>NC_091463.1:4862114-5177114 GCF_027789765.1 Dendropsophus ebraccatus
TTATACAGTTACTATACATTATATACCACATGCTGCTATACTGTACAGTAACGTATATATCACATATCCAGCTGCGGTGTTATCAGGGTTATACAGTTACTATACATTATACACCACATGCTGCTATACTGTACAGTAACTTATATATCACATATCCAGCTGCTGTGTTATCAGGGTTATACAGTTACTATACATTATATACCACATGCTGATTGCTATACTGTACAGTAACTTATATATCACATATCCAGCTGCTGCAGTGTTATCAGGGTTATACAGTTACTATACATTATACACCACATGCTGCTATACTGTACAGTAACTTATATATCACATATCCAGCTGTTGTGTTATCAGGATTATACAGTTACTATACATTATACACCACATGCTGCTATACTGTACAGTAACTTATATATCACATATCCAGCTGCTGTGTTATCAGGGTTATACAGTTACTATACATTATATACCACATGCTGCTATACTGTACAGTAACTTATATATCACATATCCAGCTGCGGTGTTATCAGGGTTATACAGTTACTATACATTATACACCACATGCTGCTATACTGTACAGTAACTTATATATCACATATCCAGCTGCTGTGTTATCAGGGTTATACAGTTACTATACATTATATACCACATGCTGATTGCTATACTGTACAGTAACTTATATATCACATATCCAGCTGCTGCTGTTATCAGGGTTATACAGTTACTATACATTATACACCACATGCTGATTGCTATACTGTACAGTAACTTATATATCACATATCCAGCTGCTGCAGTGTTATCAGGGTTATACAGTTACTATACATTATACACCACATGCTGCTATACTGTACAGTAACTTATATATCACATATCCAGCTGTTGTGTTATCAGGATTATACAGTTACTATACATTATATACCACATGCTGATTGCTATACTGTACAGTAACTTATATATCACATATCCAGCTGCTGTGTTATCAGGGTTATACAGTTACTATACATTATACACCACATGCTGCTATACTGTACAGTATCAGTGATTTCTTATGGGGAAATTTGCTTTGGTATAAGAGTGGACTTGGATTACAAGCGCCATCCCGAAACAAATTATACCCATAATCCAAGGCACCACTGTAATATAGACCAGGGTATGTAATATGAGCTAGTATATGTAACATAGACTGCTGTATATACAGAGGATCAGTTTTGTCTAAAAATATGATCAAATACTGATCAATATACCAACTTAGGCTATGTTCACACTGCGTACGAATCCGCAGGTCTTACACTGCCGTACCAATATACAGACTAATATACCAACCAGTGTACTCAACAATATACTGACTAATATGCCTACCAGTGTACTCACCAATATACTGACTCATATACCAACCAGTGTACTCACCAATATACTGACTAATATGCCTACCAGTGTACTCACCAATATAACGACTCATATACCAACCAGTGTACTCACCAATATACTGACTAATATACCAACCAGTGTACTCACCAATATATACTGACTAATATACTAACCAGTGTACTCACCAATATACTGACTAATATACCAACCTGTGTACTCACCAATATACAGACTAATATACCAACCAGTGTACTCACCAATATAACGACTCATATACCAACCAGTGTACTCACCAATATACAGACTAATATACCAACCAGTGTACTCAACAATATACTGACTAATATGCCTACCAGTGTACTCACCAATATACTGACTCATATACCAACCAGTGTACTCACCAATATACTGACTAATATACTAACCAGTGTACTCACCAATATAACGACTCATATACCAACCAGTGTACTCACCAATATACAGACTAATATACCAACCAGTGTACTCACCAATATACTGACTAATATACCAACCAGTGTACTCACCAATATACTGACTAATATACCAACCAGTGTACTCACCAATATACAGACTAATATACCAACCTGTGTACTCACCAATATACAGACTAATATACCAACCAGTGTACTCACCAATATATACTGACTAATATACTAACCAGTGTACTCACCAATATACTGACTAATATACCAACCTGTGTACTCACCAATATACAGACTAATATATCAACCAGTGTACTCACCAATATAACGACTCATATACCAACCAGTGTACTCACCAATATACTGACTAATATACCAACCAGTGTACTCACCAATATATACTGACTAATATACTAACCAGTGTACTCACCAATATAACGACTAATATACAACCAGTGTACTCACCAATATAACGACTAATATACCAACCAGTGTATTCACCAATATACCAACTAATATACTGGTCAATATACTAACTAGCTACCAACATGTAGCTTACATACATCACACATATAAATCAATGTTCACACACAAGTATATATTACACACACACACACACACACACACACACACACTTATATATCTCACACATACGTATATAAATCACAAACTTACATGTACACTATATATCTCACGCACATGTATATACCGTATATCCCACACAGGGCACAGTTTTCAGTCAGGGGCGTATAGTCCGCTGATATAACACGTATGTCACCCCCTTTACCTCATAACTCGTCTGTGTACAGGAAATCACCAGAAACCAAAAGAACAATTCTTCCTGTTGCCCATAGCAACCAATCACAGCTCCCATAGCAACCAATCACAGCTCCCATAGCAACCAGTCACAGCTCTCATAGCAGCCAATCACAGCTCTCATAGCAGCTATCACAGCTCTCACAGCAGCCTATCACAGCTTAGCTTTCATTTTACCAGAGCAGTGTGAGAGATGATCTGTGATTGGTTGCTATGCTGTGATTGCCCCCTGTGGTAAAGGATCAGTACTGCGCCCCATCACCTGCAGAGGAGGAGCTGGGTGAAGCGGCCAATCACAGCTCTCCCCACTTCACTCCCCTCTTGGCCGCACCCTTATGCGCAGAGCATTTACTTAGGACCTTAGGACAGCGCCTTTAAGTGATGTCCCCAGGTGAACAACCCTAGCAGAGGGGCTTGTTAGTGGCCTGTGTATAGACGCAGTGATGACGCACACAAGGGTGGACTTAAGGCCCTATTACACGAAGTGATTATCCGCCGTTATGGAATGACAAACGACTTAGATAGCAACGATCTGCTGCCATCTCTCCGTGTAACAGGAGGCAGCCGAGCGCTGCTATCGGCTATGGGCTGCCCGAACGATCTAGCCCCCCCGCATCTCCCTGCGGTGACAACGCTCGTGTGCTCCTCTCCGTCGCCCTGTGTAATAGGGGCTTTACACTTATACACGCCCCAGAGTCCCCCCCCCCCCCCGTCCTGGCTGTGATGACATCATATATAATCAGAGCCCCTGCCCCGGGTTCCCCCCCCTGTCCTGGCTGTGATGACATCATATATAATCAATGCCCCTGCCCCAGAGTCCCGCCCCCCCCCCCCCCCCCGTCCTGGCTGTGATGACATCATATATAATCAATGCCCCTGCCCCAGAGTCCCATTCCCCCCCGTCCTGGCTGTGATGACATCATATATAATCAATGCCCCTGCCCCAGAGTCCCGCCCCCCCCCCCCCGTCCTGGCTGTGATGACATCATATATAATCAATGCCCCTGCCCCGGAGTCCCATTCCCCCCCATCCTGGCTGTGATGACATCATATATAATCAATGCCCCTGCCCCGGAGTCCCATTCCCCCCCGTCCTGGCTGTGATGACATCATATATAATCAATGCCCCTGCCCCGGAATCCCCCCTCCTCCCCGTCCTGGCTGTGATGACATCATATATAATCAATGCCCCTGCCCCGGAATCCCCCCTCCTCCCCGTCCTTGCTGTGATGACATCATATATAATCAATGCCCCTGCCCCGGAGTCCCCCCCCCCCGTCCTGGCTGTGATGACATCATATATATAATCAATGCCCCGGAGTCCCGTCCCCCCCTGTCCTGGCTGTGATGACATCATATATAATCAATGCCCCTGCCCCGGAATCCCCCCTCCTCCCCGTCCTGGCTGTGATGACATTATATATAATCAATGCCCCTGCCCCGGAGTCCCCTGCCGTCCTGCTGTGGTGACATCATATACATTCACTGCCCCCCACCCCGTAGCACCCTGACGTTCTAGCGTTGATGACATCATATACATTTACTGCCCCAGAGTTCCCCGCCTCCCTGGCTGTGATGACCTCATATATATTCACTGCCCCTGCCCCAGAGTCCCCCGCTGATGGTAGTGTGGCGGTTGTGGGAGCATGGCAGCAGTGGAAGCACAGCGGCTCTGGGAGTATGGCAGCTGTGGTGGAAGCATGGTGGCGGTGGTGGGACTATTTGGCGGTGGAAGCATTGCGGCGGTGGTAGGAGAATGGCGGCTGTGGAAGTGTGGTGGTGGGAGTATGGCGGTAGTGGAAGTATGGCGGCAGTGGGAGTATGGTGGCAGTGGTGAGAGTGTGGTGGTAGGAGCATTGTGGCTGTGGGAGTATGGTGGCGGTGGTGGGAGTGTGGCAGTGGTAGTGGGAGTATGGTGGCTGTGGGAGTATGGGGGCTGTGGGAGTATGGTGGCTGTGGGAGTATGGGGGTGGTGGTGGGAGTATGGTGGCTGTGGGAGTGTAGGGGTGGTGGTGGGAGTATGGGGGCTGTGGGAGTATGGGGGTGGTGGTGGGAGTATGGTGGCTGTGGGAGTGTAGCGGTGGTGGTGGGAGTATGGTGGCTGTGGGAGTATGGGGGCGGTGGTGGGAGTATTAGGGCGGTGGTGGGAGTATTAGGGCGGTGGTGGGAGTATTGGGGCGGTGGTGGTACTATGGGGGCGGTGGTGAGAGTATGGTGGCTGTGGAAGTATGACGGCGGTGGTGGGAGTATGAGGGCGGTGGTAGGAGTAGTGGGCGGTGGTGGGAGTATTGGGGCGGTGGTGGTGCTATGGGGGCGGTGGTGGTACTATGGGGGCGGTGGTGGGAGAAGTGGGCGGTGGTGGGAGTATTGGGGCGGTGGTAGGAGTATTGGGGCGGTGGTGGTACTATGGGGCACAATTCGGCCGATTATCGCTCGGTGGAATAGAGAGAACGATCAGCCGATGATCGTGTCATCGGCTGATCGTTCATTTAGGGCCAGACCTAAAATCATCGTTCTCCCACTGCGCATCGCTACGGTGAAATAGCGGTGCGCGGTGGGCGACCGAAGATTTGAGAAGCGCAGCATACATTACCTGCAGGGCTTCTCCTCTGCTCTTTCTTCCTCCCCGGGTCCCGCGCGCTCTAGCATGGCCTGTCAGCTGACGGAGCGCTCAGCCAATCACAGGCCGGGACCGCCGCGACCTGTGATTGGCTGAGTGGCCTGTCAGCTGACAGGCCATGCAAGAGTGCGCGGGACCCGGTGTAGCAGGCCAGTTTAACCCCCGTCCAGATTATACCTGGGTATAATATGGCCTAGGCCAGAGTACACCCCGGGGTATAAAATAGCCTAGGCCAAACTATACCCCTCCAGGCGAGAATATACTCCGGGGTATAAAATGGCCTAGGCCTAACTCTACCCGGTGTGTAAAATAGCCTAGACCAAACTATACCCTGGGGTGTAACATAGCCTAGACCAGAGTATACCTAGGCCAGACTATATCCATCTAATGTCGAACCAGGCCACAGTATACCCCGGGGGATAAACTAAATACCTGGGGGTGTAAAAGAGCCGAGGCCATGCTATATCTCTCCGGGCCATAATGTTATTACCTCACTGGTTTTCTCACCCCTGGCCCAGGCAACAGTATACACCAGGGCATATATTTTCATACCCAGGGGTGTAATATAGCCTAGGCCATACTATAAACCTGCGGACAGTCTAACCCAGGCCACAATATACCCTATATTTGGAGGTGTAAAACCAGACCAGACTATATCCCTCCAAGTTATCATGTCACTGTTTTTCTCAGTTCTGACCGAGGCTACAGTATACCCCAAGGGGATACATTCTATACCAGGGGGTGTAACATAGCCCAGGCCAGAATATATCCCACCAGGTCATAATGTTATCACCTTACAGTTTCTTTCCACTTTATCTCTAATTTGTTGAAAAGTGTGCAGATTTTTAATTTTTTTTTTTATCAAACTCTGACACACAGCTGCTTCCTCTTGTTAAGTTTTTTTATGAGCTGTGCAAAATTTTACGGTTGTTGCGTAAAAATCATCATTTAGATGCAAGTGCCTTGATACACCTTGCAAAATTTATTGCACAATTTATGCATTTTTTGCAGTCCGTTTTTTTCATCCTTTTTTGCAACACGGATCAAAATGCATTTTTTTTTTGTGTACACAAAAATACGGTCAACCACAGTATTTGTACACTTAAAAAAAAAAAGGATGCATTTTTATCAGTTTTTTTTATTATGGAATGGAAAAACTCATTAGTTGAAAAACTGATCAAAATGGAGGCACACTAACGCTTCCTTTTTCTCATCCATTTTGCAAAAAACTAATGGGAAAAAAACGAACTGCAATAACACAGTGTGAACCCAGTCTAAAACAGCTTGGCTACAAAGCTATGCTAGGGTAGGATTTTGCACAAAAAAAATGAAAATTTGCACTTGACAGATCTAATAAAAACTAGTTAATAGAACAACCCCCTCCCCCTTGCATACATTGAAAAAAGGTGCAGGCATTGAAAACTGATGTAAAATAGTGCAAAACCCTTAATAAGTCTGCCGCCGAATTCCGACGTTCTTGCTCTGTGTGAACGGGGCCTATGGGGGAGGCAACCAATCAGATTCCACCTTGGAACTTGGGGCAACTGAGCCAGTTTCACTTAACACCATGGGGGGAGATTTATCAAACATAGTGTAAAGTGAAACTTGCTCAGTTGCCCCTAGCAACCAATCAGATTCCACCTTTCATTTTCCAAAGAGTCTGTGAGGAATGAAAGGTGGAATCTGATTGGTTGCTAGGGGCAACTGAGCCAGTTTCCCTTTACACCATGTTTGATAAATCTCCCCCCATGTTTGATAAATCTCCCCCTCCTATGTGTTTAGATTTTTAAGATTTACATCAGCAGCTTCTCACTGCCGAATCCCCAATAAAATGTTGAAGAATTAAGTATTTCTTGTTTATATCACTCAATGCTGCTGATTTCATGGGGGTATAAAATGGCCGGAGGGGGGATGAATTGGCCTAGGCCGAAATATACCCCGGGGTATAAAATAGCCTAGGCCAAAATATACGCGGGGTATAATCTAGCCTAGGCCATCTTAACCCCGGGTATAGTCTGGGCTGGGGGTATACTCTGGCCTGTTACACCGGGGAGTAAGACAGAGCGGAGGAGAAGACCTGACAGGTAATGTATGCTGCAAGGGCTGCAAGGACATCAGTAACGATGTCCCTGCAGCCCTCACTCAACGATCATCAGACCGTGGATAAGGCCCAGTAAACTAGCGGCGATCTAGCAGATCTGCGCTCGTTTACATCATTGATCGGGCCCTGCTCGGCCCGTGGAATAGGACCCTATGGCTGACAGAGTGGGGGCCTCGGTTCAGCAATTAAAGCACCTCCGGCCTGGTAACCCTTTTAGCAGTGCGGGCGCGGTGGATGCTGCGAGCATTTCAGACATAGAGTAGATTTATGGCTTCCACTCGGTAATAATCTTCTAAATGATGGTAATAGATACGTAGTTAAACATAAAGCAGATGTATGGGCTCCGCCGCTCCGCGCCCGCCGTAACATCAGGAATGTACATTGATTCGAGCTGAAATGTTATTTATTCCTCCTTTTTCCCGGCGCTCGGGCCGCCTCTGGTTTAGGTTACCAACTTCATAAACAGTTTAGTTCTAAGTGGAAATTTGTCAGAGTGGATTTGAGGCCGAAGGTTTTCCATGGAGCGAGCATTAATCACGGGGAAGATGGAGGCCCAGAGCCGCTCCTTAAAAGCCTCTGCTGCCTCCTCTGCTGCGTCTCCTCGCTGCTAATGGTACTTAAGCTGAAGAAATAATGGATTCTGCCGTACAGAAAAACAAGTCGTGTATAGGCGGCAATTGGGCGGCGGGCAGGGGGTTTTATTTAGTGGTATTACCATGCAGAGTATGACGGAAGGCTCCGGACTCAGGGACCATTATTAGGGCCGCGTGTTCCCACACTGGGTTCAGGCTGTGATTGTAGAGGTGCAAAATTGTTTGATAAATCCTCGAAGATGAGGAAACTGCACTATAGAGAAATGTACCCCCAAAATGTAAGAGGTGAAAAAATGGGGTACAGAATGGTGACACTTGGGGTACAGGACACTTACACTCGGGTTACAGGATAGTGACACTTGGGGTACAGGATAGTGACACTGGGGGTACAGGATAGTGGCACTTGGGGTACAGGATAGTGACACTCGGGGTACAGGATAGTGACACTTGGGGTGCAGGATAGTGACACTCGGGGTACAGGATAGTGATACATGGGGTACAGGATAGTGACACTCGGGGTACAGGATAGTGACACTTGGGGTACAGGATAGTGACACTCGGGGTACAGGTTGGTGACACTCGGGGTACAGGATAGTGACACTCGGGGTACAGGATAGTGACACTCGGGGTACAGGATAGTGACACTCGGGGTACAGGATAGTGACACTTGGGGTACAGGATGGTGACACTTGGGGTACAGGTTGGTGACACTCGGGGTACAGGATAGTGACACTCGGGGTACAGGATAGTGACACTCGGGGTACAGGATAGTGACACTTGGGGTACAGGATAGTGACACTCGGGGTACAGGTTGGTGACACTCGGGGTACAGGATAGTGACACTCGGGGTACAGGATAGTGACACTCAGGGTACAGGATAGTGACACTCGGGGTACAGGATAGTGACACGCGGGGTACAGGTTGGTGACACTCGGGGTACAGGATATAGTAGGTTGGCACTGGATCTATGTGCAGCCCTTCTCTTCGATCATTGTCAGCCGCACATCCTGGGATTATATAGGGAGATATGTGAGCGATCACTGATGATTTTGGGGCCTGTAAAAAAAGATAAGATCAGTGAATAAGCACGGGGTCTATTTCAGGGGGCAATATAGTCCTTTCAACCGATCATTGCCCCTTTCACTGTAATAGGTCCTAACCTTTCCTGCTCTGGACAGTTCCTGACATGGACGGAGGTGGCAGCAGAGAGCACCAGACTGGAGAGAGCACACCACTTCCTGCAGGACATACAGCAGATGATAAGTACGGAGTTCCCCTTTAACACATTGTAACAACCTGTCTGCACAGGAGAGAAGAGAGGCCTGTGCTGCTGATTACTGCAGATCATCTACATTGGATACAAGTGTAACAAACCATCACCTGTAAGAAGTATAGGGCCAGAGAGGAATATAAGTCCCTGACAGTGATCAGAGCTGTGGACACTGATGAAGAGCTGACATAGAAACCCGTCAGTAGAAGTTCTTGTGCTGATGTGGGGATCAGGGGTCCTTAGTTGCCCTCTGAGGCGTCTCCCGCCCCTCCTCCTCTGTCACCCCTCGCCTTCTTATTACCGGACGCTCTGTATACGATGATTACCTATTGATTTCGGCCATTCTCACATTCTCGCCGTATCCTTTAATTCTGTTCTCCCCTGGATTTTTCTTTTCCCTTTATTCTGTCCTCACATGAACATGTCCCCTCCTCCTCCTGTAATGGCGGTTATGATATAATGGCCGGCCTGGACCTATATATATATATTATATAGTCACTTAGGAGCCGTTTAGCGCTGGAGCCGCCGCTGCTTTCAGCTCTGAGGTATATTAAAGGTCGTCTCCACCCAAAATCAGAATTTTTCTGGGTGTAGCTGAATGAGACTCGTAAAATAACAAGAGATTACTCATATCCTTCACTCCGTCCTGATGGATCCCGAGCCAAGCGACAGCAGCCGGAATGGTTGGGAGGTTTATGTTACTTAGAACAGGATTATAGTGCCATCTAGTGATGTCACCCAGGGGGCAGGGCTGTGACTACCTCTCCATACAAATGATATATAGGAGGCGGGGATGCAACTACCTATCTTTACACATAATATACAGGGGGCGGGGCTGTGACTACCTCTCTATATACACATACCTCCCAACTGTCCTGGATCCGGTGGGACAGTCCCAATTTTTGGGTCATGTCCCGCCGTCCCAGGACAGCCCCAATGTGTCCCTCTAGCTCCGCCCCACCAAGCCTAGCCGTCGCACCCAGTTACACTGGCAGAGCAGGAGACATTGGACACAGGAAGAGGAGATACTGGAGGACAGAGGAGCTCAGCTGCAGAGGTGAATATATGGATTTATTTGTTTTGTAGGCAATGGCTACCTAAGGGGGTTGTGCTTACTACCAGGGGGCAATGGCAGCTGCATACTGCTCCCCAACTACAACCCCCAGCATGTCCTGACAGCTGCATACTGCTTCACAACTACAACCCCCAGCATGTCCTGACAGCTGCATACTGCTCCCCAACTACAACCCCCAGCATGTCCTGACAGCTGCATACTGCTCCACAACTCTATCCCCCAGCATATCCTGACAGCTGCATACTGCTCCACAACTCTATCCCCCAGCATGTCCTGACAGCTGCATACTGCTCCACAACTTCAACCCCCAGCCTGTCCTGACAGCTGCAAACTGCTCCCCAACTACAACCCCCAGCATGTCCTGACAGCTGCATACTGCTTCACAACTACAACCCCCAGCATGTCCTGACAGCTGCATACTGCTCCCCAACTACAACCCCCAGCATGTCCTGACAGCTGCATACTGCTCCACAACTACAACCCCCAGCATGTCCTGACAGCTGCATACTGCTCCACAACTACAACCCCCAGCCTGTCCTGACAGCTGTATACTGCTCCACAACTTCAACCCCCAGCCTGTCCTGACAGCTGTATACTGCTCCACAACTACAACCCCCAGCATGTCCTGACAGCTGCATACTGCTCCACAACTCTATCCCCCAACATATCCTGACAGCTGCATACTGCTCCACAACTTCAACCCCCAGCCTGTCCTGACAGCTGTATACTGCTCCACAACTACAACCCCCAGCATGTCCTGACAGCTGCATACTGCTCCACAACTACAACCCCCAGCATGTCCTGACAGCTGCATACTGCTCCACAACTACAACCCCCAGCATGTCCTGACAGATGCATACTGCTCAACTATAACCCCCAGCATGTCCTGACAGCTGCATACTGCTCCACAACTACAACCCCCAGCATGTCCTGACAGCTGCATACTGCTCCACAACAATAACCCCCAGCATGTCCTGACAGCTGCATACTGCCCCACAACTACAACCCCCAGCCTGTCCTGACAGATGCATACTGCTCCACAACTACAACCCCCAGCATGTCCTGACAGCTGCATACTGACCCACAACTACAACCCCCAGCCTGTCCTGACAGATGCATACTGCTCCACAACTCTATCCCCCAGCATGTCCTGACAGCTGCATACTGCTCCACAACTTCAACCCCCAGCTTGTCCTGACAGCTGTATACTGCCCCACAACTAAAACCCACAGCATGTCCTGACAGCTGCATACTGCTCCACAACTACAACCCCTAGCATGTCCTGACAGCTGCATACTGCTGCACAACCCCAACCTACAACCCCAACTGCAGCCCTTCAGCTGTTACAAAACTACAACTCCCATTGGGCCTGGATATCTAAAGCTTTCTCTGCCCAGGCTACTACCAGGAGACAGAGAGTTTTAGCTACTATATGAGAACACAGAGGTGGCAAAAAGCAAACCTAAAATATTTGTCTGGCAGATTCTTCAGGGACGAGGTATTGCCAGGAGTGGTTTTCATGATGGACTGTACCAGATGGAGAAGAAAAGAAAAAGTGAGCAATTCCAATCAGAGAAAATGCCCCCTGTGAGTCACTGAATGTAGCTGTACTGTAATCATGTATATAGTGTAAAGAATAAGGTGTAAAGAGCCTGTGCACCATTTGTATCTACCTCTATATGGGTCAGTGTAGTGGAGATACTGTTTTTTTTTATACAATGGTAGTAGGTGATGTGGATATGAGGGTGTGGCTATGGGGGGGCATGGTTATGTGGAGTTATGTGGAGCAAAAGTTGGGAGGTATGTATATACATGATATACAGGGGGCGGGCTGTGACTACCTCTCTGTAAACATGAAATACACAGGGCGGGGCTGTGACTACCTCTCTATACACATTATATACAGGGGGCAGGACTGTGACTACCGCTCTATATACATGATATACAGAGGGCGGGGCTGTGACTACCTCTTTATACGAATGATGTACAGGGGGCGGGCTGTGACTATATTTTTATACAAATGATATACAGGGGGCGGGGCTGTGACTTCCTCTCTATATGCATGATATACAGGGAGCTAGACTGTGACTACCTCTCTATATACATATTGGGGGGGCGGGGTTATGACTACCTCTCTATACACAGGATATTCAGGGGGCGGGGCTGTGACTATCTTACTATACACATGATATACAAAGGGCAGGGCTGTGACTACATCTCTATACACATGATAAGTGGTGTCCTACCACGGGTGTTACAATTAGATACACCCTTCGCAAAAGTCTGTACTTATTGTACTCGTGTGGTAATAAAAATATTACTAAAGTTCGCCACTAGATGTCGCTATATTTTATGTGTGTATTTGGAAGCCGCACAGCTGAAGGATGTAAAGGGTTATTGTTCCTTTATGTGTCACCTGAGTCTGTAGACCAGTAGGATTATAGTTCTCTTCTTTCCTATCACCTCTCCCCTTGTTTCTTCTGTTGCACTCTTCACCCACTCACAGCGCACCTTACATGCTGGGAGGAAGTAAGTCACATGGGTGGAGAAGGAGCAAGGTCTTTTCCGTGTTGGACATTGTGGAGGAAGGACACAAGCTTGATAACTCTCTACAGTGGTCCTGTCCGGGCCCTGGCCCTCTGCCAGGTCCCCGTATCTTAAGTCAGTCTTAGTCAGAACCCCGTATGGGAAGGACGCAAGACAGTACACCTCTAACAACTTCCTTGCAAGTAACGCTATACAGTATTAAACCCCTCATAGGAGATGACAAGCCAGAGACAATCTCAACTGACGCCAAGGACAAGGAGACATAACAGAGCAGGACAGTATCAACAACAAAAGCCAAACAGCTAGGAAGTGATCCGGATAGAGCAAAGTTGCAGTAAGCCTATGAACTCTATCTTGCAGTGCGGGTGTCAGCAGGGAACTCTCAGCATGCCGCTCATCCTAGATAACAAGGCCTGGGGCCTGTGTCACCCTCTAGGAAGGTTCAGCTGAGTCTACTGGGCAGAAGGTGGTGTGAAGACTAGTCAAAAGTCAATACACAGGCACAGGTGTCCTTCTTCTTCTAATTATTCTACCTCATCCTCCAACATCCCGGCAGAGCACATTACTACATGGGTTAAGACTCTCATGCCATCCTCCTCTCTGCTACTCTGTTTTCTTCGTATTACTCAGCACAACTCAACCAACACGATTATATCCTACATTGCACCATTACTACAGACCAGGTTGCTGTATTGTCAAGTGTTTATTCGGAACTATTGTCAAGTGTGTGATCCAGTGCTTTATCCAGAGAAACCCCATATCATTGACTCTGTATGACCTGCTGCACATTTGCAAACAGTAAACCGGCCTTCCTAACGTGAAAGAGACTCTGTGATTTGTCCCGTAAACCACCGACAACACTGCAGCCTTGGGATACTTCCCCTTTCTGTGGGTGGTGGTTCTGTCCAGGAGGGTCACTACACCGCTCTGGCCAACCGTAATCACTCTAACCCAAGGGACCCGGTAGCAGCCTGGCAGGACACTGACCACGGGGGAGAAGGGTACAACCAGACTTTCAAAAAGCAGGCGTGCCATCACACTTGTGTGCCCAACCAGCACTGGCATCACGAGACAATACTCTGAGGTCCGGCTTTATCTTGGCCAACCAGCACAGAAGTGGCGTCACACCTCAACACCTAGCAAGTGACCGGCCGCTCCTCCCATATAACATCACCCCGGGGGTACACCACAGATATACAAGGGGTAGGGGCTGTGGCTACCTCTCTATACAAATGATGTAGAGGGGGCGGGGACTACCTCTCTATACACATGATATACAAGGGGCGGGACTGTGACTACCTCTCTATATGTGATGCCCGGTGAGAGGTGGAGTAATTGTAGGTAGTATTCCCCTGCCGGGTCAGCTGGTGCAGTGGTGTGGTAGCTGTGTGGGTCTAGGGTCACTTGGGCACTTGTCACGGTTGCTTGGACAATTGGCGCCTCACCAGCAGATTAGCCCAAGTATGCAGGTGTGCATAGGTGTGGGTGTGAAATAGACAAGCCAGAGTCCAGTGCGTTGGCAAAAATAGAATCTTTTACTTAGGATAAACGTAATGCAAACAGTACATGTAGTAACGGCGCAGTATATCAGTACAAATCTTACAGACGGCTTAGGGGCTGATAGTTGAGATACAATTATCAGCTGTAGTAGGAGGAGCTGCCAGAGGGGCCTCGCCCAATGCAGCAATGTGCTCTGCTGGAAAAGTGTGAGTAAGTAGAAGAGTTGAAAGAGAATACTCATACGGGCTACCTGTCCTAGGTGGGTAGTACGAACCTCAGTCCTTAGTTATCTTCTAACACTCCAGCACTGATAAAACCTTCTATTACATGATATGTGACAGATATCAGCCGCTCCTCTTATAACTCTCCAGTACTGATATAACCTCCTATTACATCATATGTGACTGATATCAGCCGCTCCTCTTATAACGCTCCAGTACTGATATAACCTCCTATTACATCATATGTGACTGATATCAGCGGCTCCTCTTATAACGCTCCAGCACTGATATAACCTCCTATTACATCATATGTGACTGATATCAGCCGCTCCTCTTATAACGCTCCAGCACTGATATATCCTCCTATTACATCTTATGTGACTGATATCAGCCGCTCCTCTTATAACGCTCCAGTACTGATATAACCTCCTATTACATCTTATGTGACTGATATCAGCCGCTCCTCTTATAACGCTCCAGTACTGATATAACCTCCTATTACATCATATGTGACTGATATCAGCCGCTCCTCTTATAACGCTCCAAGACTGATATAACCTCCTATTACATCATATGTGACTGATATCAGCCGCTCCTCTTATAACGCTCCAGTACTGATATAACCTCCTATTACATCATATGTGACTGATATCAGCCGCTCCTCTTATAACGCTCCAGTACTGATATAACCTCCTATTACATCATATGTGACTGATATCAGCCGCTCCTCTTATAACGCTCCAGTACTGATATAACCTCCTATTACATCATATGTGACTGATATCAGCCGCTCCTCTTATAATGCTCCAGTACTGATATAACCTCCTATTACATCATATGTGACTGATATCAGCCGCTCCTCTTATAACGCTCCACTACTGATATATCCTCCTATTACATCATATGTGACTGATATCAGCCGCTCCTCTTATAACGCTCCAGTACTGATATAACCTCCTATTACATCATATGTGACTGATATCAGCCGCTCCTCTTATAACGCTCCAGTACTGATATAACCTCCTATTACATCATATGTGACTGATATCAGCCGCTCCTCTTATAATGCTCCAGTACTGATATAACCTCCTATTACATAATATGTGACTGATATCAGCCGCTCCTCTTATAACGCTCCAGTACTCATATAACCTCCTATTACATCTTATGTGACTGATATCAGCCGCTCCTCTTATAACGCTCCAGTACTGATATAACCTCCTATTACATTATATGTGACTGATATCAGCCGCTCCTCTTATAATGCTCTTGCACTAATATAGTCTGAGGACTTCAGGGTTAGGGCCCTATTACACGGGACGATTATCGTGTAAATAATCGTTAAATTGTATGAATTTAAACGATTATCGTTCTGTGTCATTGCAGGCAACGATCAAAACCTGAACCTAAAATTATCGTTAATCGTTCGCTGTAATTCCACGTTCGTTCACTCAAGTTCATAGTAACGATCACAATAACGATCATAGTAACGATCGTAATTAACGGTTATCGTTCTGTGTAATATGGTGAACAATTTCAGGTTAATGATAAACAATCTCGTTTGCGATCGTTTATCGTTAATCATTAAAAATGGCTCAGTGTAATAGGACCCTTACTGGCCCTTTAAATCCAGCCTTCCCACTCCGACACTTTGTCAGTCTGCTGTAGATGAGGCACCATTGGTGTCGGGGTGCCTCCATCCATTCTCTTTGTGTCCGCATGATGCTCACATGGTTGCAGATGGCAGTGGCGGCCGGCGCAGTGTGTCACAGTCTCTCTAGTAGCTGCTCGGCTCATTATATCCTGAATGGCTCTTATACAAGACTATGGATCAGCAGGGCTATATTTAGAGGAGACGAGGTTATATAACAGCAACAACTGTCCAGACAGGATGGCCTGAGGGAGACAGAGCGCTGGGAAGTCCTCCGCCCGTACGGCTGCAGTCACACACACAGCTCTCCAAGATGTTTCATCACTCAAAGCAAAGAAGGGAAGAGGAAGGAGATAGACTATGGTGGGGATGAATCAAAGGGTGCAAACTGCCCCCACAACCAATGACAGCTCAGCTACCACAGCAACCAATCACAGCTCAGCTCTCACAGCAACCAATCACAGCTCAGCTCTCACAGCAACCAATCACAGCTCAGCTACCACAGCAACCAATCACAGCTCAGCTCCCACAGCAACCAATCACAGCTCAGCTACCACAGCAACCAATCACAGCTCAGCTCTCACAGCAACCAATCACAGCTCAGCTACCACAGCAACCAATCACAGCTCAGCTCCCAAAGCAACCAATCACAGCTCAGCTCTCACAGCAACCAATCACAGCTCAGCTCTCACAGCAACCAATCACAGCTCAGCTCTCACAGCAACCAATCACAGCTCAGCTCTCACAGCAACCAATCACAGCTCAGCTACCACAGCAACCAATCACAGCTCAGCTCTCACAGCAACCAATCACAGCTCAGCTCTCACAGCAACCAATCACAGCTCAGCTACCACAGCAACCAATCACAGCTCAGCTACCACAGCAACCAATCACAGCTCAGCTCCCACAGCAACCAATCACAGCTCAGCTCTCACAGCAACCAATCACAGCTCAGCTCTCACAGCAACCAATCACAGCTCAGCTACCACAGCAACCAATCACAGCTCAGCTCCCACAGCAACCAATCACAGCTCAGCTCTCACAGCAACCAATCACAGCGCAGCTCTCACAGCAACCAATCACAGCTCAGCTACCACAGCAACCAATCACAGCGCAGCTCTCACAGCAACCAATCACAGCTCAGCTACCACAGCAACCAATCACAGCTCAGCTCTCACAGCAACCAATCACAGCTCAGCTCCCACAGCAACCAATCACAGCTCAGCTCTCACAGCAACCAATCACAGCTCAGCTACCACAGCAACCAATCACAGCTCAGCTCTCACAGCAACCAATCACAGCGCAGCTCTCACAGCAACCAATCACAGCGCAGCTCTCACAGCAACCAATCACAGCTCAGCAACCAATCACAGCTCAGCTCTCACAGCAACCAATCACAGCGCAGCTCTCACAGCAACCAATCACAGCTCAGCTCCCACAGCAACCAATCACAGCTCAGCAACCAATCACAGCTCAGCTACCACAGCAACCAATCACAGCGCAGCTCTCACAGCAACCAATCAGAGCTCAGCTCTCACAGCAACCAATCACAGCACAGCAACCAATCACAGCTCAGCTACCACAGCAACCAATCACAGCTCAGCTCTCACAGCAACCAATCACAGCACAGCTTTCACAGCAAGCAAACACAGCTCAGCTCCCACCGCAACCAATCACAGCTCAGCTACCACCGCAACCAATCACAGCTCAGCTCTCACAGCAACCAATCAGAGCTCAGCTCCCACAGCAACCAATCACAGCTCAGCTCTCACAGCAACCAATCACAGCTCAGCTCTCACAGCAACCAATCACAGCTCAGCCCTCACAGCAACCAATCACAGCTCAGCTCCCACAGCAACCAATCACTGCTCAGCTCTCACAGCAACCAATCACAGCTCAGCTCTCACAGCAACCAATCACTGCTCAGCTCTCACAGCAACCAATCACAGCTCAGCTCTCACAGCAACCAATCACAGCGCAGCTCTCACAGCAACCAATCACAGCTCAGCTACCACAGCAACCAATCACAGCTCAGCTCTCACAGCAACCAATCACAGCTCAGCTACCACAGCAACCAATCACTGCTCAGCTCTCACAGCAACCAGTCACTGCTCAGCTCTCACAGCAACCAATCACAGCTCAGCTCTCACAGCAACCAATCACAGCTCAGCTCTCACAGCAACCAATCACAGCTCAGCTCTCACAGCAACCAATCACAGCTCAGCTACCACAGCAACCAATCACAGCTCAGCTACCACAGCAACCAATCACAGCTTAGCTCTCACAGCAACCAATCACAGCTCAGCTCTCACAGCAACCAATCACAGCTCAGCTACCATAGCAACCAATCACAGCTCAGCTACCACAGCAACCAATCACAGCTTAGCTCTCACAGCAACCAATCACAGCTCAGCTCTCACAGCAACCAATCACAGCTCAGCTCTCACAGCAACCAATCACAGCTCAGCTACCACAGCAACCAATCACAGCTCAGCTCTCACAGCAACCAATCACAGCTCAGCTCTCACAGCAACCAATCACAGCTCAGCTCTCACAGCAACTAATCACAGCTCAGCTACCACAGCAACCAATCACAGCTCAGCTCCCACAGCAACCAATCACAGCTCAGCTCTCACAGCAACCAATCACAGCTCAGCTCTCACAGCAACCAATCACAGCTTAGCTACCACAGCAACCAATCACAGCGCAGCTCTCACAGCAACCAATCACAGCTCAGCTACCACAGCAACCAATCACAGCTCAGCTCCCACAGCAACCAATCACAGCTCCGCTCCCACAGCAACCAATCACAGCTCAGCTCTCACAGCAACCAATCACAGCTCAGCTACCACAGCAACCAATCACAGCTCAGCTCTCACAGCAACCAATCACAGCTCAGCTCTCACAGCAACCAATCACAGCTCAGCTACCACCGCAACCAATCACAGCTCAGCTCTCACAGCAACCAATCAGAGCTCAGCTCCCACAGCAACCAATCACAGCTCAGCTCTCACAGCAACCAATCACAGCTCAGCTCTCACAGCAACCAATCACAGCTCAGCCCTCACAGCAACCAATCACAGCTCAGCTCCCACAGCAACCAATCACTGCTCAGCTCTCACAGCAACCAATCACAGCTCAGCTCTCACAGCAACCAATCACTGCTCAGCTCTCACAGCAACCAATCACAGCTCAGCTCTCACAGCAACCAATCACAGCGCAGCTCTCACAGCAACCAATCACAGCTCAGCTACCACAGCAACCAATCACAGCTCAGCTCTCACAGCAACCAATCACAGCTCAGCTACCACAGCAACCAATCACTGCTCAGCTCTCACAGCAACCAATCACTGCTCAGCTCTCACAGCAACCAATCACAGCTCAGCTCTCACAGCAACCAATCACAGCTCAGCTCTCACAGCAACCAATCACAGCTCAGCTCTCACAGCAACCAATCACAGCTCAGCTACCACAGCAACCAATCACAGCTCAGCTACCACAGCAACCAATCACAGCTTAGCTCTCACAGCAACCAATCACAGCTCAGCTCTCACAGCAACCAATCACAGCTCAGCTACCATAGCAACCAATCACAGCTCAGCTACCACAGCAACCAATCACAGCTTAGCTCTCACAGCAACCAATCACAGCTCAGCTCTCACAGCAACCAATCACAGCTCAGCTCTCACAGCAACCAATCACAGCTCAGCTACCACAGCAACCAATCACAGCTCAGCTCTCACAGCAACCAATCACAGCTCAGCTCTCACAGCAACCAATCACAGCTCAGCTCTCACAGCAACCAATCACAGCTCAGCTACCACAGCAACCAATCACAGCTCAGCTCCCACAGCAACCAATCACAGCTCAGCTCTCACAGCAACCAATCACAGCTCAGCTCTCACAGCAACCAATCACAGCTTAGCTACCACAGCAACCAATCACAGCGCAGCTCTCACAGCAACCAATCACAGCTCAGCTACCACAGCAACCAATCACAGCTCAGCTCCCACAGCAACCAATCACAGCTCCGCTCCCACAGCAACCAATCACAGCTCAGCTCTCACAGCAACCAATCACAGCTCAGCTACCACAGCAACCAATCACAGCTCAGCTCTCACAGCAACCAATCACAGCGCAGCTCTCACAGCAACCAATCACAGCGCAGCTCTCACAGCAACCAATCACAGCTCAGCAACCAATCATAGCTCAGCTCTCACAGCAACCAATCACAGCGCAGCTCTCACAGCAACCAATCACAGCTCAGCTCCCACAGCAACCAATCACAGCTCAGCAACCAATCACAGCTCAGCTACCACAGCAACCAATCACAGCGCAGCTCTCACAGCAACCAATCAGAGCTCAGCTCTCACAGCAACCAATCACAGCACAGCAACCAATCACAGCTCAGCTACCACAGCAACCAATCAGAGCTCAGCTCTCACAGCAACCAATCACAGCACAGCTTTCACAGCAAGCAAACACAGCTCAGCTCCCACCGCAACCAATCACAGCTCAGCTACCACCGCAACCAATCACAGCTCAGCTCTCACAGCAACCAATCAGAGCTCAGCTCCCACAGCAACCAATCACAGCTCAGCTCTCACAGCAACCAATCACAGCTCAGCTCTCACAGCAACCAATCACAGCTCAGCTCTCACAGCAACCAATCACAGCTCAGCTCCCACAGCAACCAATCACTGCTCAGCTCTCACAGCAACCAATCACTGCTCAGCTCTCACAGCAACCAATCACAGCTCAGCTCCCACAGCAACCAATCACAGCTCAGCTCTCACAGCAACCAATCACAGCTCAGCTCTCACAGCAACCAATCACAGCTCAGCTACCACAGCAACCAATCACAGCTCAGCTCTCACAGCAGCCAATCACAGCTCAGCTACCACAGCAACCAATCACTGCTCAGCTCTCACAGCAACCAATCACTGCTCAGCTCTCACAGCAACCAATCACAGCTCAGCTCTCACAGCAACCAATCACAGCTCAGCTCTCACAGCAACCAATCACAGCTCAGCTCCCACAGCAACCAATCACATCTCAGCTCTCAGCTCTGGTTAAATAAAAGCTGAGCTGTGATTGGTTGCTGTGGGCAGTTTGCACCTGTCTAAATTTTACAACCTTTGATAAATCTGTGTATGTGTTCTGTGCTGTATCCGCCGGGCCAGCGCTGGACATCGTATTCTCTGCAGATCCTCTCACCAGTCTTCTCTGCAGATGCTCTCACCAGTCTTCTCTGCAGATGCTCTCACCAGTCTTCTCTGCAGATGCTCTCACCAGTCTTCTCTGCAGATGCTCTCACCAGTCTTCTCTGCAGATGCTCTCACCAGTCTTCTTTGCAGATGCTCTCACCAGTCTTCTCTACAGATGCTCTCACCAGTCTTCTCTGCAGATGCTCTCACCAGTCTTCTCTGCTGATCGTCCGGGCAGCCCATAGGATATAGCGGTGGTCTCCTGCTTCCTATTCCATGGAGAGATGGCTGCAGATCGCTGCTATATAAGTTGTTTGTCTTTCAACATGTTAAAAGACAAACGACTTTAACGATTAGCCGACATGAACGATATCGGCTGATTGTTGCCAGGTGACAGGACCTGGATACAGTAAGTATAGCTGTTATATAGCTGCCTTCAGGAGACTGGACCTGGATACAGTAAGTATAGCTGTTATAGAGCAGCCTTCAGGAGACTGGACCTGGATACAGTAAGTATAGCTGTTATATAGCTGCCTTCAGGAGACATGACCTGGATACAGTAAGTATAGCTGTTATATAGCTGCCTTCAGGAGACTGGACCTGGATACAGTAAGTATAGCTGTTATATAGCAGCCTTCAGGAGACTGGACCTGGATACAGTAAGTATAGCTGTTATATAGCTGCCTTCAGGAGACTGGACCTGGATACAGTAAGTATAGCTGTTATATAGCCGCCTTCAGGAGACTGGACCTGGATATAGTAAGTATAGCTGTTATATAGCTGCTTTCAGGAGACTGGACCTGTATACAGTAAGTATAGCTGTTATATAGCTGCCTTCAGGAGACTGGACCTGGATACAGTAAGTATAGCTGTTATATAGCTGCCTTCAGGAGACTGGACCTGGATATAGTAAGTATAGCTGTTATATAGCTGCCTTCAGGAGACTAGGCCTGTATACAGTAAGTATAGCTATTATATAGCTGCCTGCAGGAGACTGGACCTGGATACAGTAAGTATAGCTGTTATATAGCTGCCTTCAGGAGACTGGACCTGGATACAGTAAGTATAGCTGTTATATAGCTGCCTTCAGGAAACTGGACCTGGATACAGTAAGTATAGCTGCCTTCAGGAGACTGGACCTGGATACAGTAAGTATAGCTGTTATATAGCAGCCTTCAGGAGACTGTACATGGATACAGTAAGTATAGCTGTTATATAGCTGCCTTCAGGAGACTGGACCTGGATACAGTAAGTATAGCTATTATATAGCTGCCATCAGGAGACTGTACCTGGATACAGTAAGTATAGCTGTTATATAGCTGCCTTCAGGAGACTGGACCTGGATACAGTAAGTATAGCTGTTATATAGCCGCCTTCAGGAGACTGGACCTGGATATAGTAAGTATAGCTGTTATATAGCTGCTTTCAGGAGACTGGACCTGTATACAGTAAGTATAGCTGTTATATAGCTGCCTTCAGGAGACTGGACCTGGATACAGTAAGTATAGCTGTTATATAGCTGCCTTCAGGAGACTGGACCTGGATATAGTAAGTATAGCTGTTATATAGCTGCCTTCAGGAGACTGGGCCTGTATACAGTAAGTATAGCTATTATGTAGCTGCCTGCAGGAGACTGGACCTGGATACAGTAAGTATAGCTGTTATATAGCTGCCTTCAGGAGACTGGACCTGGATACAGTAAGTATAGCTGTTATATAGCTGCCTTCAGGAAACTGGACCTGGATACAGTAAGTATAGCTGCCTTCAGGAGACTGGACCTGGATACAGTAAGTATAGCTGTTATATAGCCGCCTTCAGGAGACTGGACCTGGATACAGTAAGTATAGCTGCTATATAGCAGCCTTCAGGAGACTGGACCTGGATACAGTAAGTATAGCTGTTATATAGCTGCCTTCAGGAAACTGTACCTGGATACAGTAAGTCTAGCTGTTATATAGCTGCCTTCAGGAGACTGGACCTGGATACAGTAAGTATAGCTATTATATAGCTGCCTTCAGGAGACTGGACCTGGATACAGTAAGTATAGCTGTTATATAGCTGCCTTCAGGAGACTGGACCTGGATACAGTAAGTATAGCTGTTATATAGCTGCCTTCAGGAGACTGGACCTGGATACAGTAAGTATAGCTATTATATAGCTGCCTGCAGGAGACTGGACCTGTATATAGTAAGTATAGCTGCTATATAGCCGCCTTCAGGAGACTGGACCTGGATACAGTAAGTATAGCTGCTATATAGCCGCCTTCAGGAGACTGGACCTGGATACAGTAAGTATAGCTGCTATATAGCTGCCTTCAGGAGACTGGACCTGGATACAGTAAGTATAGCTGTTATATAGCTGCCTTCAGGAGACTGGACCTGGATACAGTAAGTATAGCTGTTATATAGCTGCCTTCAGGAGACTGGACCTGGATACAGTAAATATAGCTGTTATATAGCTGCCTTCAGGAGACTGGACCTGGATACAGTAAGTATAGCTGTTATATAGCTGCCTTCAGGAGACTGGACCTGGATACAGTAAGTATAGCTGTTATATAGCTGCCGTCAGGAGACTGGACCTGGATACAGTAAGTATAGCTGTTATATAGCTGCCTTCAGGAGACTGGACCTGGATACAATAAGTATAGCTGTTATATAGCTGCCTACAGAAGACTGGACCTGGATACAGTAAGTATAGCTGTTATATAGCTGCCTTCAGGAGACTGGACCTGGATACAGTAAGTATAGCTGTTATATAGCCGCCTTCAGGAGACTGGACCTGGATACAGTAAGTATAGCTGTTATATAGCCGCCTTCAGGAGACTGGACCTGGATACAGTAAGTATAGCTGTTATATAGCTGCCTTCAGGAGACTGGACCTGGATACAGTAAGTATAGCCGCCTTCAGGAGACAGATAGATTATTAAGACACATTTCAAATTTAAGTAACATTGTAATATGTGTTATTTAAGCTTAAAAAACAACTTGCTGGAGTACTCCTTTAAGTGTGAGTCGATCCCAGGCCAGGATATTAGTATTAGTAGGGAATGTCCCTACATGATATCTACAGGACAGGAGGGAAGTGCCACCTCACCTATAGTCCTGCTGACCAGGATCAGGGGCGCCTGCAGTCCCCCCTCCCCCCACCCCTGGCTTCTCCTGTGACGCTGTACAGCAGCTGGTCCACCATAGAGGATCGCCCTAGCGGATCAATATGTATTGTCTATGAGTTTAACCCTCCGCGTCCATTGTTCCCATCCCAGACGTCATCCGATTATCTGTTAATCTCCGCAGCCAAAATCTGCTCCATCATCGATCAATAATCATAATCCTCCCCAATTCTAATCCCTTCACTGTACGGCCTGGGGGAGCAGCGGGTACCCAGTACTGACTGCCTGCTGCGGGATGTGGGTCCCCGGGAATGTATCACACATGGCAAGCTTAGATACACCAGGAGCAAACACAGCAGACTTAGATACACTAGTAGCAAACATAGGCTTAGATACACTAGCATCACACATGGCAGGCTTAGATACACTAGCGGCACACATGGGGCAGGCTTATATACACTAGCAGCACACATGGCAGGCTTAGATACACTAGCAGCACACATGGCAGGCTTATATACACTAGCATCACACATGGCAGGCTTAGATACACTAGCATCACACATGGCAGGCTTAGATACACTAGCAGCACACATGGCAGGCTTAGATACACTAGCAGCACACATGGCAGGCTTAGATACACTAGCGGCACACATGGCAGGCTTAGATACACTAGCATCACACATGGCAGGCTTAGATACACTAGCAGCACACATGGCAGGCTTAGATACACTAGCAGCAAACATAGCAGGCTTAGATACACTAGCATCACACATGGCAGGCTTAGATACACTAGCATCACACATGGCAGGCTTAGATACACTAGCATCACACATGGCAGGCTTAGATACACTAGCAGCACACATGGCAGGCTTATATACACTAGCATCACACATGGCAGGCTTAGATACACTAGCATCACACATGGCAGGCTTAGATACACTAGCAGCACACATGGCAGGCTTAGATACACTAGCAGCACACATGGCAGGCTTAGATACACTAGCGGCACACATGGCAGGCTTAGATACACTAGCAGCACACATGGCAGGCTTAGATACACTAGCAGCACACATGGCAGGCTTAGATACACTAGCAGCACACATGGCAGGCTTAGATACACTAGCGGCACACATGGGGCAGGCTTATATACACTAGCATCACACATGGCAGGCTTAGATACACTAGCAGCACACATGGCAGGCTTAGATACACTAGCAGCACACATGGCAGACAGATACACTAGCAGCAAACATAGCAGGCTTAGATACACTAGCAGCACACATGGCAGGCTTAGATACACTAGAATTAAACATAGCAGACTTAGGTACACTAGCAGCACACATGGCAGGCTTAGATACACTAGCAGCACACATAGCAGGCTTAGATACACTAGAAGCAAACATAGCAGACTTAGTTACACTAGCAGCACACATGGCAGGCGTAGATACACTAGCATCATACATATCAGACAGATACACTAGCAGCAAACATAGCAGGCTTAGATACACTAGCAGCACACATGGCAGACTTAGATACACTAGCATCACACATGGCAGGCTTAGATACACTAGCGGCACACATGGGGCAGGCTTATATACACTAGCATCACACATGGCAGGCTTAGATACACTAGCATCACACATGGCAGGCATAGATACACTAGCAGCACACATGGCAGGCTTAGATACACTAGCATCACACATGGCAGGCATAGATACACTAGCAGCACACATGGCAGGCTTAGATACACTAGCAGCACACATGGCAGGCTTAGATACACTAGCATCACACATGGCAGGCTTAGATACACTAGCAGCACACATGGCAGGCTTAGATACACTAGCAGCACACATGGCAGGCTTAGATACACTAGCAGCACACATGGCAAGCTTAGATACACCAGCAGCAAACATAGCAGGCTTATGGTGCATTTACACAGAGAGATTTATCTGACAGATTTTTGAAGCCAAAGCCAGGAACAGACTATAAACAGGGTGCAGGTCATAAAGGAAAGACTGAGATTCCCTGTCTTTTTAAGTCCATTCCTGACTTTGGCTTCCAAAATTGGTCAGATAAATCTGCCTGTGTAAACATGGCAGGTTTAGATACACTAGCATCACACATGGCAGGCTTAGATACACTAGCAGCACACATGGCAGGCTTAGATACACTAGCAGCACACATGGCAGGCTTAGATACACTAGCAGCACACATGGCAGGCTTATATACACTAGCATCACACATGGCAGGCTTAGATACACTAGCATCACACATGGCAGGCTTAGATACACTAGCATCACACATGGCAGGCTTATATACACTAGCATCACACATGGCAGGCTTAGATACACTAGCATCACACATGGCAGGCTTAGATACACTAGCAGCACACATGGCAGGCGTAGATACACTAGCAGCACACATGGCAGGCTTAGATACACTAGCAGCACACATAGCAGGCTTAGATACACTAGCAGCACACATGGCAGGCTTAGATACACTAGCAGCACACATGGCAGGCTTATATACACTAGCAGCACACATGGCAGGCTTAGATACACTAGCATCACACATGGCAGGCTTAGATACACTAGCAGCACACATGGCAGGCGTAGATACACTAGCAGCACACATGGCAAGCTTAGATACACTAGCAGCACACATGGCAGGCTTAGATACACTAGCAGCACACATGGCAGGCGTAGATACACTAGCAGCACACATGGCAAGCTTAGATACACCAGCAGCAAACATAGCAGACTTAGATACACTAGCAGCACACATAGCAGGTTTAGATACACTAGCAGCACACATGGCAGGCTTAGATACACTAGCAGCACACATAGCAGGCTTATATACACTAGCAGCACACATGTTAGGCTTACATACACTAGCAGCAAACAGAGCAGGCTTAGATACACTGCCAGCACACATGACAGGCTTAGATATTTTATTCATAAATATTATAAGAGCTTAGATACACTAGTATAATAGATGAGTAATGTCAATAGGTGAAGCTACTCTACTGTGTACCATTATAGGCTTAGATACACTACTGTTACATATGACTGGCAGAGTTACACTACTCCATCATAGGCTTACATACCATTACAGAGCATGGCTTAGATACATTAATATATATCACATGACAGATGTAGGCTACATTTGCACGTTCAATAAGTTTTCCCCTAATTGTAGATCAGGGCCCATTGATTTCTATTGGGCTGGTTACACTGTCCGTAGGTTAATCCATAATCCGTGTTTTACAGATCCGCAAAACTTACTGACAAGCCCTGGTACGGACCATGATTGCTGCCCAGATTGTCCCATAGAAGTCTATGGGAACGTCCGTAATTTTTGCAGAGGAAACATCTGTAACGTCCGTAAAAATACAGGTGCGTAATTGTTTTAAACCGTTCCCACGTTAACTATCACCTTCCCCTTTGCTGATCAGCAAAAATTACACATTACAGATCCAATACAGACTTCATCTACCATCCTGAAAAACTACAAAGCCTTAGATACCCAAGTATTCATGTGATAGTATGAGATACACTCAGATGATAACTTCAGATACAGTAGTATCACACAGGATGCCCTACATACATAACCAGATTAGGTACACACGTTTAACTCATTACAGACTCAGACACTCTGGTATTGCATGGTATAGTCTGAGATACACGTACCACATATGATACCTTCAGATACACCAGGATGATTCCCTCCATATATGGCATACATAATAGGATTAGGTACACACATTTGACTTAGATACACTAGTATGGCATGTGATAGTCCGAGATACACCTACTACACATAACTTTAACATCACACAAGATGTTGTAAAGAATTGGATTAGATACACAAGTTTAAAGTGTCCCGGTCATTATCACTTTCAAAATCTAAATCAACAGTAGATGTGAAATAAAGTTTGCAATTTACAATCATTCTTTTTTTTGTTATCATAGAAAACACAGCAGTTTTTTTTTAAAAAAACAGGAAACTGGATACAGTAAGTATAGCTGTTATATAGCCGCCTTCAGGAGACTGGACCTGTATACAGTAAGTATAGCTGTTATATAGCTGCCTTCAGGAGACTGGACCTGGATATAGTAAGTATAGCTGTTATATAGCCGCCTTCAGGAGATTGGACCTGGATACAGTAAGTATAGCTGTTATATAGCTGCCTTCAGGAGACTGGACCTGTATACAGTAAGTATAGCTGTTATATAGCTGCCTTCAGTAGACTGGACCTGTATACAGTAAGTATAGCTGTTATATAGCAGCCTTCAGGAGACTGGACCTGGATATAGTAAGTATAGCTGTTATAAAGCTGCCTTCAGGAGACTGGACCTGGATACAGTAAGTATAGCTGTTATATAGCTGCCTTCAGGAGACTGGACCTGGATACAGTAAGTATAGCTGTTATATAGCTGCCTTCAGGAGACTGGACCTGGATACAGTAAGTATAGCTGTTATATAGCTGCCTTCAGGAGACTGGACCTGGATACAGTAAGTATAGCTGTTATATAGCTGCCATCAGGAGACTGGACCTGGATACAGTAATATAGCTGTTATATAGCTGCCTTCAGGAGACTGGACCTGGATATAGTAAGTATAGCTGTTATATAGCTGCCTTCAGGAGAGTGGACCTGGATACAGTAAGTATAGCTGTTATATAGCTGCCTTCAGGAGTCTGGACCTGAATACAGTAAGTATAGCTGTTATATAGCTGCCATCAGGAGACTGGACCTGGATACAGTAAGTATAGCTGTTATATAGCTGCCTTCAGGAGACTGGACCTGGATACAGTAAGTATAGCTGTTATATAGCTGCCTTCTGGAAACTGGACCTGGATACAGTAAGTATAGCTGTTATATAGCTGCCTTCAGGAGACTGGACCTGGATACAGTAAGTATAGCTGTTATATAGCAGCCTTCAGGAGACTGGACCTGGATACAGTAAGTATAGCTGTTATATAGCTGCCTTCAGGAGACTGAACCTGGATACAGTAAGTATAGCTGTTATATAGCTGCCTTCAGGAGACTGGACCTGGATACAGTAAGTATAGCTGTTATATAGCTGCCTTCAGGAGAGTGGACCTGGATACAGTAAGTATAGCTGTTATATAGCTGCCTTCAGGAGTCTGGACCTGAATACAGTAAGTATAGCTGTTATATAGCTGCCTTCAGGAGACTGGAACTGGATACAGTAAGTATAGCTGTTATATAGCAGCCTTCAGGAGACTGGACCTGGATACAGTAAGTATAGCTGTTATATAGAAGCCTTCAGGAGACTGGACCTGGATACAGTAAGTATAGCTGTTATATAGCAGCCTTCAGGAGACTGGACCTGGATACAGTAAGTATAGCTGTTATATAGCTGCCTTCAGGAGACTGGTCCTGGATACAGTAAGTATAGCTGTTATATAGCAGCCTTCAGGAGACTGGACCTGGATACAGTAAGTACAGCTGTTATATAGCAGCCTTCAGGAGACTGGACATGGCTTTCTGGTAAGTTCACCTTTGTTTTATAGCATGATAACAACAAAAAAATAATGAATGTAAATTACAAATTTACTTTATTTAAAGAGGACCTGTCACCCCCCGTGCCGGGGTGACAGGCTCCCGACCCCCCGTTAGATCCCCCTATACTCACCTGATCCCGCCGGGTCCCGCTTCCTGATGCGGTCGGGTCACGGAGATTTCAGCTCCCGAAGCCCGGCGCGCGCGCTCACAGCAGAGTCCGACGCTCATAGAGAATGACTGGAGAGTCTGATGCTCCGTCATTCTCTATGGGCATCGGACTCTCCTGTCAGCGCGCGCGCCGGGCTTCGGGAGCTGAAATCTCCGTGACCCGACCGGATCAGGAAGCGGGACCCGGCGGGATCAGGTGAGTATAGGGGGATCTAACTGGGGGACGGGGGCCTGTCACCCCGGCACGGGGGGTGACAGGTATCCTTTAACATCTTCTGTTGATTTAGCTTTTGAAAATTATAAGAACACTGACACTTTAATGCTTGAAGAATTTAGATACACTAGTGATAGTCTGAGATACACCTATCACACATGACACTGGTGTAACACAGAGTAAGCTTAGCCACATTGGTATCTTACATGACTGGCCCAGCTTCCCGGTGGCATAACTAAGGGCCCTATTCCACAGTAACGATAATCGGCCGGATCGGCCCCACATGATCGTGTCATCGGCTGATCGTTCATTTAGGGCCAGACCTAAAATCATCGCTCCCCCACCACGCATCGCTACGGTTGAATAGCGGTGCACGGCGGGCGACCGACGATTTGACAGCAGCAGCAGTAATACATTACCTGTCCAGGCTACTCGCGCTGTCTTCATCCCCGGGTCCTGCGCGCTCTATCTTCTGAATTGCCGGTCAGCTGACAGAGCGCTCAGCCAATCACAGGCCGGGACCGCCGCGGCCTGTGATTGGCTGAGTGTGGCCTGTCAGCTGACCGGCAATTCAGAAGATAGAGCGCGCAGGACCCGGGGATGAAGACAGCGCGAGTAGCCTGGACAGGTAATGTATTACTACTGCTGCAAGGGCTGCAAGGACATCGGTAACGATGTCCTTGCAGACCTCGCTCAACGATCATCGCTCAACGTGATCGGGCCCTCCTCGGCCCGTGGAATAGGACCCTAAGGCTATAGACTATACAACAGGCTGAGATACCTGTATCACACATGGCACTGGTATCACACAGGGTAAGCTTAGATACATTGGTATCTTACATGACTGGCCCAGCTGCCTGGTGGTATAACTAAGGCTATAGACTATACAACAGGCTGAGATACCTGTATCACATATGGCACTGGTATCACACAGGGTAAGCTTAGATACGTTGGTATCTTACATGACTGGCCCAGCTGCCTGGTGGTATAACTAAGGCTATAGACTATACAACAGGCTGAGATACATGTAATAGTTGGTGAGGTGCAGGGACGGAGAGAGATTATCACCAGGATTTATATAGAGAACAATGTGACCAGAAGGTGGCGGAGGTATTGATCAGGATCAGTCGTCTGTCTCCGGGTATTAGGACACTGCACATTTGTAAATCCTCTATTTATGGCTAAGGATGGAGGCTCGGGCAGCGGGTGATACCGGGTCACCAGTCCCTAATCTCATCATTGATGTATAGATAGAAGTATATGACTCAGACTGTGCCGCCAAAACCACCGCCATCTACCTGATAATTCTAAAGTATAATGGCCTCCATGGGGTTTCATATGCTGGGATCTGCAATCACACATACAGGATTTGCTGCAGATTGATGCAATCACACATACAGGATTTGCTGCAGATTGATGCAATCACACATCCAGGATCTGCTGCAGAGTGATGCAATCACACATCCAGGATCTGCTGCATATTGATGCAATCACACATCCAGGATCTGCTGCAGATTGATGCAATCACACATCCAGGATCTGCTGCAGATTGATGCAATCACACATCCAGGATTTGCTGCAGAGTGATGCAATCACACATCCAGGATCTGCTGCAGATTGATGCTATTATACATACAAGGTCTGCTGCATATTGATGCAATCACACATCCAGGATCTGCTGCAGATTGCAGAGGCAAAGAGGGACAGAGGGATGTGGGTCAAAAGTAGGGACTGTTTCTCGAAAAGAGGCACACTTGGGAGTTATGTGTACAGCACACCAGGGATGGGTGTATCTCAGGAGCAGTATATACCGGGTGTATCTCAGGAGCAGTATATACCGGATGTATCTCAGGAGCAGTATATATACCGGGTGTATCTCAGGAGCAGTATATATTGTGTGTATCTGAGGAGCAGTATATAACGGGTGTATCTCAGGAGCAGTATATATTGTGTGTATCTCAGGAGCAGTATATACCGGGTGTATCTCAGGAGCAGTATATACCGGATGTATCTCAGGAGCAGTATATACCGGATGTATCTCAGGAGCAGTATATATCGGGTGTATCTCAGGAGCAGTATATATTGTGTGTATCTCAGGAGCAGTATATAACGGGTGTATCTCAGGAGCAGTATATATTGTGTGTATCTCAGGAGCAGTATATACCGGGTGTATCTCAGGAGCAGTATATATTGTGTGTATCTCAGGAGCAGTATATATTGTGTGTATCTCAGGAGCAGTATATATTGTGTGTATCTCAGGAGCAGTATATACCAGGTGTATCTCAGGAGCAGTATATACGTGGTGTATCTCAGGAGCAGTATATACTGGATGTATCTCAGGAGCAGTATATACCGGGTATATCTCAGGAGCAGTATATACCGGGTATATCTCAGGAGCAATATATACCGGGTATATCTCAGGAGCAGTATATACGGGGTGTATCTCAGGAGCAGTATATACGGGATGTATCTCAGGAGCAGTATATACCGGGTATATCTCAGGAGCAGTATATACCGGGTATATCTCAGGAGCAATATATACCGGGTATATCTCAGGAGCAGTATATACGGGGTGTATCTCAGAGGCAGTATATATTGTGTGTATCTCAGGAGCAGTATATACCGGATGTATCTCAGGAGCAGTATATACGGGGTGTATCTCAGGAGCAGTATATACGGGGTGTATCTCAGGAGCAGTATATACCGGATGTATCTCAGGAGCAGTATATACCGGATGTATCTCAGGAGCAGTATATACGGGATGTATCTCAGGAGCAGTATATACCGGGTATATCTCAGGAGCAGTATATACGGGATGTATGTCAGGAGCAGTATATACGGGATGTATCTCAGGAGCAGTATATACCGGGTATATCTCAGGAGCAGTATATACCGGGTATATCTCAGGAGCAGTATATACCGAGTATATCTCAGGAGCAATATATACCGGGTATATCTCAGGAGCAGTATATACGGGGTGTATCTCAGAGGCAGTATATATTGTGTGTATCTCAGGAGCAGTATATACCGGATGTATCTCAGGAGCAGTATATACCGGATGTATCTCAGGAGCAGTATATACGGGATGTATCTCAGGAGCAGTATATACCGGGTATATCTCAGGAGTAGTATATACGGGGTGTATCTCAGAGGCAGTATATATTGTGTGTATCTCAGGAGCAGTATATACCGGATGTATCTCAGGAGCAGTATATACGGGGTGTATCTCAGGAGCAGTATATACGGGGTGTATCTCAGGAGCAGTATATACGGGATGTATCTCAGGAGCAGTATATACCGGGTATATCTCAGGAGCAGTATGTACCGGGTATATCTCAGGAGCAGTATAAACGTGGTGTATCTCAGGAGCAGTATATACGGGATGTATCTCAGGAGCAGTATATATTGTGTGTATCTCAGGAGCAGTATATATTGTGTGTATCTCAGGAGCAGTATGTACCGGGTATATCTCAGGAGCAGTATAAACGTGGTGTATCTCAGGAGCAGTATATACTGGATGTATCTCAGGAGCAGTATATACCGGGTATATCTCAGGAGCAATATATACCGGGTATATCTCAGGAGCAGTATATACGGGGTGTATCTCAGGAGCAGTATATACTGGGTATATCTCAGGAGCAGTATGTACCGGGTATATCTCAGGAGCAGTATATACGTGGTGTATCTCAGGAGCAGTATATACGGGATGTATCTCAGGAGCAGTATATATTGTGTGTATCTCAGGAGCAGTATATACAGGGCTCCCTGGGGTCAAAGGCTCCTCCATAGCTACGGGACCCTCTGCTGCTAGTGTGTGGAACAACAAGTCTCAGTGGGCCCTCATCTCCACACTGCGATTTGCTCTGTTTCCAGGACGTCCATGTTGTTTCCTTCCACTTTGCTGGATCAGTTGTGGAGTTCCCCTTTAAGTCCCGCCCGCTCAGCTTGGATTTTATTAGTGTAATGGTGCTCTCCCCGGGATGAATGGCGGCTTTTTAGCAGTGTTATGGGGGTCAGCGCTGTACAGTCTGGGCAGCCTCAGCGGATATCAGGAGATTAATTTAATTTATCACAATGGGCCCTTTATGCTTTTCTGTACAATTTGCAATGTAATTCCTGAAAAATGTTCAGTGATTTTTTTTTTAACACATTCCGCTGCCCCATTCTTGTGTGTGAGGCGTGGGCGGCCATATAGGGTCCGTGTAAGAATGTTCTGGAGATGGACCCTGCCGGCTGTGACAGCTGTGACAGTATTTGGCGCCCCCCCCCCCCCCCAGTGTTTGGCGGTCTTGGAGGGATTAGACATTAAGGGAGTGTTCACATGGTGGGTTTAGTAACAGCGGGCAGTGGTGTCCGTTTTCCCCTCCCTGCTGCAGGTCACTCTCCCCTGTGCTCCTCTGTACACTCTCCTGCTCTGTTCTGGCCTCCTATAGGATTGGGCTCCCTCTAGTGGCAGGCATGCGCCTGTTCACCTGTATTTACAGCTCAGCCCACAAGTTCTGGAGACTTCTAGCCTCTTCATATATACAGCCACCACCTCCAGACCTCTGGGCTCAGTCGTTGGTGTGTCAGCAGACCCCGGCTGTGCCCCCCGGCTATCCGCCACTTCCTCACTTCCTGCCATTTGGATCTTGCTCCATTTCTAATTCTCAGCTCATTTCCAGTCTGAACAGCGTCTTCTTATATTTTGAGTGTGACCACAGAAAGAGTATCTAATCCCGGTTCCTGTATTTCTTTACTTCCGCCAGTCAGTGGTCACCGGGGATCTCCTCTCAGGGTCGCGACCTGGGAGTCTCCCGCAGCAAAGCCCATCCTGCCTTCTCGGGGGGTTGATCAGATGACTGGACGGCTCCTCTCACTTTTGGGCAGCGTTCACATTAGGTTGTCGAATATCTTATGATACTGCACAGTAGCGCCCCCAACATTTTCTGGCTGTGAAGGGAACTGCAGCCAGCCCCAGGGACTTATATATAGCTCTACTGCAGTGCTCCTGCATAGTGGGTGGCCAGACTGTGGAGGTGAAGTGATGGCATAACCCAGCATTGAGATGGTAGTACCCCTTTAAAACTCCAGTGCCATGGTAGAAATGCTGTTCGTGGGCTCCACACCTGACCCACATTGGGTGCGGCAGTATATGATGATAAGCGCTGTAATAACATTTATGTACTTCAGTATTTGTGGCGGATGTGACCTGATGTGTCACACACCTGTGCACTAGTCACATAGAGAGCTGTGGGTCCCCGGGGCACTGTACAGAGAAAGATGATGAGGCACTACTATACTCGCCTACAAAAGTAATAAAGAGGCAGTACTGTCTGTGCCTAGGTCATCCCAAGGGAAAGACAGAGAGGCAGCCCTATCTATCTACATCGATTACATGGAGAGACAGGGAGGCAGTATTAGACTTGCCTACGCCATTGATAAGGGGGTAATGCTATCTTTACATACATCATCAAGGTGGAGCCTAGTAGGCACTATTTTCTGTACCCCCAAAACTTTCAGGGAAAGATAAGTACAGACAGTACTATCTGTACCTACATCCTTGACTGGAAGAGACAAGGAGCCAGTACTTTCTCTACTTACATCATTGACAGGAAGAGAAAGTACTATCTGTACCACCATTATTTACAGGAAGAGACAGGGGGGCAGTACTATCTGTACCTCCATCATCTATAGGAAGAGACAGGGAGGCAGTACTATCTGTACCTCCATCATCTATAGGAAGAGACAGGGAGGCGGTACTATCTGTACCTCCATCATCTATAGGAAGAGACATGTAGGAAGTACTATCTGTACCTCCATCATCTACAGGAAGAGACAGGGAGGCAGTACTATCTGTACCTCCATCATCTATAGGAAGAGACAGGGAGGCAGTACTATCTGTACTTACATCACTTGCGTGGTGATTACCTGTATCCTTTGCATTACTCTCTCTCTATATTTGCTATACTGCTGTCAGTGCTTACATGGGCCCAGAATGCACTTCTCCCTCTTGGTGACCACGTTGCAGTTCGCAGATTGTGGTCACCTTCCCCTTTGCAGAGATATCCTCCCATTGCTAGTACATAGTCTTATAGAAACCACATAATGATGTGGTCACATGGATGAAGCTGGAGTGTAATATAGAGAAAAACCTTTATACACAGATTTTATTTTATTACTACATTAATTTCCAGAAAGTTTCTTCCTGTTTTGCACCATAGAATAAAACTTATTTTTGCAGCATAAATTCGAGCAGCCTCCAGACTATATCACACCTGCGGGCAGCCTCCAGACTATATCACACATGCGGGCAGCCTCCAGACTATATCACACATGCGGGCAGCCTCCAGACTATATCACACATGCGGGCAGCCTCCAGACTATATCACACATGCGGGCAGCCTCCAGACTATATCACACATGCAGGCAGCCTCCAGACTATATCACACATGCGGGCAGCCTCCAGACTATATGACCGATGCGGGCAGCCTCCAGACTATATCACCGATGCGGGCAGCCTCCAGACTATATCACCGATGCGGGCAGCCTCCAGACTATATCACCGACGCGGGCAGCCTCCAGACTATATCACCGATGCGGGCAGCCTCCAGACTATATCACAGATGTGGGCAGCCTCCAGACTATATCACCGATGCGGGCAGCCTCCAGACTATATAACAGATGCGAGCAGCCTCCAGACTATATCACCTATGCGGGCAGCCTCCAGACTATATAACACATGCAGGCAGCCTCCAGACTATATCACCGATAGGGGCAGCCTCCAGACTATATCACAGATGCAGGCAGCCTCCAGACTATATAACAGATGCGAGCAGCCTCCAGACTATATCACTGGTGCAGGCAGCCTCCAGACTATACCACAGATGCAGGCAGCCTCCAGACTATATCAACTATGCGGGAAGCCTCCAGACTATATAACAGATGCGGGCAGCCTACAGACTATATCACCGATGCGGGCAGCCTCCAGACTATATCACCGATGCGGGCAAGCTCCAGATTATATCACCGATGCGGGCAGCCTCCAGACTATATCACCGTTGAAGGCAGCTTCCAGACTATATTACCGATGCGGGCAGCCTCCAGACTATATCACCATTGAAGGCAGCTTCCAGACTATATTACCGATGCGGGCAGCCTCCAGACTATATTACAGATGCAGGCAGCCTCCAGACTATATTACAGATGCAGGCAGCCTCCAGACTATATAACAGATACGGGCAGCCTCCAGACTATATTACACATGCAGGCAGCATCCAAACTATATCACCGATGCAGGCAGCCTCCAGACTATATAACAGATGCGGGCAGCCTCCAGACTATATTACACATACAGGCAGCCTCCAAACTATATGCCCGATGCAGGCAGCCTCCAGACTATATAACAGATGCGGGCAGGCTCCAGATTCTATCACCGATGCGGGCAGCCTCCAGACTATATAACAGATGCCAGCAGCCTCCAGACTATATCACCTATGCGTGCAGCCTCCAGACTATATAACAGATGCGAGCAGCCTCCAAACTATATTACCGATGCGGGCGGGCTCCAGACTATATTACCGATGCGGGCAGCCTCCAGACTATATCACCGTTGAAGGCAGCTTCCAGACTATATTACCGATGCGGGCAGCCTCCAGACTATATTACAGATGCAGGCAGCCTCCAGACTATATTACCGATGCGGGCAGCCTCCAGACTATATTACAGATGCGGACAGCCTCCAGACTATATTACACATGCAGGCAGCCTCCAAACTATATGCCCGATGCAGGCAGCCTCCAAACTATATCACCGATGCAGGCAGCCTCCAGACTATATATCAGATGTGGGCAGGCTCCAGATTATATCACCGATGCAGGCAGCCTCCAGACTATATATCAGATGTGGGCAGGCTCCAGATTATATCACCGATGCAGGCAGCCTCCAGACTATATAACAGATGCGGGCAGCCTCCAGACTATATCACTGATACCGGCAGCCTCCAGACTATACCACAGATGCACGCAGCCTCCAAACTATATCACCGATGCGGGCAGCCTCCAGACTATATCACCGATGCGAGCAGTCTCCAGACTATATAACAGATGCGGGCAGTCTCCAGACTATATCATCGATGCGGGCAGCCTCCAGACTATATCACCAATGTGGGCAGCCTCCAAACTATATAACAGATGCAGGCAGCCTCCAGACTATATCACCGATGCGGGCAGCCTCCAGGCTATATCACCGATGCAGGCAGCCTCCAAACTATATCACCGATGCGGGCATGCTCCAGACTTTATTACCAATGCGGGCAGGCTCCAGACTATATCACCGATGCGGGCAGCCTCCAGACTATATCACCGATGCAGGCAGCCTCCAAACTATATCACCGATGCAGGCAGCCTCCAAACTATATCACCGATGCAGGCAGCCTCCAAACTATATCACCGATGCGGGCAGGCTCCAGATTATATCACCGATGCAGGCAGGCTCCAGACTATATCACCGATGCGGGCAGCCTCCAGACTATATCACCGATGCGGGCAGCCTCCAGACTATAAACCAGATGCAGGCAGCCTTCAGACTATATAACAGATGCGGGCAGCCTCTAGACTATATCACCGATGCAGGCAGCCTCCAAACTATATCACCGATGCACGCAGCCTCCAAACTAATTCACCGATGCGGGCAGGTTTCAGATTATATCACCGATGCAGGCAGGCAGGCAGGCTCCTGATTATATAACTGCTGCGGACAGCCTCCAGACTATATGACCGATGCGGGCAGCCTCCACACTATATCACCCATGTGGGCAGTCTACAGATTATATCACCAATGGAGGCAGCCTCCAGACTATATCACCGATCCGGACCAGCTCCAGACTATATCACCGATCCGGACAGGCTCCAGACTATATCACCGATCCGGACAGGCTCCAGACTATATCACCGATGCGGGCAGGCTTCAGACTATATCACCGATCCGGACCAGCTCCAGACTATATCACCGATCCGGACAGGCTCCAGACTATATCACCAATCTGGGCAGGCTCCAGACTATATGACCGATGCCAGCAGGCTCCACACTATATCACTGATGCGGGAAGGCTCTAGACTATATCACCTATCCGGGCAGGCTCCAGACTATATCACCGATCCGGACAGGCTCCAGACTATATCACCGATGCGGGAAGGCTCCAGACTATATCACCGATCCGGACAGGCTCCAGACTATATCACCAATCTGGGCAGGCTCCAGACTATATGACCGATGCCAGCAGGCTCCACACTATATCACCGATGCGAGCAGTCTCCAGACTATATAACAGATGCGGGCAGTCTCCAGACTATATCATCGATGCGGGCAGCCTCCAGACTATATTACCAATGTGGGCAGCCTCCAAACTATATAACAGATGCAGGCAGCCTCCAGACTATATCACCGATGCGGGCAGCCTCCAGGCTATATCACCGATGCAGGCAGCCTCCAAACTATATCACCGATACGGGCATGCTCCAGACTTTATTACCAATGCGGGCAGGCTCCAGACTATATCACCGATGCGGGCAGCCTCCAGACTATATCACCGATGCAGGCAGCCTCCAAACTATATCACCGATGCAGGCAGCCTCCAAACTATATCACCGATGCGGGCAGCCTCCAGGCTATATCACCGATGCAGGCAGCCTCCAAACTATATCACCGATGCGGGCAGGCTCCAGATTATATCACCGATGCAGGCAGGCTCCAGACTATATCACCGATGCGGGCAGCCTCCAGACTATATCACCGACGCGGGCAGCCTCCAGACTATAAACCAGATGCAGGCAGCCTTCAGACTATATAACAGATGCGGGCAGCCTCTAGACTATATCACCGATGCAGGCAGCCTCCAAACTATATCACCGATGCACGCAGCCTCCAAACTAATTCACCGATGCGGGCAGGTTTCAGATTATATCACCGATGCAGGCAGGCAGGCAGGCTCCTGATTATATAACTGCTGCGGACAGCCTCCAGACTATATGACCGATGCGGGCAGCCTCCACACTATATCACCCATGTGGGCAGTCTACAGATTATATCACCAATGGAGGCAGCCTCCAGACTATATCACCGATGCGGGCAGCCTCCAGACTATATCACCGATCCGGACCAGCTCCAGACTATATCACCGATCCGGACAGGCTCCAGACTATATCACCGATCCGGACAGGCTCAAGACTATATCACCGATGCGGGCAGGCTCCAGACTATATCACCGATCCGGACCAGCTCCAGACTATATCACTGATCCGGACAGGCTCCAGACTATATCACCGATCCGGACAGGCTCCAGACTATATCACCGATGCGGGCAGGCTCCAGACTATATCACCGATCCGGACAGGCTCCAGACTATATCACCAATCTGGGCAGGCTCCAGACTATATGACCGATGCCAGCAGGCTCCACACTATATCACCGATGCGGGAAGGCTCCAGACTATATCACCTATCCGGGCAGGCTCCAGACTATATCACCGATGCCAGCAGCCTCCACACTATATGACCGATGTGGGCAGCCTCCAGACTATATCACCAATGTGGGCAGGCTCCAGACTATATGACCAATGCGGGCAGCCTCCATACTATATGACCGATGCGGGAAGCCTCCAGACTATATGACCGATGCGGGCAGCCTCCAGACTATATGACCGATGCGGGCAGCCTCCAGACAATATGACCGATGCGGGCAGCCTCCAGACTATATGACCGATGCAGCCAGCCTCCAGACTATATGACCGATGCAGCCAGCCTCCAGACTATATGACCGATGCAGGCAGCCTCCAGACTATATGACCGAAGCAGGCAGGCTCTAGATTATATCACCTATCCGGGCAGGCTCCAGACTATATGACCGATCCGGGCAGGCTCCAGACTATATCACCTATCCGGGCAGGCTCCAGACTATATGACCGATGCGGGCAGCCTCCAGATTATATCACCTATCCGGGCAGGCTCCAGACTATATCACCTATCCGGGCAGGCTCCAGACTATATGACCGATGCAGGCAGGCTCTAGATTATATCACCTATCCGGGCAGGCTCCAGACTATATCACCCATCCGGGCAGCCTCCAGATTATATCACCTATCCGGGCAGGCTCCAGACTATATCACCCATCCGGGCAGGCTCCAGACTATATCACCGATCCGGGCAGGCGGGCTATTAGTGGACAGCCAGTGCTTCACAGCAGACGAGAGGTAATTAGATAGGTGTTGAATTTGACTCAGGGTTCTGTAAAGTAATTTCCTGTTCTGTATGTGAGCGGGAGGCCAGGGCCACTGGTGGCAGCAGGAGCAGCGCTCAGTCTGTACGCTGTGTCTCCAGGGGCTCTGTCTATGATCCAGGTTCCAAGGCAGCTCCAGCATCGGGAGAGCCGGATGTCTCTGGTGCCCCTACAGTACAGCAGCATGGCATGGAGGACCTGCAGCTTACTGTCGTTTCTCAGCCATTAACCCCAGCAATGCTGCACAGTGGTTTTTGCCCTAGAAAATAAAGTAGGTCAAATATACAAGCCGGCATTCATGGTGCTGGTGCAAAGCAATGTGTCTGTCATTAATGGGAGCTGTATTACAGCCTAACTGAAGTAAAGAGATGTAGGCCGCTAGGCCTTAAAGGGCTTTCTGGGATTAGAAAATAGTTGCTTTCTTGCAAAAGCAGCACCTGTCCTCAGGTTGTGTCTGGTATTACAGCTCAGCTGTATTAACTGTGATGCAACTGAGCTGCAGTACCATTAACAAACTGAGGACAAGGGTGGTGCTGTTTCTGGAAGAAAATCTGTGTTTTTATACTTTTGGATATCCCCTTTAAATGGATTGGCACAATAATATAATTTATCACCCATCCATAGGACTCCAGTGGTTTCTAGATCAGCAATCCCTGAGGACACCTTGTGAATGGAACAGTAGAGCACCACTGCTTAATTCACTATTATGGGACTGTCAGGTCACGTCTTTCTCTGCTGTGGGAATGATCATCCGCTCCATTCACTGCTATAAGACTGATGGACTGCTCCATTCACTGCTATGGGACTGATGGACTGCTCCATTCACTGCTATGGGACTGATGGATTGCTCCATTCACTGCTATGGGACTGATGGACTGCTCCATTCACTGCCATGGGACTGATGGACTGCTCCATTCACTGCTATGGGACTGATGGACTGCTCCATTCACTGCTATGGGACTGATAGACTGCTCCATTCACTGCTATGGGACTGATGGACTGCTCCATTCACTGCTATGGGACTGATGGACTGCTCCATTCACTGCTATGGGACTGATGGACTGCTCCATTCACTGCTATGGGACTAATGGACTGCTCCATTCACTGCTATGGGACTGATAGACAGCTCCATTCACTGCTATGGGACTGATAGACTGCTCCATTCCCTGCTATGGGACTGATGGACTGCTCCATTCACTGCTATGGGACTGACAAATCGATCCATTTCCTGCCAATCAGTTTTATCCCTTCTTTGGCTCTGCTCTCCTCAATGTCAGTTAGCTGCTGCAGGGAAGGTAAAGCATTATAGTTTCATGTGGTATCAGTTGGTATCACAGTCACAGTATGAGGGGACAGGGACACTGCACTCGCTGCAGATCTCAGGGACCCCATTATACCTCACTATTCCCTTCAGCAGGTTTTGCCCCCCCGCTTGTTTCAGACATGATCACGTGTATCTATTGTCCTATAATATATATATATATATATATATATATATATATATATATATATCTGTCCCCTTCTCCAGACTCCTCTGTCCTCCTCTAAACTCTGTCTTCATCTAGACTCGTCGTTCTTGTCTAGACTTCTCTGTCCTCTTCCAGACTCCTCTATCATTTTGAGTCCTTTAGACTCCTCTTCCCTGTCTCCAGGTTCCTCTGTCCTCCTCTAGACTCCTCAGCCCCTCCTCCAGGCTCCTTTGTCACCTACTTTAGGCTCCTCCATCCCCTCCTCCAGGCTTCTCTGTCTCCCCATCTCCTGCTGGTGTCAGTCACCCTTGGTTAGGAGTCCGGTGCTGGTGTCAGTCACACTTGGTTAGGCGTCTGGTGCTGGTGTCAGTCACACTTGGTTAGGCGTCTGGTGCTGGTGTCAGTCACACTTGGTTAGGAGTCCGGTGCTGGTGTCAGTCACCCTTGGTTAGGAGTCCGGTGCTGGTGTCAGTCACCCTTGGTTAGGAGTCCAGTGCTGGTGTCAGTCACCCTTGGTTAGGAGTCCCATGCTGGTGTCAGTCACACTTGGTTAGGAGTCCAGTGCTGGTGTCAGTCACCCTTGGTTAGGAGTCCAATGCTGGTGTCAGACACACTTGGTTAGGAGTCCGGTGCTGGTGTCAGTCACCCTTGGTTAGGAGTCCGGTGCGGGTGTCAGTCACACTTGGTTAGGAGTCCGGTGCTAGTGTCAGTCACACTTGGTTAGGCGTCCGGTGCTGGTGTCAGTCACACTTGGTTAGGAGTCCAATGCTGGTGTCAGTCACCCTTGGTTAGGAGTCCGGTGCTGGTGTCAGTCACCCTTGATTAGGAGTCCCGTGCTGGTGTCAGTCACACTTGGTTAGGAGTCCGGTGCTGGTGTCAGTCACCCTTGGTTAGGAGTCCGGTGCTGGTGTCAGTCACCCTTGGTTAGGAGTCCGGTGCTGGTGTCAGTCACACTTGGTTAGGAGTCCGGTGCTGGTGTCAGTCACCCTTGGTTAGGAGTCCGGTGCTGGTGTCAGTCACACTTGGTTAGGAGTCCGGTGCTGGTGTCAGTCACACTTGGTTAGGAGTCCAATACTGGTGTCACTCACACTTGGTTAGGAGTCCGGTGCTGGTGTCAGTCACACTTGGTTAGGAGTCCAATGCTGGTGTCAGTCACCCTTGGTTAGGAGTCCGTTGCTGGTGTCAGTCAACCTTGGTTAGGAGTCTGGTGCTGGTGTCAGTCACACTTGGTTAGGAGTCCAATGCTGGTGTCAGTTACACTTGGTTAGGAGTCCGGTGCTGGTGTTAGTCACACTTGGTTAGGCGTCCGCTGCTGGTGTCAGTCACCCTTGTTTAGGAGTCCGCTGCTGGTGTCAGTCAACCTTGGTTAGGAGTCCGGTGCTGGTGTCAGTCACACTTGTTAGGAGTCCAATGCTGGTGTCAGTCACCCTTGGTTAGGAGTCCGGTGCTGGTGTCAGTCAACCTTGGTTAGGAGTCCCGTGCTGGTGTCAGTCACACTTGGTTAGGAGTCCCGTGCTGGTGTCAGTCACCCTTGGTTAGGAGTCCAGTGCTGGTGTCAGTCACACTTGGTTAGGAGTCCGGTGCTGGTGTCAGTCACCCTTGGTTAGGCGTGCGGTGCTGGTTTCAGTCACCCTTGGTTAGGCGTCCGGTGCTGGTGTCAGTCACACTTGGTTAGGAGTCCAATGCTGGTGTCAGTCACCCTTGGTTAGGAGTCCGGTGCTGGTGTCAGTCAACCTTGGTTAGGAGTCCCGTGCTGGTGTCAGTCACACTTGGTTAGGAGTCCCGTGCTGGTGTCAGTCACCCTTGGTTAGGAGTCCAGTGCTGGTGTCAGTCACACTTGGTTAGGAGTCCGGTGCTGGTGTCAGTCACCCTTGGTTAGGCGTCCGGTGCTGGTGTCAGTCACACTTGGTTAGGAGTCCAATGCTGGTGTCAGTCACCCTTGGTTAGGAGTCCGGTGCTGGTGTCAGTCACCCTTGATTAGGAGTCCCGTGCTGGTGTCAGTCACACTTGGTTAGGAGTCCCATGCTGGTGTCAGTCACCCTTGGTTAGGAGTCCCGTGCTGGTGTCAGTCACACTTGGTTAGGAGTCCGGTGCTGGTGTCAGTCACCCTTGGTTAGGTGTCCGGTGCTGGTGTCAGTCACCCTTGGTTAGGAGTCCCGTGCTGGTGTCAGTCACACTTGGTTAGGAGTCCGGTGCTGGTGTCAGTCACCCTTGGTTAGGAGTCCGGTGCTGGTGTCAGTCACACTTGGTTAGGCGTCCGGTGCTGGTGTCAGTCACACTTGGTTAGGAGTCCAATACTGGTGTCACTCACACTTGGTTAGGCGTCCGGTGCTGGTGTCAGTCACACTTGGTTAGGAGTCCAATGCTGGTGTCAGTCACCCTTGGTTAGGAGTCCGTTGCTGGTGTCAGTCAACCTTGGTTAGGAGTCTGGTGCTGGTGTCAGTCACACTTGGTTAGGAGTCCAATGCTGGTGTCAGTTACACTTGGTTAGGAGTCCGGTGCTGGTGTTAGTCACACTTGGTTAGGCGTCCGCTGCTGGTGTCAGTCACCCTTGTTTAGGAGTCCGCTGCTGGTGTCAGTCAACCTTGGTTAGGAGTCCGGTGCTGGTGTCAGTCACACTTGTTAGGAGTCCAATGCTGGTGTCAGTCACCCTTGGTTAGGAGTCCGGTGCTGGTGTCAGTCAACCTTGGTTAGGAGTCCCGTGCTGGTGTCAGTCACACTTGGTTAGGAGTCCCGTGCTGGTGTCAGTCACCCTTGGTTAGGAGTCCAGTGCTGGTGTCAGTCACACTTGGTTAGGAGTCCGGTGCTGGTGTCAGTCACCCTTGGTTAGGCGTGCGGTGCTGGTTTCAGTCACCCTTGGTTAGGCGTCCGGTGCTGGTGTCAGTCACACTTGGTTAGGAGTCCAATGCTGGTGTCAGTCACCCTTGGTTAGGAGTCCGGTGCTGGTGTCAGTCAACCTTGGTTAGGAGTCCCGTGCTGGTGTCAGTCACACTTGGTTAGGAGTCCCGTGCTGGTGTCAGTCACCCTTGGTTAGGAGTCCAGTGCTGGTGTCAGTCACACTTGGTTAGGAGTCCGGTGCTGGTGTCAGTCACCCTTGGTTAGGCGTCCGGTGCTGGTTTCAGTCACCCTTGGTTAGGAGTCCCGTGCTGGTGTCAGTCACACTTGGTTAGGAGTCCGGTGCTGGTGTCAGTCACCCTTGGTTAGGAGTCCGGTGCTGGTGTCAGTCACACTTGGTTAGGCGTCCGATGCTGGTGTCAGTCACACTTGGTTAGGAGTCCAATACTGGTGTCACTCACACTTGGTTAGGCGTCCGGTGCTGGTGTCAGTCACACTTGGTTGGGAGTCCAATGCTGGTGTCAGTCACCCTTGGTTAGGAGTCCGGTGCTGGTGTCAGTCACCCTTGTTTAGGAGTCCGGTGCTGGTGTCAGTCACACTTGGTTAGGCGTCCGTTGCTGGTGTCAGTCACACTTGGTTGGGAGTCCAATGCTGGTGTCAGTCACCCTTGGTTAGGAGTCCGATGCTGGTGTCAGTCACACTTGGTTAGGAGTCTAATACTGGTGTCACTCACACTTGGTTAGGCGTCCGGTGCTGGTGTCAGTCACACTTGGTTAGGAGTCCGGTGCTGGTGTTAGTCACACTTGGTTAGGAGTCCGGTGCTGGTGTTAGTCACACTTAGGAGACCAGTGCTGGTGTCAGTCACACTTGGTTAGGAGTCCGGTGCGGGTGTCAGTCACACTTGGTTAGGAGTCCGGGGCTGGTGTCAGTCACACTTGGTTAGGAGTCCGGGGCTGGTGTCAGTCAACCTTGGTTAGGAGTCCGGTGCTGGTGTCAGTCACACTTGATTAGGAGTCCAATGCTGGTGTCAGTTACACTTGGTTAGGAGTCCGGTGCTGGTGTCAGTCACACTTGGTTAGGCGTCCGGTGCTGGTGTCAGTCACACTTGGTTAGAAGTCCAATGCTGGTGTCAGTCACCCTTGGTTAGGAGTCCGGTGCTGGTGTCAGTCACCCTTGGTTAGGAGTCCAGTGCTGGTGTCAGTCACCCTTGGTTAGGAGTCCCGTGCTGGTGTCAGTCACACTTGGTTAGGAGTCCCGTGCTGGTGTCAGTCACCCTTGGTTAGGAGTCCCGTGCTGGTGTCAGTCACCCTTGGTTAGGAGTCCGGTGCTGGTGTCAGTCACCCTTGGTTAGGAGTCCGGTGCTGGTGTCAGTCACACTTGGTTAGGAGTCCCGTGCTGGTGTAAGTCAAACTGGGTTAGGAGTCCGGTGCTGGTGTCAGTCACCCTTGGTTAGGAGTCCGGTGCTGGTGTCAGTCACACTTGGTTAGGCGTCCGGTGCTGGTGTCAGTCACACTTGGTTAGGAGTCTAATTCTGGTGTCACTCACACTTGGTTAGGCGTCCGGTGCTGGTGTCAGTCACACTTGGTTAGGAGTCCAATGCTGGTGTCAGTCACCCTTGGTTAGGAGTCCGTTGCTGGTGTCAGTCACCCTTGGTTAGGAGTCCGGTGCTGGTGTCAGTCACCCTTGGTTAGGAGTCCAATGCTGGTGTCAGTCACCCTTGGTTAGGAGTCGGTTGCTGGTGTCAGTCACCCTTGGTTAGGAGTCCGGTGCTGGTGTCAGTCACCCTTGGTTAGGAGTCCGGTGCTGGTGTCAGTCACATTTGGTTAGGCGTCCGGTGCTGGTGTCAGTCACCCTTGGTTAGGAGTCCGATGCTGGTGTCAGTCACACTTGGTTAGGAGTCCGGTGCTGGTGTTAGTCACACTTGGTTAGGCGTCCGCTGCTGGTGTCAGTCACCCTTGTTTAGGAGTCCGGTGCTGGTGTCAGTCACACTTGGTTAGGCGTCCGGTGCTGGTGTCAGTCACACTTGGTTAGGAGTCCAATGCTGGTGTTAGTCACCCTTGGTTAGGAGTCCGGTGCTGGTGTCAGTCACCCTTGGTTAGGAGTCCGGTGCTGGTGTCAGTCACCCTTGGTTAGGAGTTCGGTGCTGGTGTCAGTCACACTTGGTTAGGCGTCTGGTGCTGGTGTCAGTCACACTTGGTTAGGAGTCCGGTGCTGGTGTCAGTCACCCTTGGTTAGGAGTCCGGTGCTGGTGTTAGTCACACTTGGTTACGCGTCCGCTGCTGGTGTCAGTCACCCTTGGTTAGGAGTCCGGTGCTGGTGTCAGTCACACTTGATTAGGCGTCCGGTGCTGGTGTCAGTCACACTTGGTTAGGAGTCCAATGCTGGTGTCAGTCACCCTTGGTTAGGAGTCCGGTGCTGGTGTCAGTCACCCTTGGTTAGGAGTCCGGTGCTGGTGTCAGTCACACTTGGTTAGGAGTCCAATGCTGGTGTCAGTCACCCTTGGTTAGCAGTCTGGTGCTGGTGTCAGTCACACTTGGTCAGGAGTCCGGTGCTGGTGTCAGTCACCCTTGGTTAGGAGTCCGGTGCTGGTGTCAGTCACCCTTGGTTAGGAGTCCGGTGCTGGTGTCATTCACCCTTGGTTAGGAGTCCGGTGCTGGTGTCAGTCACACTTGGTTAGGAGTCTGGTGCGGGTGTCAGTCACACTTGGTTAGGAGTCCGGTGCGGGTGTCAGTCACACTTGGTTTGGAGTCCGGTGCTGGTGTCAGTCACACTTGGTTAGGAGTCCGGTGCTGGTGTCAGTCACACTTGGTTAGGAGTCCGGGGCTGGTGTCAGTCACCCTTGGTCAGGAGTCCGGTGCTGGTGTTAGTCACACTTGGTTAGGAGTCCGGTGAGGGTGTCAGTCACACTTGGTTAGGAGTCCGGTGCTGGTGTCAGTCAAACTTGGTTAGGAGTCCGGTGCTGGTGTCAGTCACCCTTGGTTAGGAGTCTGGTGCTGGTGTCAGTCACACTTGGTTAGGACTCTGTTGCTGGTGTCAGTCACACTTGGTTAGGAGTTCGATGCTGGTGTAGGTCACACTTGGTTAGGAGTTCGATGCTGGTGTCAGTCACACTTGGTTAGGAGTCCGGTGCTGGTGTTAGTCACACTTAGGAGACCAGTGCTGGTGTTAGTCACACTTGGTTAGGAGTTCGATGCTGGTGTCAGTCACACTTGGTTAGGAGTCCGGTGCTGGTGTCAGTCACACTTGGTTAGGAGTCCGGTGCTGGTGTCAGTCACACTTGGTTAGGAGTCCGGTGCTGGTGTTAGTCACCCTTGGTTAGGAGTCCGGTGCTGGTGTCAGTCACACTTAGGAGACCAGTGCTGGTGTCAGTCACACTTGGTTAGGAGTCCGGTGCTGGTGTTAGTCACACTTGGTTAGGAGTCCGGTGCTAGTGTTAGTCACACTTAGGAGACCAGTGCTGGTGTCAGTCACACTTGGTTAGAAGTCCGGTGCTGGTATTAGTCACACTTGGTTAGGAGTCCGGTGCTGGTGTTAGTCACCCTTGGTTAGGAGTCCGGTGCTGGTGTCAGTCACACTTGGTTAGGAGTCCGGTGCTGGTGTCAGTCACACTTGGTTAGGAGTCCGGTGCTGGTGTCAGTCACACTTGGTTAGGAGTCCGGTGCTGGTGTCAGTCACCCTTGGTTAGGAGTCCGGTGCTGGTGTCAGTCACACTTGGTTAGGCGTCCGTTGCTGGTGTCAGTCACACTTGGTTGGGAGTCCAATGCTGGTGTCAGTCACCCTTGGTTAGGAGTCCGCTGCTGGTGTCAGTCACACTTGGTTAGGAGTCTTTTTCTGGTGTCACTCACACTTGGTTAGGCGTCCGGTGCTGGTGTCAGTCACACTTGGTTAGGAGTCCGGTGCTGGTGTTAGTCACACTTGGTTAGGAGTCCGGTGCTGGTGTTAGTCACACTTAGGAGACCAGTGCTGGTGTCAGTCACACTTGGTTAGGAGTCCGGTGCGGGTGTCAGTCACACTTGGTTAGGAGTCCGGGGCTGGTGTCAGTCACACTTGGTTAGGAGTCCGGGGCTGGTGTCAGTCAACCTTGGTTAGGAGTCCGGTGCTGGTGTCAGTCACACTTGATTAGGAGTCCAATGCTGGTGTCAGTTACACTTGGTTAGGAGTCCGGTGCTGGTGTCAGTCACACTTGGTTAGGCGTCCGGTGCTGGTGTCAGTCACACTTGGTTAGAAGTCCAATGCTGGTGTCAGTCACCCTTGGTTAGGAGTCCGGTGCTGGTGTCAGTCACACTTGGTTAGGAGTCCGGTGCTGGTGTCAGTCACACTTGGTTAGGAGTCCCGTGCTGGTGTCAGTCACACTTGGTTAGGAGTCCCGTGCTGGTGTCAGTCACCCTTGGTTAGGAGTCCCGTGCTGGTGTCAGTCACCCTTGGTTAGGAGTCCGGTGCTGGTGTCAGTCACCCTTGGTTATGCGTCCGGTGCTGGTGTCAGTCACCCTTGGTTAGGAGTCCCGTGCTGGTGTAAGTCAAACTGGGTTAGGAGTCCGGTGCTGGTGTCAGTCACCCTTGGTTAGGAGTCCGGTGCTGGTGTCAGTCACACTTGGTTAGGCGTCCGGTGCTGGTGTCAGTCACACTTGGTTAGGAGTTTAATACTGGTGTCACTCACACTTGGTTAGGCGTCCGGTGCTGGTGTCAGTCACACTTGGTTAGGAGTCCAATGCTGGTGTCAGTCACCCTTGGTTAGGAGTCCGTTGCTGGTGTCAGTCACCCTTGGTTAGGAGTCCGGTGCTGGTGTCAGTCACCCTTGGTTAGGAGTCCAATGCTGGTGTCAGTCACCCTTGGTTAGGAGTCGGTTGCTGGTGTCAGTCACCCTTGGTTAGGAGTCCGTTGCTGGTGTCAGTCACCCTTGGTTAGGAGTCCGGTGCTGGTGTCAGTCACACTTGGTTAGGCGTCCGGTGCTGGTGTCAGTCACCCTTGGTTAGGAGTCCGATGCTGGTGTCAGTCACACTTGGTTAGGAGTCCTGTGCTGGTGTTAGTCACACTTGGTTAGGCGTCCGCTGCTGGTGTCAGTCACCCTTGTTTAGGAGTCCGCTGCTGGTGTCAGTCACACTTGGTTAGGCGTCCGGTGCTGGTGTCAGTCACACTTGGTTAGGAGTCCAATGCTGGTGTCAGTCACCCTTGGTTAGGAGTCCGGTGCTGGTGTCAGTCACCCTTGGTTAGGAGTCCGGTGCTGGTGTCATTCACCCTTGGTTAGGAGTCCGGTGCTGGTGTCAGTCACACTTGGTTAGGCGTCCGGTGCTGGTGTCAGTCACACTTGGTTAGGAGTCCGGTGCTGGTGTCAGTCACCCTTGGTTAGGAGTCCGGTGCTGGTGTTAGTCACACTTGGTTAAGCGTCCGCTGCTGGTGTCAGTCACCCTTGGTTAGGAGTCCGGTGCTGGTGTCAGTCACACTTGGTTAGGCGTCCGGTGCTGGTGTCAGTCACACTTGGTTAGGAGTCCAATGCTGGTGTCAGTCACCCTTGGTTAGGAGTCCGGTGCTGGTGTCAGTCACCCTTGGTTAGGAGTCCGGTGCTGGTGTCAGTCACACTTGGTTAGGAGTCCAATGCTGGTGTCAGTCACCCTTGGTTAGCAGTCTGGTGCTGGTGTCAGTCACACTTGGTCAGGAGTCCGGTGCTGGTGTCAGTCACCCTTGGTTAGGAGTCCGGTGCTGGTGTCAGTCACACTTGGTTAGGAGTCCGGTGCTGGTGTCATTCACCCTTGGTTAGGAGTCCGGTGCTGGTGTCAGTCACACTTGGTTAGGAGTCTGGTGCGGGTGTCAGTCACACTTGGTTAGGCGTCCGTTGCTGGTGTCAGTCACACTTGGTTGGGAGTCCAATGCTGGTGTCAGTCACCCTTGGTTAGGAGTCCGATGCTGGTGTCAGTCACACTTGGTTAGGAGTCTAATACTGGTGTCACTCACACTTGGTTAGGCGTCCGGTGCTGGTGTCAGTCACACTTGGTTAGGAGTCCGGTGCTGGTGTTAGTCACACTTGGTTAGGAGTCCGGTGCTGGTGTTAGTCACACTTAGGAGACCAGTGCTGGTGTCAGTCACACTTGGTTAGGAGTCCGGTGCGGGTGTCAGTCACACTTGGTTAGGAGTCCGGGGCTGGTGTCAGTCACACTTGGTTAGGAGTCCGGTGCTGGTGTCAGTCAACCTTGGTTAGGAGTCCGGTGCTGGTGTCAGTCACACTTGATTAGGAGTCCAATGCTGGTGTCAGTTACACTTTGTTAGGAGTCCGGTGCTGGTGTCAGTCACACTTGGTTAGGAGTCCGGTGCTGGTGTCAGTCACACTTGGTTAGAAGTCCAATGCTGGTGTCAGTCACACTTGGTTAGGAGTCCGGTGCTGGTGTCAGTCACCCTTGGTTAGGAGTCCGGTGCTGGTGTCAGTCACCCTTGGTTAGGAGTCCCGTGCTGGTGTCAGTCACACTTGGTTAGGAGTCCCGTGCTGGTGTCAGTCACCCTTGGTTAGGAGTCCCGTGCTGGTGTCAGTCACCCTTGGTTAGGAGTCCGGTGCTGGTGTCAGTCACCCTTGGTTAAGCGTCCGGTGCTGGTGTCAGTCACCCTTGGTTAGGAGTCCCGTGCTGGTGTAAGTCAAACTGGGTTAGGAGTCCGGTGCTGGTGTCAGTCACCCTTGGTTAGGAGTCCGGTGCTGGTGTCAGTCACACTTGGTTAGGCGTCCGGTGCTGGTGTCAGTCACACTTGGTTAGGAGTCTAATACTGGTGTCACTCACACTTGGTTAGGCGTCCGGTGCTGGTGTCAGTCACACTTGGTTAGGAGTCCAATGCTGGTGTCAGTCACCCTTGGTTAGGAGTCCGTTGCTGGTGTCAGTCACCCTTGGTTAGGAGTCCGGTGCTGGTGTCAGTCACCCTTGGTTAGGAGTCCAATGCTGGTGTCAGTCACCCTTGGTTAGGAGTCGGTTGCTGGTGTCAGTCACCCTTGGTTAGGAGTCCGGTGCTGGTGTCAGTCACCCTTGGTTAGGAGTCCGGTGCTGGTGTCAGTCACATTTGGTTAGGCGTCCGGTGCTGGTGTCAGTCACCCTTGGTTAGGAGTCCGATGCTGGTGTCAGTCACACTTGGTTAGGAGTCCGGTGCTGGTGTTAGTCACACTTGGTTAGGCGTCCGCTGCTGGTGTCAGTCACCCTTGTTTAGGAGTCCGGTGCTGGTGTCAGTCACACTTGGTTAGGCGTCCGGTGCTGGTGTCAGTCACACTTGGTTAGGAGTCCAATGCTGGTGTTAGTCACCCTTGGTTAGGAGTCCAGTGCTGGTGTCAGTCACCCTTGGTTAGGAGTCCGGTGCTGGTGTCATTCACCCTTGGTTAGGAGTTCGGTGCTGGTGTCAGTCACACTTGGTTAGGCGTCTGGTGCTGGTGTCAGTCACACTTGGTTAGGAGTCCGGTGCTGGTGTCAGTCACCCTTGGTTAGGAGTCCGGTGCTGGTGTTAGTCACACTTGGTTAAGCGTCCGCTGCTGGTGTCAGTCACCCTTGGTTAGGAGTCCGGTGCTGGTGTCAGTCACACTTGATTAGGCGTCCGGTGCTGGTGTCAGTCACACTTGGTTAGGAGTCCAATGCTGGTGTCAGTCACCCTTGGTTAGGAGTCCGGTGCTGGTGTCAGTCACCCTTGGTTAGGAGTCCGGTGCTGGTGTCAGTCACACTTGGTTAGGAGTCCAATGCTGGTGTCAGTCACCCTTGGTTAGCAGTCTGGTGCTGGTGTCAGTCACACTTGGTCAGGAGTCCGGTGCTGGTGTCAGTCACCCTTGGTTAGGAGTCCGGTGCTGGTGTCAGTCACCCTTGGTTAGGAGTCCGGTGCTGGTGTCAGTCACACTTGGTTAGGAGTCTGGTGCGGGTGTCAGTCACACTTGGTTAGGAGTCCGGTGCGGGTGTCAGTCACACTTGGTTTGGAGTCCGGTGCTGGTGTCAGTCACACTTGGTTAGGAGTCCGGTGCTGGTGTCAGTCACACTTGGTTAGGAGTCCGGGGCTGGTGTCAGTCACCCTTGGTCAGGAGTCCGGTGCTGGTGTTAGTCACACTTGGTTAGGAGTCCGGTGAGGGTGTCAGTCACACTTGGTTAGGAGTCCGGTGCTGGTGTCAGTCACCCTTGGTTAGGAGTCCGGTGCTGGTGTCAGTCACCCTTGGTTAGGAGTCTGGTGCTGGTGTCAGTCACACTTGGTTAGGACTCTGTTGCTGGTGTCAGTCACACTTGGTTAGGAGTTCGATGCTGGTGTAGGTCACACTTGGTTAGGAGTTCGATGCTGGTGTCAGTCACACTTGGTTAGGAGTCCGGTGCTGGTGTTAGTCACACTTAGGAGACCAGTGCTGGTGTTAGTCACACTTGGTTAGGAGTTCGATGCTGGTGTCAGTCACACTTGGTTAGGAGTCCGGTGCTGGTGTCAGTCACACTTGGTTAGGAGTCCGGTGCTGGTGTCAGTCACACTTGGTTAGGAGTCCGGTGCTGGTGTTAGTCACACTTGGTTAGGAGTCCGGTGCTGGTGTTAGTCACACTTAGGAGACCAGTGCTGGTGTCAGTCACACTTGGTTAGGAGTCCGGTGCTGGTGTTAGTCACACTTGGTTAGGAGTCCGGTGCTAGTGTTAGTCACACTTAGGAGACCAGTGCTGGTGTCAGTCACACTTGGTTAGAAGTCCGGTGCTGGTGTTAGTCACACTTGGTTAGGAGTCCGGTGCTGGTGTTAGTCACCCTTGGTTAGGAGTCCGGTGCTGGTGTCAGTCACACTTGGTTAGGAGTCCGGCGCTGGTGTCAGTGACACTTGGTTAGGAGTCCGGTGCTGGTGTCAGTCACACTTGGTTAGGAGTCCGGTGCTGGTGTCAGTCACCCTTGGTTAGGAGTCCGGTGCTGGTGTCAGTCACACTTGGTTAGGCGTCCGTTGCTGGTGTCAGTCACACTTGGTTGGGAGTCCAATGCTGGTGTCAGTCACCCTTGGTTAGGAGTCCGATGCTGGTGTCAGTCACACTTGGTTAGGAGTCTAATACTGGTGTCACTCACACTTGGTTAGGCGTCCGGTGCTGGTGTCAGTCACACTTGGTTAGGAGTCCGGTGCTGGTGTTAGTCACACTTGGTTAGGAGTCCGGTGCTGGTGTTAGTCACACTTAGGAGACCAGTGCTGGTGTCAGTCACACTTGGTTAGGAGTCCGGTGCGGGTGTCAGTCACACTTGGTTAGGAGTCCGGGGCTGGTGTCAGTCACACTTGGTTAGGAGTCCGGGGCTGGTGTCAGTCAACCTTGGTTAGGAGTCCGGTGCTGGTGTCAGTCACACTTGATTAGGAGTCCAATGCTGGTGTCAGTTACACTTGGTTAGGAGTCCGGTGCTGGTGTCAGTCACACTTGGTTAGGAGTCCGGTGCTGGTGTCAGTCACACTTGGTTAGAAGTCCAATGCTGGTGTCAGTCACCCTTGGTTAGGAGTCCGGTGCTGGTGTCAGTCACCCTTGGTTAGGAGTCCAGTGCTGGTGTCAGTCACCCTTGGTTAGGAGTCCGGTGCTGGTGTCAGTCACACTTGGTTAGGAGTCCCGTGCTGGTGTCAGTCACCCTTGGTTAGGAGTCCGGTGCTGGTGTCAGTCACCCTTGGTTAGGAGTCCGGTGCTGGTGTCAGTCACCCTTGGTTAAGCGTCCGGTGCTGGTGTCAGTCACCCTTGGTTAGGAGTCCCGTGCTGGTGTAAGTCAAACTGGGTTAGGAGTCCGGTGCTGGTGTCAGTCACCCTTGGTTAGGAGTCCGGTGCTGGTGTCAGTCACACTTGGTTAGGAGTCCGGTGCTGGTGTCAGTCACACTTGGTTAGGAGTCTAATACTGGTGTCACTCACACTTGGTTAGGAGTCCGGTGCTGGTGTCAGTCACACTTGGTTAGGAGTCCAATGCTGGTGTCAGTCACCCTTGGTTAGGAGTCCGTTGCTGGTGTCAGTCACCCTTGGTTACGAGTCCGGTGCTGGTGTCAGTCACCCTTGGTTAGGAGTCCAATGCTGGTGTCAGTCACCCTTGGTTAGGAGTCGGGTGCTGGTGTCAGTCACCCTTGGTTAGGAGTCCGGTGCTGGTGTCAGTCACCCTTGGTTAGGAGTCCGGTGCTGGTGTCAGTCACACTTGGTTAGGCGTCCGGTGCTGGTGTCAGTCACCCTTGGTTAGGAGTCCGGTGCTGGTGTCAGTCACACTTGGTTAGGAGTCCGGTGCTGGTGTCAGTCACACTTGGTTAGGCGTCCGCTGCTGGTGTCAGTCACCCTTGTTTAGGAGTCCGGTGCTGGTGTCAGTCACACTTGGTTAGGCGTCCGGTGCTGGTGTCAGTCACACTTGGTTAGGAGTCCAATGCTGGTGTCAGTCACCCTTGGTTAGGAGTCCGGTGCTGGTGTCAGTCACACTTGGTTAGGAGTCCGGTGCTGGTGTCATTCACCCTTGGTTAGGAGTTCGGTGCTGGTGTCAGTCACACTTGGTTAGGCGTCTGGTGCTGGTGTCAGTCACACTTGGTTAGGAGTCCGGTGCTGGTGTCAGTCACCCTTGGTTAGGAGTCCGGTGCTGGTGTAAGTCACACTTGGTTAAGCGTCCGCTGCTGGTGTCAGTCACCCTTGGTTAGGAGTCCGGTGCTGGTGTCAGTCACACTTGGTTAGGAGTCCGGTGCTGGTGTCAGTCACACTTGGTTAGGAGTCCAATGCTGGTGTCAGTCACCCTTGGTTAGGAGTCCGGTGCTGGTGTCAGTCACACTTGGTTAGGAGTCCGGTGCTGGTGTCAGTCACACTTGGTTAGGAGTCCAATGCTGGTGTCAGTCACCCTTGGTTAGCAGTCCGGTGCTGGTGTCAGTCACACTTGGTCAGGAGTCCGGTGCTGGTGTCAGTCACCCTTGGTTAGGAGTCCGGTGCTGGTGTCAGTCACCCTTGGTTAGGAGTCCGGTGCTGGTGTCATTCACCCTTGGTTAGGAGTCCGGTGCTGGTGTCAGTCACACTTGGTTAGGAGTCTGGTGCGGGTGTCAGTCACACTTGGTTAGGAGTCCGGTGCGGGTGTCAGTCATACTTGGTTTGGAGTCCGATGCTGGTGTCAGTCACACTTGGTTAGGAGTCCGGTGCTGGTGTCAGTCACACTTGGTTAGGAGTCCGGGGCTGGTGTCAGTCACCCTTGGTCAGGAGTCCGGTGCTGGTGTTAGTCACACTTGGTTAGGAGTCCGGTGCTGGTGTCAGTCACACTTGGTTAGGAGTCCGGTGCTGGTGTCAGTCAAACTTGGTTAGGAGTCCGGTGCTGGTGTCAGTCACCCTTGGTTAGGAGTCTGGTGCTGGTGTCAGTCACACTTGGTTAGGACTCTGTTGCTGGTGTCAGTCACACTTGGTTAGGAGTTCGATGCTGGTGTAGGTCACACTTGGTTAGGAGTTCGATGCTGGTGTCAGTCACACTTGGTTAGGAGTCCGGTGCTGGTGTTAGTCACACTTAGGAGACCAGTGCTGGTGTTAGTCACACTTGGTTAGGAGTTCGATGCTGGTGTCAGTCACACTTGGTTAGGAGTCCGGTGCTGGTGTCAGTCACCCTTGGTTAGGAGTCCGGTGCTGGTGTTAGTCACACTTGGTTAGGAGTCCGGGGCTGGTGTCAGTCACACTTGGTTAGGAGTCCGGGGCTGGTGACAGTCACACTTGGTTAGGAGTCCGATGCTGGTGTCCAGCGGCCCCTTTTAGCCTCCCGGCCTCTATATGTGCTGCTGTCCATGAACCTTCGTTTTTCTATAGAAAACAATAGGCATTGGGTCTGGATGTGGCAGCACGGCCTGAGTCTTCCATGTAATATAAAGTCCAGGTGAGGGGGCGTAGGCGCGGGGTCGAGTTACACACGTTACACAGACATCATGCATCTCCGGTCACTTCACGGACACAGATTTGTTTTTATGATTCGTGACTATGGCAATGGAAAAAATATCTTTAAAAGGTTAAGATGTACAATAGAAATATGTGACCGCAATCTGCAGGCGCGTCTGCGAGCAAACACGTTATAATGTTACCAGTGGGGGGGGCTGCGGAGTCCCCAATGTAGGGCTTGTCTTTAATAAATTGCTCTTAAAGGGGAAAGAGCTCAGACTTCCATTATGATACACAGTTTAATACTACAGTACTATACTGGATGAATACTGCTACAGTACTGTACTACAAGGCTACTGCTACAGTACTATACAACAAGACTACTACTATAGCACTATACTATGAGACTACTGCTACAGTGCTATACTACATAAATTCTGCTACAGTACTATATTACCAGGCTATTGCGAATCTGTCCTTTGTTCTATATTGCCATTCTATATGGTATATAGTTTAAGTAACAGGTTGATGTTATTCAACTAAGCCAACTTCAGCCATGGTTTCCTAAAGGTTTCCTCCACATGTGGTTTTTCCTTTCCTGAGTGCAGAAGATTTGCCATGTTGGGCTTTATTCACACTAATTGCCTGGACATGAGGTTTTCCAGTTATATAATTGTGGTGTGTAAAATATAATGACTTCATATGGTAAAATATGTATGAAGGTGTTACCTGTGGCATAGCTTCTATGAAGAACTGTCACAGTTTTGGTTTTCTCAGGTCAGGAGTCAGGTGGAAGTGTAATGTCCCACTACGTGTTTTTCTTGTTTTCTATAAACCTAGGCAACAGTGTCTCTTTCAGGTGTCACAGTTAGTGCCGTTGACTGCTGTGCCCTACTCCAACCACTAGGTGTCACACTCCCCCAGGGCACAGCTGCAGTCAAGAAGGAAGATATAGCTACATACACCCTCTTTTCTACACTTTCTTCCTGTAGTCATTCAGTTGGAGCCAGGCCTCTGGCTAGGTAGACACAGAAAGTCCAGGCAGAGAAGAGAGATCACCTTTTCCAGAGCTACAGAGACCTAGGACTTGTACTACCTATTAGGACGGAAACCCGACACTGAGTGGCAGAAGGTGGTCACATAACTAAGACTCATCTATACGTGAGTAGGAGAAGTTCTTCAATTTACCACACACACGTCGCCACATCCCGGCAGAGGACTGTACTAATTAGGCAGGGGCCCTCCTATTCGGTCCCTGACACCTGTTACTGTTCTGTTCTCTTATCTACTCGATGTTGGAGCAGGAATGATGGTTAAAAGGCTAGTTCACCAAAACAGAAAAATTCTTACAAATCAATTAGTGCCAGAAAGAGGCAGAAATCTGTCATTTACTTCTATTGCAAAATCTCCAGTATTCCAGCACTTATCAGCTTCTGTATGTCCTGCAGGAAGTGGTGTATTCTCTCCAGTCTGACACAGTGCTGTCTGCTGTCACCTCTGTCCATGTCAGGAACTGTCCAGAGCAGCAGAAAATCCCCATAGAAAACCTCTGCTGCTCTGGACAGTTCCTGACATGGACAGAGGTGGCAGCAGGGAGCTCTGTGTCAGACTGGAGAGAATACACCACTTCCTGCAGGACATGCAGCAGCTGATAAGTAATGGAAGACTGGGGATTTTGTAATAGAAGTAAATGACAAACCCCCTGCACTTTCTGTCAGGACACCCTGGTAGTTGCAGCAGCAGCTGGAGAGATGGCAGAGCATGCTGGGAGTTGTAGTTCTGCAGCAGCTACAGACCGGCAGGCTGCTCTGCACTCTGATTGTTAGTGCCCGGAGCAGGTAACATCACAGTGATGCAGGATTGTGCCGGGGATTTGCACTGGCACCTCTGGGCCCGGTCAGGTTTAGCAGCGTTTATTTGAAGTGTACGGAGTGGTGGGGGCTGCGGCCTGTTGGGCCCCCCTCCCCCCTCCATAGGATGTGATGGGCTTGGTGCAGAGCTGTCAGTCCCGGTAGGAGCGGGTGCAGCCTTGCTCTTTCATGTGCGGAGCGTTGGGGATGTGCCCGCAGGGCGCTGTCATTGATTATCCACCCTGGGCCAGGAAGGATGGAGCGTGTGATCCGCTTCAATTACAGACAACACGGCCGCCGCCGCCACCGCTACTGCAGATTGCTAATTTCTCCACGTTCTCCTCTCAGTCTGAGGCGGGATTCACATTTCAAAGTTCTGGAGGCAAAAGAGCAACCATCAAAAGGAATTGCTAAAAGAGCCCAGGCCAATCTTCTGTATTACTGGATCCTGTGTATAAGGGGAATCCTATCACTCCTATAATGCTTTATTAACCCTCTCACTGCTGAAGAGCAAGAAAAAAGCTGCAGATTTTATATCATCGGGGAGGGGGAAGCTGTGACTATTACCTATTGGCTTCTATGGGAGAGTGTTGTGGGCATGCTCTGTAACCTGTGGTCATTGTGCACTAAGGGGAAGGAGGAAACTGTAACAATCACCTATTGGCTTCTATGGGAGAGTGTTGTAGTCATGCTCTGTAACCTGTGGTCATTGTGCTCTGAGGGGGATGGGGAAGCTTTGACCATCACCTATTGACGTCTATGGGAGAGTGTTGTGGGCATGCTCGGTAACCTGTGGTCATAGTGCACTGAGGGGGAGGAGGAAACTGTAACCATCACCTATTGGCTTCTATGGGAGAGTGTTGTGGGCATGCTCTGTAGCCTTTGGTATTTGCGCACTGAGGGGGATGGGGAAGCTGTAACCATCACCTAATGTCTTCTATGGGAGACTGTTGTGGGCATGCTCTGTAATTTGTGGTCATTGTGCACTGAGGGGGATGGAGAAGCTTTGACCATCACCTATTTACGTCTATGGGAGAGTGTTGTGGGCATGCTCTGTAATTTGTGGTCATTGTGCACTGAGGGGGAGGAGGAAACTGTAACCATCACCTAATGACTTCTATGGGAGAGTGTCGTGGGCATGCTCTGTAACCTGTACGTCGGTACACCCTAGCCACCTCTTACTATTAGGTGGAGGGACACTTCAATCACACGTCGGGCATGGAGAGTTGTACAAGGGTCCTTGTGGCATAATGGGGGTCTCATTCTGATCTTTGGGGACCCCTACCTTCTTTATGTGACCCGCCATCACTGCAGTAATCGGTGGGGGTCCAGGTCACAGGTCCCATTGCTGCTGTGACATAAAGGAGCCCCCTCCCCGCCATCGGATTGGAATGTAAGGTGCCTGCGCCCCCTCATCCTGTGTGACCCCGCTCTGATAGGGGGGTCCCCCCCCCACTGTAAATATTTGGTGTCCTTTGTCTCCGGTGGGGTCTCTGGTATCAGGTGGAGGGTTAATGATTGCTCGGACCCCCATAGGCTGGTGATGCCTGTGATGGTGATCTGAGGTCACAGACGGGTCACCCTCCATACACAAGACCCTGGGCTTCATGCAGGGGGTCCGGCCTGGGCTGATACAACCACAAAGGCTTCTATTTATCAGCCCAGCCGTGTGACAGCGACCAACGATGGCGACGTGATGGATAAACGCTCCATGGGGGGGGGCACAAAACAGGTCCCTGCGCCTTCTGTGATAGGGAAGGAGGCCCGGACGCTGCCGAGGTGGGAATGGCCGCCCCTGCGCCTGCACCAGGACCCTCCTAACGCTGGGGTTATGGGGTCTTGTACAATCCCAGTGATCCCCAACAGCTGACGCAGAACTACAACTCCCAGCATGCTCTGATAGATTACCCAGACACATCACAGCAGTGATCCCCAACAGCTGACGCAGAACTAGAACTTCCAGCATGCCGATAGACCACCCAGAGATATTACAGTGATCCCCAACAGCTGACGCAGAACTACAACTCCCAGCATGCCCTGATAGACCACCCAGACACATCACAGCAGTGATCCCCAACAGCTGACGCAGAACTACAACTCCCAGCATTCCCTGATAGATTACCCAGACACATCACAGCAGTGATCCCCAACAGCTGACGCAGAACTACAACTCCCAGCATGCCCTGATAGATTACCCAGACACATCACAGCAGTGATCCCCAACAGCTGACGCAGAACTACAACTTCCAGCATGCCGATAGACCACCCAGAGATATTACAGTGATCCCCAACAGCTGACGCAGAACTACAACTCCCAGCATGCCCTGATAGACCACCCAGACACATCACAGCAGTGATCCCCAACAGCTGACGCAGAACTACAACTCCCAGCATGCCCTGATAGACCACCCAGACACATCACAGCAGTGATCCCCAACAGCTGACGCAGAACTACAACTCCCAGCATGCCCTGATAGACCACCCAGACACATCACAGCAGTGATCCCCAACAGCTGATGCAGAACTACAACTCCCAGCATGCCCTGATAGATCACCCATACACATCACAGCAGTGATCCCCAACAGCTGACGCAGAACTACAACTCCCAGCATGCCCTGATAGATCACCCAGAGATATTACAGTGATCCCCAACAGCTGACGCAGAACTACAACTCCCAGCATGCCCTGATAGACCACCCAGACACATCACAGCAGTGATCCCCAACAGCTGACGCGGAACTACAACTTCCAGCATGCCCTGATAAATCACCCATACACATCACAAAAGTAATCCCCAACAGCTGACGCAGAACTACAACTCCAAGCATGCCCTGATAGATTACCCAGACACATCACAGCAGTGATCCCCAACAGCTGACGCAGAACTACAACTCCCAGCATGCCCTGATAGACCACCCAGAGATATTACAGTGATCCCCAACAGCTGACGCAGAACTACAACTCCCAGCATGCCCTGATAGATCGCCTAGACACATCACAGCAGTGATCCTTAACCTGTAGCTTTTTAGCTGGTGAAAACTACAAGCCCCAGCATGTCCTGGCAGCGTAGCACTTCTGTAGATGCCACAGTTGCAGCCAAAAGCTGTTAGGGCATGCTGGGAGTTGTAGTTTTGCATTTGCTGGAGAGCGGCAGGGCTGTTAGGGCATGCTGGGAGTTGTAGTTTTGCATCTGCTGGAGAGCGGCAGGCAGGGGCGTAACTAGAAATGGCTGGGCCCCATAGCAAACTTTTGATTGGGGCCCCACCCCCTCTCGATCGACCACTACGCCATCAACACACTCAGCTCTACACAGGTTCTGTACACCATATAAATTACAGTGCAGTTACATCAGGTGACTCACAGGGGTCGTCTTCTCTGATCGGAGTTCTTCCCTTTTCATCTTCTCCATCCGCCCTGGGCCGTTATGAGAACTTCTCCGAGCCACGAATCCACAGAATCTGCCAGACAGACATATTAGTCTCCTCACTCTGGCACCATCCTCATCTCTATACACACTGCACATCTGTATTGGCCCCTTTACACCCTCATTTAGTGGGTAGCCCTGACTTATGTTGCCCCCCCCCGCTGTCCCCCTTATAGATGCCCCCCCATGTTGTCCCCTTATAGATGGTCCCCTATGTTGCCCCCCCTATAGATGGCCCCCTCTTCCCCTATATTGTCCCCTTATAGATGGCCCCCTCTCCCCCAATGTTGTACGTTTATATCCCCCTCTCCCCCTATGTTCTCCCCTTATAGATGTCCCTCTCTCCCCCCTCCCTTATAGATGCCCCCTTCTCTTCTCCTTCCTTATAGATGCCCCCTTCTCTTCCCCCCCCCCCTTCCTTATAGATGCCCCCTTCTCTCCCCCACCCTTCCTTATAGATGCCCCTTCTCTTCTCCCCCCCCCTTCCTTATAGATGCCCCCTTCTCTTCCCCCCCTTCCTTATAGATGCCCCCTTCTCTTCTCCCCCCCCTTCCTTATAGATGTCCCCTTCTCTTCCCCCCCCCTTCCTTATAGATGCCCCCTTCTCTCCCCCCTTCCTTATAGATGCCCCCCTCTCTTCCCCCCCCCTTCCTTATAGATGCCCCCTTCTCTTCCCCCCCCTTCCTTATAGATGCCCCCTTCTCTTCCCCCCCTTCCTTATAGATGCCCCCTCCTCTTCTCCCCCCCCCCTTCCTTATAGATGCCCCCTTCTCTCCTCCCCCCCTTCCTTATAGATGCCCCCTTCTCTCCCCCCCCTTCTTTATAGATGCCCCCTCCTCTTCTCCCCCCCCCCCTTCCTTATAGATGCCCCCTTCTCTTCCCCCCCTTCCTTATAGATGCCCCCTTCTCCCCCCCTTCCTTATAGATGCCCCCTTCTCCCCCCCTTCCTTATAGATGCCCCCTTCTCTTCTCCCCCCATTCCTTATAGATGCCCCTTCTCCCCCCCTTCCTTATAGATGCCCCCTTCTCCCCCCCTTCCTTATAGATGCCCCCTTCTCCCCCCCCTTCCTTATAGATGCCCCCTTCTCTTCCCCCCCTTCCTTATAGATGCCCCCTTCTCCCCCCCATCCTTATAGATGCCCCCCTCTTCCCCCCCTTCCTTATAGATGCCCCCTTCTCTTCCCCCCCCCTTCCTTATAGATGCCCCCTTCTCTTCTCCCCCCCTTCCTTATAGATGCCCCCTTCTCTTCCCCCCCTTCCTTATAGATGCCCCCTTCTCTCCCCCCCCTTAGTTATAGATGCCCCCCTCTCTCCCCCCCCCTTCCTTATAGATGCCCCCTTCTCTTCCCCCCCCCTTCCTTATAGATGCCCCCTCCTCTTCTCCCCCCCTTCCTTATAGATGCCCCCTTCTCTCCTCCTCCCCTTCCTTATAGATGCCCCCTTCTCCCCCCCTTCCTTATAGATACCCCTTCTCCCCCCCCTTCCTTATAGATGCCCCCTTCTCTCCTCCCCCCCCTTCCTTATAGATGCCCCCTTCTCCCCCCCCCTTCCTTATAGATGCCCCCTTCTCCCCCCCTTCCTTATAGATGCCCCTTCTCCCCCCTTCCTTATAGATGCCCCCTTCTCCCCCCCCCTTCCTTATAGATGCCCCCTTCTCCCCCCCCCTTCCTTATAGATGCCCCCTTCTCCCCCCCCCCTTCCTTATAGATGCCCCCTTCTCTCCCCCCCCCTTCCTTATAGATGCCCCCTTCTCTCCCCCCCCTTCCTTATAGATGCCCCCTTCTCCCCCCCCCCCTTCCTTATAGATGCCCCCTTCTCCCCCCCTTCCTTATAGATGCCCCCTTCTCTTCTCCCCCCATTCCTTATAGATGCCCCTTCTCCCCCCCTTCCTTATAGATGCCCCCTTCTCCCCCCCTTCCTTATAGATGCCCCCTTCTCCCCCCCCTTCCTTATAGATGCCCCCTTCTCTTCCCCCCCTTCCTTATAGATGCCCCCTTCTCCCCCCCTTCCTTATAGATGCCCCCTTCTTCCCCCCCTTCCTTATAGATGCCCCTTCTCTTCCCCCCCCCTTCCTTATAGATGCCCCCTTCTCTTCTCCCCCCCCTTCCTTATAGATGCCCCCTTCTCTTCCCCCCCTTCCTTATAGATGCCCCCTTCTCTCCCCCCCCTTAGTTATAGATGCCCCCCTCTCTCCCCCCCCCTTCCTTATAGATGCCCCCTTCTCTTCCCCCCCCCTTCCTTATAGATGCCCCCTCCTCTTCTCCCCCCCTTCCTTATAGATGCCCCCTTCTCTCCTCCTCCCCTTCCTTATAGATGCCCCCTTCTCCCCCCCTTCCTTATAGATACCCCTTCTCCCCCCCCTTCCTTATAGATGCCCCCTTCTCTCCTCCCCCCCCTTCCTTATAGATGCCCCCTTCTCCCCCCCCCTTCCTTATAGATGCCCCCTTCTCCCCCCCTTCCTTATAGATGCCCCTTCTCCCCCCTTCCTTATAGATGCCCCCTTCTCCCCCCCCCTTCCTTATAGATGCCCCCTTCTCCCCCCCCCTTCCTTATAGATGCCCCCTTCTCCCCCCCCCCCTTCCTTATAGATGCCCCCTTCTCTCCCCCCCCCTTCCTTATAGATGCCCCCTTCTCTCCCCCCCCCTTCCTTATAGATGCCCCCTTCTCCCCCCCCCCTTCCTTATAGATGCCCCCTTCTCCCCCCCTTCCTTATAGATGCCCCTACTCCCCCCCCTTCCTTATAGATGCCCCCTTCTCCCCCCCCCCTTCCTTATAGATGCCCCCTTCTCCCCCCCCTTCCTTATAGATGCCCCCTTCTCTCCCCCCCCCTTCCTTATAGATGCCCCCTTCTCTCCCCCCCCCTTCCTTATAGATGCCCCCTTCTCCCCCCCCCCCCCCCCCCCCGTCCGAGGAAAGCAAGTTTAAAAAAAAGAAAAAAACTCACCTAACAACACGCTCCCCCATCGAGCCTTTTTCCTGTCACCCCCTGTCTGATACGCGGCTGCCGTCTGATGCCGCGTCCTAGCCCCGGCAGCGCGCGTATCATAGAGTTCTGTGTGGACCTGTGGCCGCGACTTCCGGCACACGTCTCTGTGCCGGAAGTCGCGGCCACAGGCCCACACAGAACTCTATGATACGCGCGCTGCCGGGGCTAGGACGCGGCATCAGACGGCAGCCGCGCATCAGACGGGGGGTGACAGGAGCGCTGTGGACCGGTCCCGTGCTCCACCTGGCCCCGTGACTCCTTTTCCCTATGGTTGGGGAAAGGAGTCTCCGGGTCGGGAGGAGCACGGGACCGGCCCCCGGCTACAGCACCCGGGAGGCATGCTCAGCCGCCGGGTGCTGCAGGATATGTAAGCTTTAGGGGCCCGCGTCACGGGCCCCCTGATGCGGCGGGGCCCCATAGCAGCCGCTACGGCTGCTACGGCGGTAGTTCCGCCAGTGGCGGCAGGGCTGTTAGGGCATGCTGGGAGTTATGCATCTGCTGGAGAGCGGCAGGGCTGCTAGGGCATGCTGGGAGCTGTAGTGATGGTCTAAGTTGATTTGGGGGCAGCTATAGGGGGTGCTGAGGCATCAATTGCTATGGGGCCCTGCTGGCTGTGGGGGCCCACATGTCCTTCTGCCCTATAGGACCCCAGTGTAACGGCCCATGATGGGGGGGGGGCTCCATCTGACTGTACATAGGTGATGTCTATGGGGACTCCTGGTTGTCGCCCCCCAATATAAGCTGCTCGTGCACGGCCGCTCTATGCAGATATAACAGATATAATGGCGCTTTTAGACAGAACGATTATCGTTCGAATTTGCACAATAACGATCGGATTCCAACAATAATCGCACGTGTAAACGCTGCGAACGATCAAGCGACGAGCGATAAATGGTTCATTTTGATTTTTCGACATGTTCTTAAATCGTCGTTCGTCGTTCACAAAAAATTCGCAGATCGTTCCGTCTAAACAGTCGTTCACCGATTTACCCTATGTGTGAGATAGGCTTAAGCGATCGCAAAACGATTTTTCCGTACAATGTATCGTTCCATCTAAACGCCGATCGTTATAAAATACACATCGTTCATTCAACATCGTTAATCGTGCGATCGGGCGAATTATCGCTCCATCTAAAAGGACCATAAGATGTAAGGATGAGACAGAGATGCCGCTCAGTATAACCCCGGCTGTAGAGTGTAAGCTCTTGTGGTGACCTTGCTTCACCTATTGTTATAGTCAGCGACCGCTACGCTCATAAGCGTCTACCTGACGCTTCAATCTTCCGTCTAATCCGGGGAGTGGTTGTCAGGACTGTCAGAAGTGACAGGGAAGCTTCAGGCTATGGCAACCTCAGGTGATCTATAGGCCAGGACGTGAGCGCCATTTACTGTGCCGCTCCCGCAGGAGTCAGAGGGCCGTATGAGGGACGTGCAGCCTCATCCGCTAGGAAGCCCAATCAGATTCTCTTTAGGCTGGGTTCACACTATGTATATTTGAGGCTGTATTTGTGAGGCTGTATAGCAACCAAAACCAGGAGTGGATTGAAAACACAGAAAGGATCTGTTTACATAATGTTGTAATTGAGTGGATGGCCGCCATTTAATGGCAAATATTTGCTGTTATTTTAAAACAACGGCTGTTATATTGAAATAATTGCAGTTATTTACCATTATATGACGGCCATCCACTCAGTTTCAACATTGTGTGAACAGATCCTTTCTGTGTTTTCAATCCACTCCTGGTTTTGGTTGCTATGAGGACCTGACAAGAGGACCAAATACTGCCTGAAATATACATAGTGTGAATCCAGCCTTAAAGGGGAACTCCGGTGGAAATCTTTTTCTTTCAAATCAACTGGTGTCAGAAATTTATACAGATTTGTATTTTACTTCTATTAAAAAAATCTCCAGTCTTCCAGTACTTATCAGCTGCTGTATGTCCTGCAGGAAGTGGTATATTCTCTCCAGTCTAACACAGTGCTCTCTGCTGCCACCTCTGTCCATGTCAGGAACTGTCCAGAGCAGGAGAGGTTTTCTATGGGGATTTGCTGCTGCTCTGGACAGTTCCTGACATGGACAGAGGTAGCAGCAGAGAGCACTGTGTCAGACTGGAGAGAATACACCACTTCCTGCAGGACATACAGCAGCTGATAAGTACTGGAAGACTGGAGATTATTATATAGAAGTAAATTACAAATCTGTATAACTTTCTGACACCAGTTGATCTGAAAGAAAAAGATTCTCGTCGGAGTACCCCTTTAAGATTTAGGTAATTTTCTATAGAAATTTTGGTGCGACTATGGTTGACGCCAAATAATACAGCGGGGGTCATGAATTACGGGTCATGTCTATCATCCCCATAGCTGGAAGATGTGGCCACAGTTCTCCTACAAACAGCAGCCTAGACCTCAGCATCCTAGTGCGGCTATGGGTACGCTGGGGTTAGTGGTCTGATGCACATTACAGGCCACAACCCCCACAGAATGCAAAAGTCTTCACCCCCTGGGCTGGGACAGTGTGAAGAAGAAGATGCCGGATTCCCAGGTCTATTGTGCTGCAGGACTCCGCTCTGACTATGGCAGAAGACACATGGCGGCTCTCCGGACTGATATAAAAGGGAGGGGGGGGGGGGGGCACTTGAAAAATGATCTTTCCCCCTTTGTTGTGGGACAGGCCATGAGAATAGAGGGTCCCCGGCCCCCGTTCCGTCCCCTTCTACGGGTGTTGCTATGCAGAAGAAATTTGCTATCGAAAGAAAAAAAATAAAAGGAGAAGAGAAGCGCGGTGCATCTGTTCCTGCGATCTGGCGGTCCTCGCCTCCCCCCTCCCCTCCTCAGCTAATTAGCTGGAGATTCAGGGGCTCAGAGGGTCCCCCCCATCTCCTCCCCCCTCCGTCCTCCATTCTGCCTGGAGCTGATCATTTACACAATTAGACAATATGTACAAACTCTTCCCATCTCTTCGGCAGCAGCTGTCCCTCTTTATGTCGCTGTTAGCGGCTGCGCCGTCTCCGGATGCTTCCGTATCATTCAATGGAACGTAAACCATGGAGGGAAGGAAGCCAGGTTCTAGATGTGATAATACCGAGGACCCCAGGAGCCATGGTGCAGCCGCCTGGTGTCCTCAGGTATAGATGACTCCTGACCGCCATAGTCAACAAACTCCATTGTGCACCATAGAAGGTTCCGGAGGGAAGGCTGCCCCCTGGTGCCCATTAGCAGTCATTGTCCGCAGGGCAGGCTCATACTGCTGGGACATCCACACACAATCTGCTTATCCCATCCAATGCTTGAACGTCAGATTTTGGTGCAGATTTTGGTGAATTTTTAGGCCTCGGTTCTTTCGGTCTCTGAATTTTCGGCGCTGTTGTTGTCTCCACAATGGAGTTTGTTGACTATGGCCGACAGGGGTCTTATATATTGGAGGCTGTCAGGAACTGTCCAGAGCAGCAGCAAATCCCCATAGAAAAGAGAGCACTGTGTCAGACTGGAGAGAATTCACCATATCCTGCAGGACATACAGCAGCTGATAAGTACTGGAAGAGATTTTTTAATAGAAGTAATTTACAAATCTATATAACTTTCCGACAAATCTGGTAAATTACAAATCTCTGGCTCGTGCTGGGACCAGTTGATTTGAAAGAAAACTTTTTTTTTTTATGAATTAGCAAGGCCAACCTAGTACCCCATCTCCATCCCCGGACCCCCATCCTGTAACCTATTCCTTTGGGTGGCTTATTTCTCCTAGAGCTGATAGCTGTGCGTCGCTCCATAACGCGCCTGGCTCGGTGAGGATAGAACCCGGTCCCTGTAAAATGCGACGTGACCGATGCGGAGCCCGGCTGGCTAATAATGTGCTGAGGATTATTTCCCGCTCCGCACGCTGAGCAGCTGCTTTGTTACACATGTAAATCTCTGCAGTCTAATTACTGAGCTCTGTATTTACCAAAGCGGCGATATCGGTGCACAGGGGGGGGGGGGGGGCAGGCGGGGCCGTCAGACGCATCTCTGCATCACACGACATAGTGTCAGCGAGCTCCGCACAGCGTTAGTAAGCTCCGCACAGCATCAGCGAGCTCCGCACAGCGTTAGTAAGCTCCGCACAGCATCAGCGAGCTCCGTACAGCATTAGTAAGCTCTGCACAGCATCAGCGAGCTCCGTACAGCGCTAGTAAGCTCCGCACAGCATCAGCGAGCTCCGTACAGCATTAGTAAGCTCCGCACAGCATCAGCGAGCTACGTACAGCGTTAGTAAGCTCCGCACAGTGTCAGTAAGCTCCGCACAGTGTCAGTATGCTCCGCACAGTGTCAGTATGCTCCGCACAGTGTCAGTAAGCTCCGCACAGTGTCAGTATGCTCTGCACAGTGTCAGTATGCTCTGCACAGTGTCAGTATGCTCTGCACAATGTCAGTATGCTCCGCACAGTGTCAGTGAGCTCCGCTTAATGTCAGTGAGCTCCGCAGTGTCAGTATGCTCCGCACAGTGTCTGTATGCTCCGCACAGTGTCAGTAAGCTCCGCACAGTGTCAGTATGCTCCGCAGTGTCAGTATGCTCCGCACAGTGTCTGTATGCTCCGCACAGTGTCAGTAAGCTCCGCACAGTGTCTGTATGCTCCGCACAGTGTCTGTATGCTCCGCACAGTGTCAGTAAGCTCCGCACAGTGTCTGTATGCTCTGCACAGTGTCAGTATGCTCTGCACAGTGTCAGTATGCTCCGCACAGTGTCTGTATGCTCCGCACAGTGTCAGTAAGCTCCGCACAGTGTCTGTATGCTCTGCACAGTGTCAGTGAGCTCCGCACAGTGTCAGTATGCTCTGCACAGTGTCAGTATGCTCCGCACAGTGTCAGTAAGCTCTGCACAGTGTCAGTGAGCTCCGCACAGTGTCAGTGAGCTCCGCACAGTGTCAGTAAGCTCCGCACAGTGTCAGTAAGCTTTATGCATATGGCGGCTGTCAGGGTGCACTGTAGCCCTCCTGGATGGGGGGTTCCATAGGGTCCATTAGAGCAGATATGGGGCATATACGGTGCCTGGCTGTATCAGGGGGTCGTCCCCCAGTTTCCTGTGGTCTATAGTACAGTAGACAGCTGCTGCAAAGACATCAACGCTTCGCTTCCTCTGCGACATTGAAACTATCAGACACCAAGCTGTTACCCTGGAGATAGCAGCATATTGCAGGGAGGGGGTTAAAGCCGTGAGACCCCCGAACATTGCTTGGCTGCGGGAGACCCCTTTTACATGCCACATGAGATCTTGGCCACTAGTTGTCTCACTTCCCTGTAATCTGCTGCTTGTTGCTACTGTGTAATATGTCAGGCAGCAACATACTAAGCCTGTCTGCATCCTCCAGAAGGTCCACACTGTCCCTGAAAGGTAAATCAAGGCTTTCCTCAGATCTCTTACCATCCATATAGATCTACACTATGCTGCCTCCTGAATGTAATCTCCCTCCTCCCTGTAGCTTGGCAGCAGCAGTGCTGAAATCCTTGCTGTGATCCTGTTGCTGTTTTTAACCCCCTATCTGCTCACATAGCATCTTGCAGATATTTATGCCTCTAAATGCCAGCCCCCCCCCCATCACAGCGCCAGCCTGTTCCGTCTACTGCACTCCAGCACTGCATTAGAGAGACAGTGTCCTTCTCCACTGCTACTGCTTTGTGGGTGAGTATATGTATGTATCTGTGTGTGTGTTAGTGCTCATGAGTGGCTGAGGTAATTCTACAGCTCCCAGCATGCTCATGTGTGTCTGAGGTAATACTACAGCTCCCAGCATGCTCCTGTGTGGCTGTGGTAATACTACAGCTCCCAGCATGCTCCTGTGTGGCTATGGTAGAACTACAGCTCCCAGCATGCTCCTGTGTGGCAGAGGTAGAACAACAACTCCCAGCATGCTCCTGTGTTGCAGAGGTAGAACTACAGCTCCCAGCATGATCCTGTGTTGCTGTGGTAGAACTACAGCTCCCAGTATGCTCCTGTGTGGCTGTGGTAACACTACAGATCCCAGAATGCTCCTGTGTGGCTGTGGTAAAACAACAACTCCCAGCATGATCCTGTGTGGCTATGGTAGAACAACAACTTCCAGCATGCTCTTGTGTGGGAGAGGTAGAACTACAGCTCCCAGCATGCTCCTGTGTGGCAGATATAGAACAACAGCTCCCAGCATGCTCCTGTGTGGCAGAGGTAGAACAACAGCTCCCAGCATGCTCCTGTGTGGCAGAGGTAGAACTACAGCTTCCAGCATGCTCCTGTGTGGAAGAGGTAGAACTGTAGCTCCCAGTATGCACCTGAGTGGCTGTGGTAGAACTACAAATTCATCATCCTAAGCCACTCCAATGCTCCTCCCCCGGACCAGAGACACCCACTGGACTTTCCGTGCAATAGTGTATTTACAAAGACAGATTTATCTGGCAGATTTTGGAAGCCAAAGCCAGGAATGGATTTGAAAAGAGGCAAGATCTTTTCTTTATTACCTGTTCCCTGTTTATAGTCTGTTCGTGGCTTTGGCTTCAAAAATCTGTCAGATAAATTCGTCTGTGTAAACACACCGTTAGTTTTATGGTCACAACACCCGGACCTTTTGTGGTTCTATTATTACAACACCCGGACTTTCTTTGGTTCTTTTACGGTTACAACACCCGGACCTTCTGTGGTTCTATGATGGTCACCAAACCCAGACTTTCTTTGGTTCTTTTGTGGCCACAACACCCGGACCTATTGTGGTTTTATTATGGTCACAACACCCTGACCATCGGTATTTTTGTTTTTTTTACCATTACAATATTTATGATCACAACACCTGGACCTTCTGTGGTTCTATTATAGTCGTGACGCCTGGACCTTCTGTGGTTCTATTATAGTCGTGACACCTGGACCTTCTGTGGTTCTATTATAGTCGTGACACCTGGACCTTCTGTGGTTCTATTATGGTCGTGACGCCTGGACCTTCTGTGGTTCTATTATAGTCGTGACGCCTGGACCTTCTGTGGTTCTATTATAGTCGTGACGCCTGGACCTTCTGTGGTTCTATTATAGTCGCGACACCTGGACCTTCTGTGGTTCTATTATAGTCGTGACACCTGGACCTTCTGTGGTTCTATTATAGTCGTGACGTCGGGACCTTCTGTGGTTCTATTATAGTCGTGACACCTGGACCTTCTGTGGTTCTATTATAGTCGTGACGTCGGGACCTTCTGTGGTTCTATTATGGTCGTGACGCCTGGACCTTCTGTGGTTCTATTATAGTCGTGACGCCTGGACCTTCTGTGGTTCTATTATAGTCGTGACGCCTGGACCTTCTGTGGTTCTATTATAGTCGTGACACCTGGACCTTCTGTGGTTCTATTATAGTCGTGACGTCGGGACCTTCTGTGGTTCTATTATGATCACAACACCTGGACCTTCTGTGGTTCTATTATAGTCGCGACGCCTGGACCTTCTGTGGTTCTATTATAGTCGTGACGCCTGGACCTTCTGTGGTTCTATTACCGTCACAGTCCCGTGTATGGTTTGATTATGTCTGGAACCCCGGCACCGGTTGTGATTATACACGGGATCTTCATAGGACGGATGACTGTAAATCTTTACCTTTCCTGCTCGGAATATCTATGCGCAGATTTTTTCTCCACTTTCGGTGACTACTTTCCTGCCAGAAGGTGACTTCACCCCCGGCCCTGGAGAGCGGCGAGATGGCTTTAAGTGATTGAGGACGTTGGGAGTCGTCCGTGGCGATCCTTTAAGTGTAACCTGATGACAGAATTTGCATGCCTGCAGATGTCAGACAAAGTTCACAAAACCATGTGAAATGAGTTAAAATGTGACCCAGGGCCTGCGAGCGAGGTGGTGCACCCTGGGAAGTGGCCGTGCAGGTTCCAGCTTGTTGAGGGATGGCCGGTAGCTTCCAGTGTCAGGGCTGCTCCGGCACAGATTTGGGGAGGGACGTCGTCTGTCTCGCTGCTGTTTCTCTATAGTCTCCGTTACGCAATGGCAGATGTAGTCAGTGTAATCCCTCCAAGTCTCCTGTCAGTCATTTCTTTCCCTTTCTTCTCCTATTCTGATAAAATGGCTTCCAGATGTGCGCCAAATCACACTGAGCAGCGAACCAGCGCGTATAGCCGAGTTATCAGCCCCTCCCATATATATGTTGTATCATGTGCTCCAACCAGTGACTACAACTCCCAGCATGCCCTGACAACCAGTGACTACTACTCCCAACATAGCCTGACAACCAGTAACTACACTTCCCAGCATGTCCTGACAACCAGTGACTACAACTCCCAGCAGACCCTGACAACCAGTGACTACAATTCCCAGCAGACCCTGATAACCTGTGACACCTCCCAGCATGCCCTGACAATCTGTGACTATACCTCCCAGCATGCCCTGACAACCAGTGACTACTACTCCCAACATACCCTGACAACCAGTAACTACACTTCCCAGCATGTCCTGACAACCTGTGACTACAACTCCCTACATTCTGTAACAATCTGTGACTACAACACCCAGCATGTCCTGACAACCTGTGATACTGTCTGCTTAGCCACTGTATCTAATCCTATCATGTGTGATACTGTCTGCTGAGCTGCTGTATCTAATCCTATCATGTGTGATACTGTCTGCTGAGCTGCTGTATCTAATCCTCTCATGTGTGATACTATATGCTGAGCTGCTGTATCTAATCCTCTCCTGTGTGATACTGTCTGCTGAGCTGCTGTATCTAATCCTGTCATGTGTGATACTGTGTGCTGAGCTGCTGTATCTAATCCTCTCATGTGTGATACTGTATGCTGAGCTGCTGTATCTAATCCTATCATGAGTGATACTGTATGCTGAGCTGCTGTATCTAATCCTATCATGAGTGATACTGTATGCTGAGCTGCTGTATCTAATCCTATCATGTGTGATACTGTGTGCTGAGCTGCTGTATCTAATCCTCTCCTGTGTGATACTGTATGCTGAGCTGCTGTATCTAATCCTGTCATGTGTGATACTGTGTGCTGAGCTGCTGTATCTAATCTTATCATGTGTGATACTGTGTGCTGAGCTGCTGTATCTAAACCTTTCCTGTGTGATACTGTATGCTGAGCTGCTGTATCTAATCCTGTCATGTGTGATACTGTATGCTGAGCTGCTGTATCTAATCCTCTCCTGTGTGATACAGTCTGCTCAGCCTGTATGTGGTAGGCTAGGTTCACACACTGTATAAACAATGGATATTTCCTGTGAACATAGCCTAATAGATTGGGTGATGCAGTGTTAGGGTCCTATTACACGGAGCGATTTGTAACCAATAACGACTAACGATAAACGATCGAAAAACCAGATTGTTTATCGTTAACCTGAAATCATTCACCATATTACGCAGAATGAGGGTCGTTAGTTACGATCGTTACTATGATCGTTATTGCGATCGTGTGGTGTCCATTTACACAGAAAGATTATCTGACAGATTATCTGCGAAAGATTTGAAGCCAAAGCCATAAACAGACTAAAAACGGAACAGGTCATAAAAGAAAGCCTGATGTTTCTCCTCTTTTCAAATCCATTCCTGGCTTTGGCTTCAAATCTTTAGCAGATAATCTGTCAGATAATCTTTCTGTGTAAATGGACCCTTATGGTGCATTTACACAGACAGATTTAGCTGACAGATTTTGGAAGCCAAAGCCAGGAATGGATTAGAAAAGAGGGGAAATCTCCGTGTTTCCTTTATGACCTGTTCCCTGTTTATAGTCTGCTCCTGGTTTTGGCTTCAAAAATCTGTCAGATAAATCTGTCTGTGTAAACGCACCATAACTCCTTCTCTCTCTCTCTCTCTCTCTCTCTTTCTCTCTCTCTCTCTCTCTCTCTCTCTCTATATATATATATAAATATACATATAAATATATGCAGGTATGGCGGCTGCCCTCTCTATAGTGACAGGTGAAGAGTCTCTCTCTCTCTCTCTCTTTCTCTCTCTCTCTCTCTCTCTATATATATATATATATATATATATATGCAGGTATGGTGGCTGCTCTCTCTATAGTGACAGATGAAGAGTCTCTCTCTCTCTCTCTCTATATATATATATATATGCAGGTATGGCGGCTGCCCTCTCTATAGTGACAGGTGCAGAGACTCTCTCTCTCTCTCTATATATATATATATATATATATATGCAGGTATGGTGGCTGCTCTCTCTATAGTGACAGGTGAAGAGTCTCTCTCTCTCTATATATATATATATATATATATATATATATGTGCAGGTATGGCGGCTGCCCTCCCTATAGTGACAGGTGCAGAGACTCTCTCTCTCTCTCTCTCTCTATATATATATGCAGGTACGGTGGCTGCCCTCTCTATAGTGACAGGTGAAGAGACTCTCTCTCTCTATATATATATATGCAGGTACGGTGGCTGCTCTCTCTATAGTGACAGGTGAAGAGCCTCTCTCTCTCTCTCTCTCTATATATATATATATATGCAGGTATGGTGGCTGCTCTCTCTATAGTGACAGGTGAAGAGTCTCTCTCTCTCTCTCTCTCTCTCTATATATATATATGTGCAGGTATGGCGGCTGCCCTCTCTATAGTGACAGGTGAAGAGACTCTCTCTCTCTATATATATATATGCAGGTATGGTGGCTGGTCTCTCTATAGTGACAGGTGAAGACTCTCTCTCTCTATATATATATATGCAGGTATGGTGGCTGGTCTCTCTATAGTGACAGGTGAAGACTCTCTCTCTCTCTCTATATATATATATATGCAGGTATGGTGGCTGGTCTCTCTATAGTGACAGGTGAAGACTCTCTCTCTCTCTCTCTCTATATATATATATGCAGGTATGGTGGCTGGTCTCTCTATAGTGACAGGTGAAGACAGGGCCGGCCTTTGGGGTGTGCGAGCTGTGCGGTTGCACAGGGCGCCTCACTCCCGGCCAGCAGGGGGCGCTCTGGCAGACAGCTGCACATCTAACTTAGAAACAGAAGTTAGATGTGCTTTCTGTCTATCTGCCAGAGCGCCCCCTGCTGCAGGGCATCTTTGTTGCTGATTGGTGGAACTGTACGAGCTCCCCTGCTGTTCCACCAATCAGCTTAGCTGCTCTGTGAAGAGAGACAGGCGGCGAGAGAGAGAGAGAGGAAGCGCCCCTCCCCCGGCTGACCCGTCCTGACAGAACAGCAGCAGCCAGTGTGAGTAATATCCCTGCTTTACCTCCATCTCTGCTCATGCCGTGATCCTGTCAGGTAGCTGGGAGTGGGCTGTGACAGGGGCAGCACAGCACTGAGGTGGGGGCAGCACAGCACTGAGGCGGGGACAGCACAGCACTGAGGCGGGGGCAGCACAGCACTGAGGCGGGGGCAGCACAGCACTGAGGCGGGGGCAGCACAGCACTGAGGCGGGGGCAGCACAGCACTGAGGCGGGTACAGCACAGCACTGAGGCGGGGACAGCACAGCACTGAGGCGGGGACAGCACAGCACTGAGGCGGGGGCAGCACAGCACTGAGGCGGGGGCAGCACAGCACTGAGGCGGGGGCAGCACAGCACTGAGGCGGGGGCAGCACAGCACTGAGGCGGGGGCAGCACAGCACTGAGGTGGGGGCAGCAGTCCTGTCACAGCCGGATGGAGGAGGAGAGGGGGATGAGACCATTCTACTGCTGTGTCTCCTTATCTGTAACTGATTTATTGGGGCAGGAGAGGTTTAACCCTTACACTGCAGCTAATGACACAGAAATATATGGGGAAAAGCAGTGAAAGAGTTAAACCTGACTTGCTGTAATAAATAAAAGTCACAGCTAAGGAGGCAGGAGAGGCCAGAGGTGTGTACACTATGGGGGTCCTAATACACAGGACATGATGAGTGCAGCCAGGGCCATACAGCAGCAGCAGCAGCCCACCCCAAGACAGATCCCATTCACTTTAATTGTAGTCAGCCAGTGACTGGTCAGGCCACTTCCCATTGATATACACAAATGTAACTGGACTGAATAGTGGGATATGCTGCACTATTGTGTCCTGTTACATGTGCGTATACCAGCAGGACGCGGTCTGACCATAGACACCAGCTGAGGTGACGGGAACGCGGCCCAATTATGGCGGGAGGCTGAGAGCTAAGATACACTGCATACATGCTGCAGCAATCTAATATATATATATATATATATATATATATATGTGTGTGTGTATTATAAAATAGCCCTTACATGTCACAGAGCATTTTTCAGAAAAACTACCCATTTGTTTTCAGTGTTTTTCCCCCTTTTGTGGCCAGCAGGGGGTGTCAGGCTGTTCCCACATTGGTGTCCAAACATGGATGACATCACGCTTTCCTCTCCAATAGCCGTGCAATGTGCTGGGGATTATGGGCAATATTCCACGGCTCTTCCAATAGGGACTTTGTTTTCCATGTGTTTAAAAACGTATTCTGAATGCAAATATGGAAACACAGCATTAGATGTACATTGTACTTGCTGAGGAGGATATCTGTAAGGGTGACTTTACACAGACAGATTTATATAACAGATTATTGAAGCCAAAGTCAGAAACAGACTATAAACAGAGAACAGGTCATTAAGGAAAGACTGAGATTTCTCCTCATCTCAAATCCATTCCAGGCTTTGCTTTAAAGTTTGTAATTGTGTGGGGGCTGGGGGGGGTACTTGTTTGTATGGCTGGGGGGTAGTTGTGTGAATGGCTGGGGGGGGGGGGGTAGGGTAGTTGTGTCTAAGGATGGGGGGGGGGTAGTTGTGTGTAAGGCTGGGGGGTAGTTCTGTGTATGGCTGGGGGGGGTAGGGTAGTTGTGTGTAAGGATGGGGGGGGGGTAGTTGTGTGTAAGGCTGGGGGGGTAGTAGTGTGTATGGCTGGGGGGGTAGTTCTGTGTATGGCTGGGGGGGGGGGTAGGGTAGTTGTGTGTAAGGATGGGGGGGGGGTAGTTGTGTGTAAGGATGGGGGGGTAGTAGTGTGTATGGCTGGGGGATAGTTTTGTGCATGGGGGGAGAGGTAGGGTAGTTGTGTGTAAGGATGGGGGGGGGGGGTAGTTGTGTGTAAGGCTGGGGGGTAGTTGTGTGAATGGCTGGGGGGGGGGGTAGGGTAGTTGTGTGTAAGGATGGGGGGGGTAGTTGTGTGTAAGGATGGGGGGGTAGTAGTGTGTATGGCTGGGGGATAGTTTTGTGCATGGGGGGAGAGGTAGGGTAGTTGTGTGAATAGCTGGGGGGTTAGTTGTGTGTATGGTGGAGGAGGGGGTAAAGTGATGGGTGTTCCATGTTGTCTGCAGTAGGGATGGTCCGAATCTTCCGAGGTTCGGGTTCGTATGAATCCGAACGCTCGGCATCAGATTCCTGCTGTCTGCCCGCTCCATGGAGATGGATGGATACAGCTGGAGGACCGCCTGGAAAACTGGGATATAGCCTATGGCTATGGCTATGGCTGTATCCCAGTTTTCCAGGCGGTCCTCCGGCTGTATCCACCCTCTCCACGGAGCGGACGGACAGCGGGAATCATTGCAGAGAGTTCGGGTTCGTACGAGGCTGAAGGAGCTTTATGTTACCTTAAAAGGGGGGGGGGGGGGCGCCAAAAAAAAGGTTTCGCAAAGGGCGCTATTTACCCTACGGCCGGCCCTGGGTGAAGAGTGTCTCTCTCTCTCTCTCTCTCTCTCTCTATATCTATCTATCTATCTATCTATCTATATATGTGTGCAGGTATGGTGGCTGCTCTCTCTATAGTGACAGGTGAAGAGTCTCTCTCTCTCTCTCTCTCTCTCTCTATATATATGTGCAGGTATGGTGGCTGCTCTCTCTATAGTGACAGGTGAAGAGTCTCTCTCTCTCTCTCTCTCTCTCTCTATATATATGTGCAGGTATGACGGCTGCCCTCTCTATAGTGACAGGTGAAGAGTCTCTCTCTCTCTCTCTCTATATATATGTGCAGGTATGACGGCTGCCCTCTCTATAGTGACAGGTGAAGAGTCTCTCTCTCTCTCTCTCTCTCTCTCTATATATATGTGCAGGTATGACGGCTGCCCTCTCTATAGTGACAGGTGAAGAGTCTCTCTCTCTCTCTCTCTCTATATATATATATGCAGGTATGGTGGCTGCTCTCTCTATAGTGACAGGTGAAGAGTCTCTCTCTCTCTCTCTCTCTCTCTCTATATATATGTGCAGGTATGACGGCTGCCCTCTCTATAGTGACAGGTGAAGAGTCTCTCTCTCTCTCTCTCTCTCTCTCTATATATATGTGCAGGTATGACGGCTGCCCTCTCTATAGTGACAGGTGAAGAGTCTCTCTCTCTCTCTCTCTCTCTCTCTCTATATATATATATATATATATGTGCAGGTATGGCGGCTGCCCGCTCTATAGTGACAGGTGAAGAGTCTCTCTCTCTCTCTCTCTCTCTCTCTCTCTCTCTCTCTCTCTCTCTATATATATATATATATATATATGTGCAGGTATGGTGGCTGCTCTCTCTATAGTGACAGGTGAAGAGTCTCTCTCTCTCTCTCTCTCTCTCTATATATGTGCAGGTATGACGGCTGCCCTCTCTATAGTGACAGGTGAAGAGTCTCTCTCTCTCTTCTCTCTCTCTCTCTTCTCTCTCTATATATATATATATATGTGCAGGTATGGCGGCTGCCCTCTCTATAGTGACAGGTGCAGAGTCTCAGGTATGGCAGCTGCCCTCCCTATAGTGACAGGTGCAGAGTCTCTCTCTCTCTTCTCTCTCTCTCTCTTCTCTCTCTCTATATATATATGTGCAGGTATGGCAGCTGGCAGCTGCCCTCCCTATAGTGACAGGTGCAGAGTCTCTCTCTCTCTCTCTCTCTCTCTCTCTCTCTCTCTCTCTATATATATATATATATATATATATATATATATATATATATGCAGGTATGGCAGCTGCCCTCCCTATAGTGACAGGTGCAGAGTCTCTCTCTCTCTCTCTCTCTCTCTCTCTCTCTCTCTCTCTCTATATATATATATATATATATATATATATATATATATATATGCAGGTATGGCAGCTGCCCTCCCTATAGTGACAGGTGCAGAGTCTCTCTCTCTCTCTCTCTCTCTCTCATATATATGTGTGTGTAGGTATGGCGGCTACCCGTTCTATAGTTTGGGGGGATTGTTAGAGGGCGTCCGGGGGGTCCCGTCCTCCGTTATTACAGGGCACCTCTCGTACTGACAGGTGCCATACGGGATGAATCGGCTGGGTTTCTACCATCGGGCTCTGACAATGCCGCCATGTGATGTGATGTCTTACTTATCCGGCTCTGGTTCTGGAATGAGCAGAAATCGGAGAAATGAGCCGTTCTGTGCGTAATAACTATAATAATAAAGCACATAGCGGATGGCGGGACCACTCAGTGTACAGACCGCACAGGCTTAATGGAGGGCTGCTGCGGGGGACGCATTGTAAGAAGTGCACAACAGAGCAACGCATTAAACCACAACCCCTTCACTGCCAGTGTACAGGACACAGCAATGCCACCTGCATAGTACATGTATACCGTCCACATCACTATATACAGGATATACCCAGGTTATACAGGCTGTACATATATCACTATATACAGGATATACCCAGGTTATACAGGCTGTACATATATCACTATATACAGGATATACCCAGGTTATACCAGCTGTACATATATCACTATATACAGGATATACCCAGGTTATACCAGCTGTACATATATAACTATATACAGGATATACCCAGGTTATACAGGCTGTACATATATCACTATATACAGTATATACCCAGGTTATACCAGCTGTACATATATCACTATATACAGGATATACCCAGGTTATACCAGCTGTACATATATCACTATATACAGGATATACCCAGGTTATACCAGCTGTACATATATCACTATATACAGGAGGTACCCAGGTTATACCAGCTGTACATATATCACTATATACAGTATATACCCAGGTTATACTAGCTGTACATGTATAATTATATACACTATATACCCAGGTTATACCAGCTGTACATATATAATTATATACAGTATATACCCAGGTTATATCAGCTGTACATATATAATTATATACACTATATACCCAGGTTATATCAGCTGTACATATATCACTATATACAGGATATACCCAGGTTATACGGGCTGTACATATATCACTATATACAGGATATACCCAGGTTATATCAGCTGTACATATATAATTATATACAGGAGATACCCAGGTTATACCAGCTGTACATATATAATTATATACACTATATACCCAGGTAATACCAGCTGTACCTATATCACTATATACAGGAGGCACCCAGGTTATACCAGCTGTACATATATTATATACAGCAGTGACATTACTGAGAATACAGCCTATCCATCACTAGAGATCAGTGACATCACTGAGAATACAGCTTATCCATCACTAGAGATCAGCAGTGACATCACTGAGAATACAGCCTATCCATCACTAGAGATCAGCGGTGACATCACTGAGAATACAGCCTATCCATCACTAGAGATCAGTGACATCACTGAGAATACAGCCTATCCATCACTAGAGATCAGCGGTGACATCACTGAGAATACAGCCTATCCATCACTAGAGATCAGTGACATCACTGAGAATACAGCCTATCCATCACTAGAGATCAGTGACATCCCTGAGAATACAGCCTATCCATCACTAGAGATCAGTGACATCCTTGAGAATACAGCCTATCCATCACTAGAGATCAGTGACATCACTGAGAATACAGCCTATCCATCACTAGAGATCAGTGACATCACTGAGAATACAGCCTATCCATCACTAGAGATCAGCGGTGACATCACTGAGAGTATAGCCTATCCATCACTAGAGATCAGTGGTGACATCACTGAGAATACAGCCTATCCATCACTAGAGATCAGCGGTGACATCACTGAGAATACAGCCTATCCATCACTAGAGATCAGTGACATCACTGAGAATACAGCCTATCCATCACTAGAGATCAGTGGTGACATCACTGAGAATACAGCCTATCCATCAATAGAGATCAGTGACATCACTGAGAATACAGCTTATCCATCACTAGAGATCAGCTGTGACATCACTGAGAATACAGCCTATCCATCACTAGAGATCAGTGACATCACTGAGAATACAGCCTATCCATCACTAGAGATCAGCGGTGACATCACTGAGAATACAGCCTATCCATCACTAGAGATCAGTCACATCACTGAGAATACAGCCTATCCATCACTAGAGATCAGTGACATCACTGAGAATACAGGCTATCCATCACTAGAGATCAGTGACATCACTGAGAATACAGCCTATCCATCACTAGAGATCAGTGACATCACTGAGAATACAGCCTATCCATCACTAGAGATCAGCGGTGACATCACTGAGAATACAGCCTATCCATCACTACAGATCAACAGTGATATCACTGAGAATACAGCCTATCCATCACTAGAGATCAGTGACATCACTGAGAATACAGCCTATCCATCACTAGAGATGAGCGGTGACATCACTGAGAATACAGCCTATCCATCACTAGAGATCAGTGACATCACTGAGAATACAGCCTATCCATCACTAGAGATCAGCGGTGACATCACTGAGAATACAGCCTATCCATCACTAGAGATCAGTGACATCACTGAGAATACAGCCTATCCATCACTAGAGATCAGTGACATCACTGAGAATACAGCCTATCCATCACTAGAGATCAGTGACATCACTGAGTATACAGCCTATCCATCACTAGAGATCAGCGGTGACATCACTGAGAATACAGCCTATCCATCACTAGAGATCAGTGACATCACTGAGTATACAGCCTATCCATCACTAGAGATCAGCGGTGACATCACTGAGAATACAGCCTATCCATCACTAGAGATCAGTGACATCACTGAGAATACAGCCTATCCATCACTAGAGATCAGCGGTGACATCACTGAGAATACAGCCTATCCATCACTAGAGATCAGCGGTGACATCACTGAGAATACAGCCTATCCATCACTAGAGATCAGTGACATCACTGAGAATACAGCCTATCCATCACTAGAGATCAGCGGTGACATCACTGAGAATACAGCCTATCCATCACTAGAGATCAGCGGTGACATCACTGAGAATACAGCCTATCCATCACTAGAGATCAGCGGTGACATCACTGAGAATACAGCCTATCCATCACTAGAGATCAGCGGTGACATCACTGAGAATACAGCCTATCCATCACTAGAGATCAGCGGTGACATCACTGAGAATACAGCCTATCCATCACTAGAGATCAGTGACATCACTGAGAATACAGCCTATCCATCACTAGAGATCAGTGACATCACTGAGATTACAGCCTATCCATCACTAGAGATCAGCGGTGACATCACTGAGAGTACAGCCTATCCATCACCTGGGCCGTTTCTAGAGGTGGGCGGCCGGGCGGCCGCACGGGGCCCCGACAGCTAGGGGGCGCTGGTGGCACCCCCCTAGACTCCACTTAGCTGCTCGCACCCCCGGCCGGCCGCCCGCCTGCTAGCTCGCTTGCTTGCCCCATCACCTGCTCCTCTGAACAGTCACCTCCCGTAGCGCCGCCCCCGGACCGCGTGGACCTCCGTCTCTGGACCGCCCGTAGCTCCACCCCTGGACCTCCCATAGCTCCGCCCCCGGACCGCTCCGACCCAGCCAAGCACTGTGCACCTGCAGACATCTCCCTCCAGCAGCGCAATGACGTCATTTCACTGCGTTTGCTGGAGAGAGATGTGTGCAGGGGTGGCAGCGGCCTGCTCCTCGCAGGCTGGAGAAGAGAAGAAGAGGAGAGAGGGACCTCTATGCCAGAATAAGGTGAGTATAATGTTTTTGTTTCTTTGTGTGTGTGTGTGTTTGGCAATGCAGGGGGAGCAGAGGGGATTATTACTATTTGGGGGGGAAGGGCATCACAGGGAGGGGTATGACAATGGGGACAGCAGAGGGCGGATTATTACAATGGGGACAGCACAGGGGGGATTACAGAGGCTGGTCACCCAGCTTTCCCAGCATCCTGTATGTCAGTGTGTAATGGAGGTCACACAGCTTTCCCAGCATCCTGTATGTCAGTGTGTAATGGAGGTAGCACATCTTTCCCAGCATCCTGTATGTCAGTGTGTAATGGAGGTCACACAGCTTTCCCAGCATCCTGTATGTCAGTGTGTAATGGAGGTCGCACATCTTTCCCAGCATCCTGTATGTCAGTGTGTAATGGAGGTCACCCAGCTTTGCCAGCATCCTGTATGTCAGTGTGATGGAGGTCACACAGCTTTCCCAGTATCCTGTATGTCAGTGTGTAATTGAGGTCACCCAGCTCTCCCAGCATCCTGTATGTCAGTGTGATGGAGGTCACACAGCTCTCCCAGTATCCTGTATGTCAGTGTGATGGAGGTCACACAGCTCTCCCAGTATCCTGTATGTCAGTGTGATGGAGGTCACACAGCTCTCCCAGCATCCTGTATGTCAGTGTGATGGAGGTCACACAGCTCTCCCAGCATCCTGTATGTCAGTGTTATGGAGGTCACCCAGCTCTCCCAGCATCCTGTATGTCAGTGTGATGGAGGTCACACAGCTTTCCCAGCATCCTGTATGTCAGTGTGATGGAGGTCATCCAGCTCTCCCAGTATCCTGTATGTCAGTGTGATGGAGGTCATCCAGCTCTCCCAGTATCCTGTATGTTAGTGTGATGGAGGTCACACAGCTTTCCCAGCATCCTGTATGTCAGTGTGATAGAGGGCATCCAGCTCTCCCAGTATCCTGTATGTCAGTGTATAATGGAGGTCACCCAGCTCTCCCGGCATCCTGTATGTCAGTGTATAATGAAGGTCACACAGCTTTCCCAGCATCCTGTATGTCAGTGTAATGGAGGTCACTCAGCTTTCCCAGTATCCTGTATGTCAGTGTAATGGAGGTCACACAGCTTTCCCAGTATCCTGTATGTCAGTGTAATGGAGGTCACACAGCTTTCCCAGTATCCTGTATGTCAGTGTAATGGAGGTCACACAGCTTTCCCAGCATCCTGTATGTCAGTGTAATGGAGGTCACACAGCTTTCCCAGTATCCTGTATGTCAGTGTAATGGAGGTCACCCAGGTTTCCCAGTATCCTGTATGTCAGTGTAATGGAGGTCACACAGCTTTCCCAGTATCCTGTATGTCAGTGTAATGGAGGTCACACAGCTTTCCCAGCATCCTGTATGTCAGTGTAATGGAGGTCACACAGCTTTCCCAGTATCCTGTATGTCAGTGTAATGGAGGTCACCCAGGTTTCCCAGTATCCTGTATGTCAGTGTAATGGAGGTCACCCAGCTTTCCCAGTATCCTGTATGTCAGTGTAATGGAGGTCACACCTTGCAGACTTTCCTGCACCAAGCAGCAGAATTACTATAGTTTAGGAGCCTATAGGAGGGAAAAGGGAAGGACGTTGCTGGATAAGTGCGGAGCCTGAGATGTCTGTCTATCAGGTTCTGAGGAGACGAATTGTAGCTGCAAGAAATCATCCTGGTGGCTCAGTTGGAGAAGAGAAGGAAAATGGGGCCTCAGATCAAAGAAAACAGCACCTGTGAGTCCCTGTGTGATGATTTTGTATTCGGTTGAACATTATCTCTTAGGGGTGCAACACTGCTCTATGCCATAATACACACACTGCTTCTTCCTAATAACCCGAACCCTGATAAAAGCCCCCCTTCCTTCCCCAGGGCTGAATTGAGTGAGGGGGGGGGGGGCGCTTTTATCAAGATTCGCCCTGTTTCCAAAATGATCTAGAAACGGCCCTGAGTGCATGTTGCTTCTCCGACAGATTCCCCTCTGCTATGTCCTCATACTCCGCGGCAGCACAATATCACACAGTCATCCCCTCTAATACACAGGGTGAGTGGCGGAGAGCACCGGAAGCTGGACATAGGCTTAAAGGGGAACTCCAGCTGATTTAAAGGAGACTCTCAGGCCTAATCCACACGTTCCAAAAATTTAGGGGCAATTGTTTTCTATTGGGCCGTTCAGACTGTCCGTAGTTTTACAGATCCGTGCTGCAGAGGAGAGCTCTTAGTACGGGTCGTAACTACTCCGCAGATTCACCCATAGAAGTCAATGGGAAACATTTGTATCGTCCACAAACAATACCAGTCACCTCAATCACCTGGACTTTTTGCAGATCCGTAAAATATACTGATCCGCATTATACAATCCCGAAAAATTACTGACAGTGTGAATGAGGCCGAAGCCCTGCAGCTCCCAATCTCTGCTCTGGTTAAGGGGTGACGCACAGCGCTATACAGAGCAGTGTATGGACAGTGATTGGTCAGTGTATGCAGTGTTTGATCAGTGATTGGTCAGTGTATGCAGTGTTTGATCAGTGATTGGTCAGTGTATGCAGTGTTTGATCAGTGATTGGTCAGTGTATGCAGTGTTTGATCAGTGATTGGTCAGTGTATGCAGTGTTTGATCAGTGATTGGTCAGTATTGGTCAGTGTATGCAGTGTTCGGTCAGTGATTGGTCAGTGTATGCAGTGTTCGGTCAGTGATTGGTCAGTATTGGTCAGTGTATATGTAGTGCACCTAGAACAGTCAAGGAAGTTAAGAGTTTCCTTGGGTTCGCTAGCTATTACAGAAGATTCATTCCAAAATTTGCCCAGACAGCTAGTCCTCTCCAAGAGCTCCTCAAAGGGAATCCTAAAGATCGTCAGAATTCACGAATCCCAGTGGAATGGACTAGTGAGAGAGAGGCTGCATTCCAGCAATTAAAAGGCAAGCTTACTGAACCACCGATACTGGGATATGCGGACTATAGCCTGCCCTTCTGTCTATACACTGATGCCAGTAAGAAAGGCCTTGGAGCAGTGCTCTCCCAGACACAGAATGGAACCGAAAGAGTAATCGCTTACGCAAGCCGATCTGGACACACCCATGTCTTAACCATGGTTGATCATTACACCAAATGTGTTGTAGCTGTTCCTGTAAAAGATCTCACTGCCAAAACTACAGCTGCCACCTTGTAGAAAAGCTTCATCCTACCCTATGGATCTGCTTTTGAATCTGAGCTGTTCCAAGAGTTGTGTGCTCTGTAGGACAGCAGCATACCACCCTCAAGGAAACCGATTATGTGAGAAAGTGAACCAAATCCTGATTAACAGAGTCAAAACCCTCTCCACAGAGAAGAGGGCAGATTGGCCAAAGTTTCTTCCAGAACTAGTGTTCCTTTACAACAATATTTCCCATTGTTCTACAGGATACACTCCTTACTATCTAATGTTTGGAAGACATGGAAAACTACCTGTAGACGTTGCTCAGGACATCTCCAAGGCAGATTCAGAATCTCTTCTTCCTCAATCAGATTGGGTTAAAGAACATCAGACACATCTAGAAGATGCCAAAGAAATTGTTGACTCTAGAATTGAGAAAGCTCAACAAAAACAGGAGCAGGATTATGATGCACATGCCTGTGCCGAACCCTTTCAAACAGGAGATTCCGTATGGTTGAAAAACAATCATCCTACTAGTAAGCTAGATAGCCATTGGGAGCGTGAACCGTACATTGTGCAATATATTCTTTCTCCAGAAGTGTACGAAATTTATCGTGAAAATGACGGTACTCAGCGAGTACATCGCAACAGGCTAAAGAAATGTTTGAGGGAACCTGATCCTCAACCGCATTCAAGTGAAGAGCCTGAACCTTTTGCACAAGCAACACCTCAGCAAAGTACCACTACTGAAGTACTCCCTGGATTAGATCCGTTCCAGTGGTTCCTCCAACCTCATATCAACATACTGGTTCCAGGGCCTGCAAACCCTACTTCAGTGGAGACCCAACAGAGTCCTCTGCCTATGCCTCCTTTACCAACTGAAAATATTGACACTCCAGAGAACTTCTCTACTTCGCTTCATGGCTTGGAAGAAGAAGGTACAGAACCAGAAGGAAGTACCCAAAACACTTTGCGAAGATCCCGAAGGGAGAATCAAGGAAAGCTTCCCGCTCGTCTGAGAGATTATGAACTGTTACCACCGCCAAGGAAGTTATCCTGTTCGTGACGCCATTTTGCAACGTCCGTACGGTGGACTGGAGGCTCTATTAGGACCAGATAGGGTGCCGGTGGTGTTGTCAGGGGCAATAGTGTCACGGTGCTTTACTCCTACCTTAGCGGTCCTGGCTCTCCTAAGGCCCCGGGCGGTCGTCACAGCAATGAGGTGGTTGATTTCCAGTGTTTGGAGACAATGAATAGACGGTGATATAACTGAGGGACTTTACTTTCTGGTTTACACAGTAATACAGCACATTGTAATGGTGCTCAGTCACTCTCCAGTCAGGCTGCATGAAGTGAGCATTGGGTTCCCTCTGCCTTAGTGGTTATAGCCTTTGTCTGGCTGGTTAGAATCTCTCCTCTCTCTCTCTCCTTGCATTACCTGCTCTGCACTCAGCAGGTTACTTCACTTACTTGAAGGTTTTAGTCAGCACACGACTGCTTATATCTGACTATGATGGAGAGCACTGTCTGCTCCTCCTCACCGACTACATCTACTCAACTCCTCTCAGGACCTGTCAGACCTCCTACTGTTGCCTAGGCAACCCACTTGAGGTGGAAGGCCGCTGGGTCCCAATGCTCACTGTTAACATGTTGGCAATGCACTGCCACCTGCTGGACACCAATGATAAAGCATTATACAGTTACTTTATACAGAGCACATGTCATATTGCAGATAAAACTGTAGTGCCTGGTGGGTCACTACATATGCAGTGTTAGGTCAGTGATTGGTCAGTGATTGGTCAGTGTATGCAGTGTTAGGTCAGTGATTGGTCAGTATTTGGTCAGTGATTGGTCAGTGTATGCAGTGTTAGGTCAGTGATTGGTCAGTATTTGGTCAGTGATTGGTCAGTGTATGCAGTGTTAGGTCAGTGATTGGTCAGTATTTGGTCAGTGATTGGTCAGTGTATGCAGTGTTAGGTCATTGATTGGTCAGTGATTGGTTAGTGATTGGTCAGTGATAGGTCAGTATTTGTCAGTGATTGGTTAGTGATTGGTTAGTGATTGGTCAGTATTTGGTCAGTGATTGGTCAGTGATTAGTCAGTGTATGCAGTGTTAGGTCAGTGATTGGTCAGTATTGGTCAGTGATTGGTCAGTGTATGCAGTGTTCGATCAGTATTGGTCAGTGTATGCAGTGTTTGGTCAGTGATTGGTCAGTGTATGCAGTGTTTGGTCAGTGATTGGTCAGTGTATGGAGTGTTTGGTCAGTATTGGTCAGTATTGGTCAGTGTATGCAGTGTTTGGTCAGTATTGGTCAGTATTGGTCAGTGTATGCAGTGTTTGGTCAGTATTGGTCAGTGTATGCAGTGTTTGGTCAGTATTGGTCAGTGATTGGTCAGTGTATGCAGTGTTTGGTCAGTATTGGTCAGTGATTGGTCAGTGTATGCAGTGTTTGGTCAGTATTGGTCAGTGTATGCAGTGTTTGGTCAGTATTGGTCAGTGATTGGTCAGTGTATGCAGTGTTTGGTCAGTATTGGTCAGTGATTGGTCAGTGTATGCAGTGTTTGGTCAGTATTGGTCAGTATTGGTCAGTGTATGCAGTGTTTGGTCAGTATTGGTCAGTGTATGCAGTGTTTGGTCAGTATTGGTCAGTGATTGGTCAGTGTATGCAGTGTTTGGTCAGTATTGGTCAGTATTGGTCAGTGTATGCAGTGTTTGGTCAGTATTGGTCAGTGATTGGTGAGTATTGGTCAGTGTATGCAGTGTTTGGTCAGTATTGGTCAGTGTATGCAGTGTTTGGTCAGTATTGGTCAGTATTGGTCAGTGTATGCAGTGTTTGGTCAGTATTGGTCAGTGTATGCAGTGTTTGGTCAGTGATTGGTCAGTATTGGTCAGTGTATGCAGTGTTTGGTCAGTATTGGTCAGTGATTGGTCAGTGTATGCAGTGATTGGTCAGTATTGGTCAGTGATTGGTCAGTATTGGTCAGTGTATGCAGTGTTTGGTCAGTGATTGGTGAGTATTGGTCAAGGATTGGTCAGTATTGGTCAGTGTATGCAGTGTTTGGTCAGTATTGGTCAGTGATTGGTCAGTGTATGCAGTGTTTGGTCAGTGATTGGTGAGTATTGGTCAGTGATTGGTCAGTATTGGTCAGTGTATGCAGTGTTTGGTCAGTATTGGTCAGTAATTGGTCAGTGTATGCAGTGTTTGGTCAGTATTGGTCAGTGATTGGTCAGTGTATGCAGTGTTTGGTCAGTATTGGTCAGTGATTGGTCAGTGTATGCAGTGTTTGGTCAGTATTGGTCAGTGATTGGTCAGTGTATGCAGTGTTTGGTCAGTATTGGTCAGTGATTGGTCAGTGTATGCAGTGTTTGGTCAGTATTGGTCAGTGATTGGTCAGTGTATGCAGTGTTTGGTCAGTATTGGTCAGTGATTGGTCAGTGTATGCAGTGTTTGGTCAGTATTGGTCAGTATTGGTCAGTGTATGCAGTGTTTGGTCAGTATTGGTCAGTGTATGCAGTGTTTGGTCAGTATTGGTCAGTGTATGCAGTGTTTGGTCAGTATTGGTCAGTGATTGGTCAGTATTGGTCAGTGTATGCAGTGTTTGGTCAGTGATTGGTCAGTATTGGTCAGTGTATGCAGTGTTTGGTCAGTATTGGTCAGTGTATGCAGTGTTTGGTCAGTATTGGTCAGTGATTGGTCAGTATTGGTCAGTGTATGCAGTGTTTGGTCAGTATTGGTCAGTGATTGGTCAGTGTATGCAGTGTTTGGTCAGTGTTCGGTGAGTGATTGGTCAGGGAGCGTTGTGTAAATATAGTGTAAATAAACACTTTCCTGTTAGAATAAAGAGTTATTGTGAAGAACATCAGATACTCAAGACTTAGAGAAAAAGGAGCGATGTTCTTGTCACTCAAGTGTCTTGTTTATTGCTCTTAAAAGGTTTTTCCATGGAGATTCTGGAGTGGTTTTATTTTATGTTGTTGTCCTGGATTTAATTAGATAACAGAGCGCAGCATCACCGCTTATATATACAGTAGCCTATAGTCAGGGAGCCTATCTATCTATCTATCTATCTATCTATCTCCTATCTATCTATCTATCTATCTCCTATCTATCTATCTATCTCTCTCCTATCTATCTATCTATCTATCTATCTATCTATCTATCTATCTATCTATCTATCTATCTATCTCTCTCCTATCTATCTATTTATCTATCATCTATCTATCATCTATCTATCATATATCTATCTATCTATTTCCTATCTATCTATCTATCTATCTATCATCTATCTATCTATCTATCTATCTATCTATCTATCATCTATCTATCTATCTATCTATCTATTTCCTATCTATCTATCTCCTATCTATCATCTATCTATCATCTATCTATCTATCTATCTATCTATTTTCTATCTATCTATCTATCTATCTATCTATCTATCTATCTATCTCCTATCTATCTATCTATCTATCTATCTATCTATCTCCTATCTATCATCTATCTATCTATCTATCTATCTATCTATCTATCTATCTATCTGGGGGGGCATCTAAAGGAGGAAGGGGAAAGGGGGGCATCTATAGGAGGAGGGGGGCCATCTATAGGAGGAGGGGGGCCATCTATAGGAGGAAGGGGAGAGGGGGGCATCTATAGGAGGAGGGCGCCATCTATAGGAGGAGGGGGGCCATCTATAGGAGGAAGGGGAGAGGGGGCCATCTATAGGAGGAAGGGGAGAGGGGGCCATCTATAGGAGGAGGGGGGCCATCTATAGGAGGAAGGGGAGAGGGGGCCATCTATAGGAGGAAGGGGAGAGGGGGCCATCTATAGGAGGAAGGGGAGAGGGGGCCATCTATAGGAGGAAGGGGAGAGGGGGCCATATATAGGAGGAAGTGGAGAGGGGGCCATCTATAAGGAGGGGAAGAGAGGGGCCCATCTATAAGGAGGGGGGGAGAGGGGGGCCCATCTATAGGGAGGGGGGAGAGGGGGCCATCTATAAGGAGGGGTGGGAGAGAGGGGGCCATCTATAAGGAGGGGTGGGAGAGAGGGGGCCATCTATAAGGAGGGTGGGAAGAGAGGGGCCAATCTATAAGGAGAGGGGAAGAGAGGGACATCTATAGGAGGGAGGGGGAGAGAGAGCCATCTATAGGGAGGGGAGAGAGGGCCATCTATAGGGGGTGTGAGAGAGGGGGCCATCTATAGGGGGGGGAAGGGGGCCATCTATAAGGGGGAAAGAAAGGGGGCCATCTATAGGAGGGAGGGGGAGAGAGCCATCTATAGGGAGGGGGAGAGAGAGCCATCTATAGGGGGTGGGAGAGAGGGGGCCATCTATAGGGGGGGAAGGGGGCCATCTATAAGGGGGGAGAGGGAGCCATCTATAGGAGGGGGGAGAGGGGGCTATCTAAAAGAGGGGGCAACATAGGGGGAGAGGGGGCAACATGGGGGGGCATCTATAAGAGGGGATACACAGAGGGGGCATCTATAAGGAGGCTACACAGTGGCGGGCATATACTATAAGGGGGATCACATAGAGTCAGCCTAACTAATAAATGAGGGCATAAAAGGGTCAATACAGATGTGTACAGTGTGTATAGAGATGAGGATGGTGACAGAGTGTGGAGCCTAATATGTTTCTCTGGCAGATTCTGTGGATTCGTGGCTCGGAGAAGTTCTCATAACGGCCCAGGACGGATGGAGAAGAAGATGAAAAGGGAAGAACTCCGATCAGAGAAGACGACCCCTGTGAGTCACCTGATATAACTGCACTGTAATGTATATGGTGTACAGAACCTGTGTAGGGCTGGGTCAGCCTCTATATGACTGGAGGAGGTGATAGTGATCTGTGTACAATGGATGTTATTCAGTAGCAGCGGTGGTGTTAGTCAGTATGTGGTAGTCTTAGTCAGTATGTGGTGGTGTTAGTCAGTAGCAGCGGTGGTGTTAGTATGTGGTGGTGTTATTCAGTATGTGGTAGTGTTAGTCAGTATGTGGTGATGTTAGTCAGTAGCAGCGGTGGTGTTAGTATGTGGTGGTGTTATTCAGTATGTGGTAGTGTTAGTCAGTACCACTTGTTATCTGGTACTGTGTTTTATTGGTCTTAGTATACTGGATTTGGTCAGTAACAATATGGTGGTGATGGTAGTGATTGCGGCGGTAATATTTCCTTCCTATATACTGGTAATATAGGTCTCAGTATACAGGATTTGGTCAGTTACAGTATGGTGGTAATATGTACGGTGATAATATTTTATCTTCCTATATGCTGGTGTTATTGGTAATATCTGTCTTGGTGTGTGTGTATATATAAGTGCACTGTGTGATTCATCTCTGGTGCTATATATATATATACATACTACCGTTCAAAAGTTTGGGGTCACATTGAAATGTCCTTATTTTTGAAGGAAAAGCTCTGTACTTTTCAATGAAGATAAGTTTAAACTAGTCCTAACATTAAACCAATCCCCTCTATACATTGCTAATGTGGTAACTGACTATCCTAGCTGCAAATGTCTGGTTTTTGGTGCAATATCTACATAGGTGTATAGAGGCCCATTTCCAGCAACTATCACTCCAGTCTTCTAATGGTACAATGTGTTTGCTCATTGGCTCAGAAGGCTAATTGATGATTAGAAAACCCTTGTGCAATCATGTTCACACATCTGAAAACAGTCTAGCTCGTTACAGAAGCTACAAAACTGACCTTCCTTTGAGCAGATTGTGTTTCTGGAGCATCACATTTGTGGGGTCAATAAAACGCTCAAAATAGCCAGAAAAAGAGAACTTTTATCTGAAACTCGACGGTCTATTCTTGTTCTTAGAAATGAAGGCTATTCCATGCAAGAAATTGCTAAGAAATTGAAGATTTCCTACAACGGTGTGTACTACTCCCTTCAGAGGACAGCACAAACAGGCTCTAACCAGAGTAGAAAAAGAAGTGGGAGGCCGTGTTGCACAACTAAGCAAGAAGATAAGCACATTAGAGTCTCTAGTTTGAGAAACAGACGCCTCACAGGTCCCCACCTGGCATCTTCATTAAATAGTAAAGCACCAGTGTCACCATCTACAGGGAAGAGGCGGCTGCCGGATTTTGGGCTTCAGGGCAGAGTGGCAAAGAAAAAGCCATATCTGAGACTGGCCAATAAAAGAAAAAGATTAAGATGGGCAAAAGAACACAGAGATTGGACAGAGGAAGACTGGAAAAAAGTGTTGTGGGCGGATGAATCCAAGTTTGAGGTGTTTGGATGACAAAGAAGAACGTTTGTGAGAGGCAGAAGAAATGAGAAGATGCTGGAAGAATGCCTGACGCCATCTGTTATACATGGTGGAGGTCATGTGATGGTCTGGGGTTGGTGCTGGTAAGGTGGGAGATTTGTACAGGGTAAAAGGGATTGTGAATAAGGAAGGCTATCACTCTGCACCGCCATGCCATACCCAGGGTGCTGATCTTTTAGGAGATGGTCCCCCCTCTTTCCCCCTTATAGATGGTCCCCTCTCCCTTATAGATGGTCCCCCTCTCCCCCCCCCTTATAGATGGTCCCCCTCTCCCCCCCTCCCTTATAGATGGTCCCCCCTCTCCCCCCTCCCTTATAGATGGTCCCCCTTTCCCCCCTCCTTTATAGATGGTCCCCCTCTTCCCTCTCCCCCCCCCCCCCTTATAGATGGTCCCCCTCTTCCCCCCCTTATAGATGGTCCCCTCTCCCTTATAGATGGTCCCCCTCTCCCCCCCCCTTATAGATGGTCCCCCTCTCCCCCCCCCTTATAGATGGTCCCCCTCTCCCTCCTCCCTTATATATGGTCCCCCTCTCCCCCCCCTTATAGATGGTCCCCCTCTCCCCTCTCCCCCCCCCTTATAGATGGTCCCCCTCTCCCCTCTCCACCCCCCTTATAGATGGTCCCCCTCTCCCCTTTCCCCCCTCCCTTATAGATGGTCCCCCTCTCCCCTTTCCCCCCTCCCTTATAGATGGTCCCCCTCTCCCCTTTCCCCCCTCCCTTATAGATGGTCCCCCTCTCCTCTTTCCCCCTTCCCTTATAGATGGTCCCCCCCCCTTATAGATGGTCCCCCTCTTCCCTCTCTCCCCTCCCTTATATATGGTCCCCCCCCTGCACAGCAGATAAAATAAAAAACAGCACATAACTCACCTGCCATCCGTTCCCCCGTCGAGCCTCTCTGGTCTGGTCCCAGCTGATGTGCGGTTGCCCGAGTGTGTCCCGTCCTGTCCCCGGCAGCGCGCGCATCAGAGAGCTCCCCGTGCGCCTGTGACTGTGACTTCCGGCGCACGGGGAGCTCTCTGATGCGCGCGTTGCTGGGAACAGGATGGGACACCCCCGGCAGCCGCGCATCAGCCGGGGGACTAAGGCTGCATTCCCACGTTCCGTGATCCTGACGGATCACGGACGTGGAAGGCATGTACCGGAGACCCCCGCGCCCGGACAGCATCTGTAATTAGATGCTGGGAGCGGGGGAGACTGTATTCATAAGCGTAGTAACAGCACCGCGCGGCTGATTCATTACAGCGCGGCGCTTATGAATACAGTCATGGTACAATCAGTGGCGGATTATAATGTGGGCGGCCGCCCGAACTGCCCATATTATAATCTGCCACTGAATGCCGCCCCCATGATGACAGCTGGTGGCGCCGCCTGAGGCAGACGACTCAGGTCGCCTCATCATTGCGGCGCCACTGACCGGTGGTGAGCCGTAACCGCTGCAATGATCTAAATAATTAAGAGACTTTTATGAACTTATTTATGAACTTTATGGATGCTTCACCGTCTGGCCCAAGCTTTTCTCACTCATTTCTGTACTCTGTAGTCACATGTAATGATTTAGAAACATATTATGTTTGCCTGTCAAACCCTAATCACGTGCGCTCATGCACCAATCACTGTTTGACACTAATTAACTCACCTGTATAAGAAGATCTGTTGTTTGATGTGTTGTCATGCTTGAAAAAGACGACAAAGGTCGTTGAAAAGTCGCTTCTGACATTGTTGTGCTGTTTCACTATGCAATAAATCACGTTTGCTTTTGCCAATTTGGAGTGCTGTGGGAATCTCTACAATACATCCAAGGTGGAGTCGTGGTCTCTGCTACCCGCTGGCACCCACATTACGTTATCTGGTAGTGCTGCTCCAAGATGCAAACTATCTATCTATCTCCTATCTATCTATCTATCTATCTATCTATCTATCTATCTATCTATCTATCTATCATCTATCTATCTATCTATCTATCTATCTATCTCCTATCTATCTATCTATCTATCTATCTCCTATCTATCTATCTATCTATCTATCTATCTATCTATCTATCTATCTATCTCCTATCTATCTATCTATCTATCTATCTATCTATCTCCTTTATATCTTCTATCTATCTATCTCCTATCTATATATCTATCTATCTCCTATCTATCTATCTCCTATCTATCTATCTATCTATCTATCTATCTATCTATCTATCTCCTTTATATCTTCTATCTATCTATCTCCTATCTATATATCTATCTATCTCCTATCTATCTATCTATCTCCTATCTATCTATCTATCTATCTATCTATCTCCTATCTATCTATCTATCTATCTATCTATCTATCTCCTATCTATCTATCTATCTATCTATCTCCTATCTATCTATCTATCTATCTATCTATCTATCATCTATCTATCTATCTATCTATTTATCTATCTATCTATCTATCTATCTATCTATCTATCTCCTTTATATCTTCTATCTATCTATCTATCTATCTATCTATCTATCTATCTATCTCTCTCTCTATCTCCTATCTATCTATCTATCTATCTATCTATCTATCTATCTATCTATCTATCTCCTATCTATCTATCTCCTATCTATCTATCTATCTATCTCCTATCTATCTATCTATCTCCTATCTATCTATCTATCTATCTATCTATCTATCTCCTATCTATCTATCTATCTATCTATCTATCTATCTCCTATCTATCTATCTATCTATCTATCTATCTCCTATCTATCTATCTATCTATCTATCTATCTATCTATCTATCTATCTATCTCCTTTATATCTTCTATCTATCTATCTATCTATCTATCTATCTATCTATCTATCTCCTATCTATCTATCTATCTATCTATCTATCTATCTATCTCCTATCTATCTATCTATCTATCTATCTATCTATCTATCTATCTCCTATCTATCTATCTATCTATCTATCTATCTATCTATCTCCTTTATATCTTCTATCTATCTATCTATCTATCTATCTATCTATCTCCTATCTATCTATCTCCTATCTATCTATCTATCTATCTATCTATCTATCTATCTATCTCCTATCTATCTATCTCCTATCTATCTATCTATCTATCTATCTATCTATCTATCTATCTATCTATCTATCTCCTTTATATCTCCTATCTATCTATCTATCTCCTATCTATCTATCTCCTATCTATCTATCTATCTATCTATCTCTCCATCTATCTCCTATCTATCTATCTATCTATCTCCTATCTATCTATCTATCTATCTATCTATCTATCTATCTATCTATCTATCTATCTATCATCTATCTATCTATCTATCTATCTATCTATCTCCTATATATCTTCTATCTATCTCCTATCTATCTATCTATCTCCTATCTATCTATCCATCTATCTCCTTTATATCTTCTATCTATCTATCTATCTCCTATCTATCTCCTATCTATCTATCTATCTATCTATCTATCTATCTATCTCCTATCTATCTATCTATCTATCTCCTATCTATCTATCTATCTATCTATCTATCTATCTATCTATCTATCTATCTATCTATCTATCTCCTTTATATCTTCTATCTATCTATCTCTCTCTCTCTCTCTCTATCTCCTATCTATCTATCTATCTATCATCTATCTCCTATCTATCTATCTATCTATCTATCTATCTCCTATCTATCTATCTATCTATCCAGTGTCGGACTGGGTACCTTGGGCCCACCAGGGAAACTGATTCTAGGGGCCCACCCTACATACAAAGACACAACCAGCGCCAAACCTTTAACATTAGTACAGCGACTTTGCATAAACCCGTGTATGTTACCAACGATGCATGCACATTGCCAGTCACATATGCAATCGTTTAGTGGCACCATATGCAAACAGCATAGAATGTTTAGAATGTTTTTTTTTTTTAAAGGGAATTTCTCGTCTGCAGAAATTCAGTTCACTGCTGTGTGCTGCATGTTAGCAGGTGAGAACACCCCTTTAAAGAGGATGTACCACCAGGTACATCCTCTTGAATTTAACACACCGATAGAACGGCGCCGTCCTGAACCGCGGCCCGGTTCCTGTGTATGGCGCCATTCTATCCAGCGGTACCAGGCCGTGCTGAAGCACTGGAGGTCAACCGGCCCGCCCCCAGTGGGTGGGAATTCCCTGCCCTCTATGAAGAGGCTCCAAATCAAATCATCCGCAGCAGATCCAGTGTGTGTTAAGGCACCCTTAGAACATTTTTGTCATGTGAACAGGAGGACCTAATGCACAAAAAGCATGACATCATATATACACCCACCCCACACACACACACACACATATATATATACGCACACACATCACACATGTGTATAACATACAGTGCATGCCATTATATACATTAGTGATGTCACGAAACCAGATTTTTGAGTTTAATACCAATACCAACTTTTTTATTTTGATACTTGATACCATTTCGGTACTTAGCATATAACCCCCATAATAATTCAATATAATGCTGCCCCCCCCCCCCCCCGACTGCAGATATAATGCTCCCCAATTTTAAGACTGTTCAAAATTGCTGTATTCTGATTGCCATAACTTTTTTAATCTTTCAGCCTGTAGGGCTGTCTGAGAGTTATTTTTGTGCACCATGGTCTGCAGCTTTTCGGTACTGTGTTTGCATGTACAGTGGTGCCTTGGATTACGAGCATAATTCGTTCCAGGACCGCGCTTGTATTCCAAATCCACTCTTTTATACCAAAGCAAATTTTCCCATAAGAAATCATAGAAATGCAGACAATTGGTTCCACATCCCTAAAATAATGATTTATTATTCTGAATAACATGTAAAACAGATGAAACAAACATTCAGAAACAGCAGAATATGTGATATGATAAGTTTCTGTACAGTAATGGAGAGAATGGGAAACTCAAGGGCGGACAGAGACTACAGGGAGCATGATGGAATGAGCAGGGAGATGTGGGCATATACATGCAGCGCTCTCTGTCCGGGGAGAGAGGGGTTACAGCTATGGAGAGATCACCTCCACAGTCCTGTCCCCTGATGTAAGCCCCAGCCTGAGGTGGATCTGCTATGATTGGAAGGTGAGGGAGACTTCCTGGGTCAGAGTACAGTGCTGTAGACCCCACTATGCAGACCATGCCCCTCCCCCACTCCCCCTCCCACCCAGTACAGGGAGCTCTTACACCAAGTCACAATTTTGAAAAACTGTGAGCTCTTAAACCAAAACGCTCCTAAACCAAGTTACTCTTAAACCAAGGTACCACTGCATTACTTGTTTTTTTTTTGTTTTTTTTGCAAACACTGTATACCATGCGAGTTTAGGAAGGTGATAATTTAATAGTGCAATTACACATGCGATGATGCCTTTTTTTGTTTTTATTAAAGTAGTTAGAGTTAGTAGTAGTATGGCTCACACACACAGTATAGTATGTTGGGGGTAGCTGTAGTATGGCTCACACACACAGTATAGTATGTTGGGGGTAGCAGTAGTATGGCTGACACACAGTATAGTATGTTGGGGGTAGCAGTAGTATGGCTGACACACACACACACACACACACAGTATAGTATGTTGGGGGTAGCAGTAGTATAGCTGACACACAGTATAGTATGTTGGGGGTAGCAGTAGTATGGCGGTCACACAGTATAGTATGTTGGGGGTATCAGTAGTATAGCTTACACACACAGTATAGTATGTTGGGGGTATCAGTAGTATAGCTGACACACAGTATAGTATGTTGGGGGTATCAGTAGTATAGCTTACACACACAGTATAGTATGTTGGGGGTATCAGTAGTATAGCTGACACACAGTATAGTATGTTGGGGGTAGCAGTAGTATGGCTGACACACAGTATAGTATGTTGGGGGTAGCAGTAGTATGGCGGTCACACAGTATAGTATGTTGGGGGTAGCAGTAGTATGGCTGACACACACAGTATAGTATGTTGGGGGTAGCAGTAGTATGGCTGACACACAGTATAGTATGTTGGGGGTAGCAGTAGTATGGCGGTCACACAGTATAGTATGTTGGGGGTAGCAGTAGTATGGCTGACACACACAGTATAGTATGTTGGGGGTAGCAGTAGTATGGCTGACACACACAGTATAGTATGTTGGGGGTAGCAGTAGTATGGCTGACACACACAGTATAGTATGTTGGGGGTAGCAGTAGTATGGCTGACACACACAGTATAGTATGGTGGGGGTAGCAGTAGTATGGCTGACACACACAGTATAGTATGTTGGGGGTAGCAGTAGTATGGCGGACACACAGTATAGTATGTTGGGGGTAGCTGTAGTATGGCTGACACACACAGTATAGTATGTTGGGGGTAGCTGTAGTATGGCTGACACACACAGTATAGTATGTTGGGGGTAGCAGTAGTATGGCGGACACACAGTATAGTATGTTGGGGGTAGCTGTAGTATGGCTGACACACACAGTATAGTATGTTGGGGGTAGCAGTAGTATGGCTGACACACACAGTATAGTATGTTGGGGGTAGCAGTAGTATGGCGGACACACAGTATAGTATGTTGGGGGTAGCTGTAGTATGGCTGACACACACAGTATAGTATGTTGGGGGTAGCTGTAGTATGGCTGACACACACAGTATAGTATGTTGGGGGTAGCAGTAGTATGGCGGTCACACAGTATAGTATGTTGGGGGTAGCAGTAGTATGGCTGACACACAGTATAGTATGTTGGGGGTAGCAGTAGTATGGCGGACACACAGTATAGTATGTTGGGGGTAGCAGTAGTATGGCTGACACACAGTATAGTATGTTGGGGGTAGCAGTAGTATGGCTGACACACACAGTATAGTATGTTGGGGGTAGCAGTAGTATGGCTGACACACAGTATAGTATGTTGGGGGTAGCAGTAGTATGGCGGACACACAGTATAGTATGTTGGGGGTAGCAGTAGTATGGCTGACACACACAGTATAGTATGTTGGGGGTAGCAGTAGTATGGCTGACACACACAGTATAGTATGTTGGGGGTAGCTGTAGTATAGCTGACACACACACAGTATAGTATGTTGGGGGTAGTACTTGTAGTTGTATGGCTAACACATAGCACTAGCATTGTATATTGAGGATAGTAGTTGTATTGCTGACACATAGCTATACAACTACTATCCCCAATATGCTATACTAGTGCAATGTCAGCCATACAACTACTATCCCCAATATACTATACTAGTGCTTTGTTAGCCATACAACTACTATCCCCAATATGCTATACTAGTGCTATGTCAGCCATACAACTACTATCCCCAATATACTATACTAGTGCTATGTGAGCCATACAACTACTATCCCCAATATACTATACTAGTCCTATGTCAGCCATACAACTACTATCCCCAATATACTATACTAGTGCTATGTGAGCCATACAACTACTATCCCCAATATACTATACTAGTCCTATGTGTCAGCCATACAACTACTATCCCCAATATGCTATACTAGTGCTGACACAGCTAAACAACTACTATCCCCAATATACTATACTAGTGCTGACACAGCTAAACAACTACATGCTGACACATAGCACTAGTATAGTATATTGAGGGTAGTAGTTGTATTGCTGACACATAGCACTAGTATAGTATATTGAGGGTAGTAGTTGTATTGCTGACACATAGCACTAGTATAGTATATTGAGGGTAGTAGTTGTATTGCTGACACATAGGACTAGTATAGTATATTGGGAAAAGTATTAGCTGTAGTGGAGAGAACCTTCACCTCCCAGTTCAGCCCTTACACATTTACACACCATCCTACATAATGTTGACATAACACACATATTTGCACACACATAAGCACACTCACCCTTCATGAAGAGCAGGACAGGTGTGCAGGAGATGTATGTGGAGGGATCAGAGAGCTGCATGGTGTGTGCAGACAATCCCTACTGCCCTCCCCTTCTGTCCCGACCGGAGAGCTGGATACTGGAGGCCTGTCTGCTCTGGGGGAGCTCCACATGCAGAGACATCACCCAGCAGGGGGCCTTCTGTTACAGGCCACCTGTCATAGCTGCTGCAGGGGGCCCTCTCCCCTCCGGCTGTGTCCTCACTGAGCAGCCAGAGAGGAGGAGGTGGGGGAGGGGCCGGGAGAGGAGAGAGACACCGCGCTCCACATTACACTGCTGCCTGTCACCATGGTCACTGCCCGGCCCATACACCTCATACATATACATATACAGAGGCAGTGACCAGGTGACAGGCCTCTGCAGCTGCAGGGAGAAATGTACGGCATATGGGTCCTTGAGCAAATAAACGGGAAGCCTCCTGTTAAGGGGCCCACCAATAGGGAGGAAGGGGGAGGGGCCCACCGGGGGTTTCCCCGGCTCCCCGGTGGCCCAGTCCGAGGCTGTATCTATCTATCTATCTCCTATCTATCTATCTATCTATCTATCTATCTCCTATCTATCTATCTATCTATCTATCTATCTATCTATCTATCTATCTCCTATCTATCTATCTATCTATCTATCTATCTATCTATCTCCTATCTATCTATCTATCTATCTATCTATCTATCTATCTCCTATCTATCTATCTATCTATCTATCTATCTATCTATCTATCTATCTATCATCTATCTATCTATCTATCTATCTATCTATTTATCTATCTATCTATCTATCTATCTATCTATCTATCTCCTTTATATCTTCTATCTATCTATCTATCTATCTATCTATCTATCTATCTATCTATCTCTCTCTCTATCTCCTATCTATCTATCTATCTATCTATCTATCTATCTATCTATCTATCTATCATCTATCTATCTATCTATCTATCTATCTATCTATCTATCTCCTATATATCTTCTATCTATCTCCTATCTATCTATCTATCTATCTATCTATCTATCTATCTATCTATCTATCTATCTATCTAACTGTCATGAATGTTCCTGTTGGAACCTTGGCGCAGTCCTCAGTTCGTAAGATACGTCCGAGACTGCGCTTTTGGCCATGATTCTGCACTTTTATGTTTGTACTTCATTTATGTCTGAACCTGGTCTGAACACTGTCTTATTCCAGCCCTTGCTGGGTGGTGATTAGCAGGCTTCCACCACACCCGTGTCCACCTGTGTAGCTCTCTGGCAGGTTCAGAGTTAAAGGGAACCTGTCACACCCCGTGCCGGGGTGACAGGTTCCCGACCCCCCGTTAGAGACCCCTATACTTACCTCATCGCGCCGGGTCCCGCTTCTGAAGATGGTCGGGTCCCGGAGATCTCAGCCGCCGCAGCCCGGCGCGCGCGCTGAGAGATGAGTCCAACGCCCATAGAGAATGACGGGAGAGTCCAGCGCTCCGTCATTCTCTATGAGCGTTGGACTCATCTCTCAGCGCGCGCGCCGGGCTGCGGCGGCTGAGATCTCCGGGACCCGACCATCTTCAGAAGCGGGACCCGGCGCGATGAGGTAAGTATAGGGGTCTCTAACGGGGGTCGGGAACCTGTCACCCCGGCACGGGGGGTGACAGGTTCCCTTTAAGCTTTCTTGCTCTGGTTTCTGTGATTGAGGGATCTTATATCCAGTCAGTTTCCTTGTTGTCAGCTGTGTATGCTCTGCAGTCAGGAGGCTGCTCCAATGGGATTCTGGATCGGGCTCGGGTTCACTATAAGTCATTCTCAGTATCCCAGTTCATTGCTGGTTATTCAGTATAGCTTCCCTGTCCTGCTTTCCAGCTCTGCCTGCATCTATCTGCGTTACCTCTGGTTTTCTGTCCCTTGCCTTGTTTTCTGACTACCCTTGCTTGCTGCCTGCCCCTGACCATATTGCCTGTTATTCGACTACTCTTTTGGATCCTGATTTTGTACTTTTGCTGCCAGACCGTTGTTACCCGGATTGTTGACTATTCTTCATTGTGTTTTGTCTGTCTGTCTTGTCTTTGTGTCCCACCTAGCCAGTGCAGGGACCGCCGCCCAGTTGCTCGCCGCCATCTTAGGGCGGATTGTGGCAAGTAGGTAGAGGACAGTGGGCGGGGCTGAGCTTAGGGCTCACTGTCTTGTCTTGTCCTGCTGTCCGGTTCCTAACACTATCTATCTATCTCCTATCTATCTATCTATCTATCTCCTATCTATCTCCTATCTATCTCCTATCTATCTATCTATCTATCTATCTATCTATCTCCTATCTATCTATCTATCTATCTCCTATCTATCTATCTATCTATCTATCTATCTATCTCCTATCTATCTATCTCCTATCTATCTATCTATCTATCTCTCTCTCTCCTCTCTCTCTATCTCTCTCCTCTCTCTCTATCTCTCCTCTCTCCTCTCTCCTCTCTCTCCTCTCTCTCTCTCCTCTCTCTCTATCTCTCTCCTCTCTATCCGTTTCTCTATGTATCGGTGGAGTTGCGCCCTGTTTCTTCCTCCTCCCGCAGTATTCTGGCCTCCTCGTCTCTCTCTCCCTATAGAAGTACCCGTGTCCTCGTGCAGACAGCTCTGTCTGGAGAAGAAAGCGTTTATTTGCTGAGAGATCCATCTCCACAATTTAATTTACTGTCTATAATTTGCATTGTAACTTCGTGTCATTGCGTTTCCAGGCAACCGAGCGTTCGGCGTCACCGGGAGGGATGTGGCGTTCTCAGCTTTATCTATAAGTATGGATGATGTGTATATTATCCCAGGGAGGAGCCGTGACCTCAGTGACCTCTGAGGTGAAGCCCCCCCCCCCGTCTGCGTCTCCTGTGCCCCTTCCCATAATCCTCTCTGTCTAGCACCTGCTCATCACTCATGACAAGGGAAAAGCTTGTGTATTATCCTCCATTGTAGGATGACACAGAGACAGATAAAGTATGTGCCCCCCGGCAGGGGAGAAGGGGAGATGCCGGATTAGACAATTACAGAATAAACATTACTGACAAAGAAGATGAGAAGAGATGGCGGCCGCTCCCTGGCTGTGAAGACGCAATGGAGATGCCGCACTCTCCTGACCCGGATCCACATGGACTGAGGCCACCATGCAGCTTACATGTCTGACATAGAAATCTATGTGTCTCCATGGTAACAGACAGCAAACAAACCCTGTGTAGTCTGATCCTGCAGTCACATGTTTTTCTATCTGTCCGCTTCTGGCTGTACTGATGAGATCTATGGTGGCCGGGCGATGACTGTAGAGGGCGCTGTCTGTGGGGAAGGGGAGTGCGGGGCCGCCTCCAGTACATGTACTTCCCTCAGGAATCCATTACAGGGCGCTCTACGAGAGACTCCACCGCTCCCCAGGTGATGGCTCCCACACAGGCAGTGCTAAGTCTATGGCAGCTAAGGGGAGGCCAGGGTGAGATAGAAGGCTCACAGTATGGAGGAGGCCGGGGTGAGATACAAGGCTCACAGTATGGAGGAGGCCGGGGTGAGATACAAGGCTCACAGTATGGAGGAGGCCGGGGTGAGATACAAGGCTCACAGTATGGAGGAGGCCAGGGTGAGATAGAAGGCTCACAGTATGGAGGAGGCCGGGGTGAGATACAAGGCTCACAGTATGGAGGAGGCCGGGGTGAGATACAAGGCTCACAGTATGGAGGAGGCCGGGGTGAGATACAAGGCTCACAGTATGGAGGAGGCCAGGGTGAGATAGAAGGCTCACAGTATGGAGGAGGCCGGGGTGAGATACAAGGCTCACAGTATGGAGGAGGCCGGGGTGAGATACAAGGCTCACAGTATGGAGGAGGCCGGGGTGAGATACAAGGCTCACAGTATGGAGGAGGCTATCTATCTATCTATCTATCTATCTCCTTATCTATCTATCTCCTATCTATCTATCTATCTATCTATCTATCTATCTATCTATCTATCTATTTACCGATCTCCTAATTATCTCCTATCTATCTTCTATCTATCTATCTATCTATCTATCTATCTCCTTATCTATCTATCTATCTATCTATCTATCTATCTATCGATCTATCTCCTATCTATCTATCTATCTATCTATCTATCTATCTATCTATCTATCCCCTATCTATTTGTGGTATCCCACCACGGGTGTTTCTTGTCTTTACACCCCTCGCAAAAGTCTGTACTTCAAAGTAAAAGTGGTAATGAAGTAGTACCTAAGTTTTGCCATTAGATGTTGCTAGTATGTATATTGTGTACCTAAGTATTGCACAGCTGTAGGTAACTAAAGGGTTAATGTTTCTAGGACCTGTGCACCGATGGGAGCTCTCTCTCTTTTCGGTCTATCTCTATCCTTCTCTTTCTCTTGCACTCTCTTCTCACCCACTCACAGCACACATTACAGATGCTGTAGGAGGAAGTCACATGGGAAGCGAGTCTTACTCTGGCTTTGGTAGAGGAAGGGAGCAAGCCAGAACAGTCCCTGCAGTAGCCAAGTAGGGCCCTGGCTTATGCCAGGTCCCCTGTGGAGAGTTTTGGGTTGGTCTCGGACGTACATGAGATACCTTAGCACTCTTTTCATGAAAGCAGCACTTCTATACACTATGCATTGTTGAACGCACACTTAGAGAGGACAAGTCAGGGATCATCCCAACCCACACCGAGAACCAGTCTAAAAGTGCAGGTCAGTATCCAACAGAAGAAAGGAACTGATCCGGATAGAGCAAAGTTGCTAGAAGCCTATGTACTCTATCTCGCAGTGCGGGTGTCATCAGAGAACTCTGACCATTTTGCTAATCCCAGGTAAAAAGGTCTGGGGCTTGTGTCACCCTCTAGGACGGGTTGCCCAACACTGGTGGGCAATAGGTGGTGCAAAGACCAAATAGTCAAAACACGGGCACAAGTATTCTCTCTACTCTCAAGTATTCATCCTATTCTCCTTCTAAAGTTTCGGCAGAGCACAGTACTACATTGGGTCGGGACTCTCACGACATCCTACCTCTTAGCACGCAACTCAGTCAGCTCGGCTGTACCACTCCTTAAGCTCTCAGCACAGGTTGTGTCACTAAAGATTAAAGTATATTATCAAGTCAAGGTCCTTCTGTACATCACAGTGTTAAGCCTTCCTGCAGTAAAGAAGAGTTTCTTTATTTTAACAGGACTCAGTGGTTATTCGCTAAGCACCTACACAGCCATTGCGTCCTCCTTGGGTCATCTCCCCTTTCTGTGGGTGGCGGTACCAATATTCCGGGTGGCTCACAATTTCACTCTGGACCACCATGATAAGTACCCAAGGGACTTCCTCACATCAGTGGCATCACAGCTCACCGTCTGGCAAGTCACCTGTCGCCCCTCCCAGCGGGGCGACACCACATATCTATCTATCTATCTATCTATCTATCTATCTATCTATCTATCTATCTATCTATCTCCTGTCTATCTATCTATCTATCTATCTATCTATCTATCTATCTATCTATCTATCTATCTCCTATCTATCTATCTATCTATCTATCTATCTATCTATCTCCTATCTATCTATCTATCTCCTATCTATCTATCTATCTATCTATCTATCTATCTATCTATTTATATCCTATCTATCATCTATCTATCTCCTATCTATCTATCTATCTCCTATCTATCTATCTCCTATCTATCTATCTATCTATCTATCTATCTATCTATCTATCTATCTATCTATCTATCTCCTATCTATCTATCTATCTATCTATCTCCTATCTATCTCCTATCTATCTATCTATCTATCTCCTATCTATCTATCTATCTATCTATCTATCTATCTATCTATCTTCAGCAATGTAGGCAGCACTCCGTGTAACAGAATAAGGTGCCTGCAGACGGGTCCCGGACTTCAGAACCAAAATGGCTAATATAGAAAATACTCAAGTGCACTTGAAAATGGCGCATGGTACACCGAAACAACGTGTATTTTTTTTGTTTGCTGTGAATCGACACTTGATGTAATAAACGCACGTCACTTTTTTTGAATTATATCGGAGTGCTGCGGAGTATTTTCTATATTATCTATCTATAGATAGCAACTCTGGCAACTGCAGGGGCTTACCACACACACTGTCCCGGAAGCTCACTGCTCCAGCCCCGCGGCGCCCGAACTCCTCATTTCCTGCTCGGCTGCGGACACGTGACGGGAGCCGCGATGACGTCGCGCGCCGGCCACCTAGGAGGAGATGAAAGAAGATCGGACGCTGCGGGCCTGGAGCAGTGAGCTGAGCATGTAACATCAGCTGCCACTTCGGAGGGAGACGCTGCTGCTGGATCCAGGAGAGGTGAGTGTATTTTATAATTTTTCACATGCTGCAATGTGGGGGGCTACAAAGGGGCTTATTATATGGGGGGGCTACATGAGGAGGGCTATACTTTGTGGGGGCTACATGGGGGTATACTGTATGGGGGCTACATGGGGGGTATACTGTATGGGGGCTACATGGGGGTATGCTATGGGGGGGCTACACAGGGGGTATACTATGTAGGTCTGCAAATGGGCCTATACTATGGGGGCTACACAGAGGGGAGGGTCTATACTATGTGGGGGCTACAGAGGGACCTATGCTATGGGGGCTACACAAGGGGAGTGCTCAACTATGTGGGGGCTACACAGGGTGGTATACTATGTGGGGGCTACAAAGGGGCCTATACTATGGGGGGCTACACAGGGAGAGGCCTATACTATGTGGGGGCTACACAGAGGGGGGTCTATACTATGTAGGGGCTACAGAGGGGCCTATACTATGGGGGGATACAGGGGGTAGGGCTATACAATGTGGGGGTTATATTATGGGGGGGTTACATGGGGGAGGTATATACAATGTGGGGGCTACAAAGGGGCCTATACTATGGGGGACTACACAGGGGGAGGTCTATACTATGTGGGGGCTACACAGAGGGGGGTCTATACTATGTGGGGGTTACAAAGGGGCCTATACTATGGGGGCTACAGGGGGTAGGGCTATACAATGTGGGGGCTATATTATGGGGGGGCTACATGGGCTAGGACTATACAATGTGGGGGCTATAGAGGGGCCTATACTATGGGGGGGGTACACAGGGGGAGGCCTATACTATGGGGGGGGGCTACATGGGGGAGGGCTATATTATGTGGGGGCTACACAGGGGTCTATACTATGTGGGGGATACAAAGGGGCCTATACTATGAGGGGCTACACAGGGGGCCTATACTATGTGGGAGCTACACTATGTTGGGGCTACACTGGGGGCTGATACAATGTGGGGGCAACAAAGGTATGGGGGGGCTATACTATGTGGGGACTACTCTGAGAGGCCTATACTATGTGAGGGTTACACGCGGGGCTTCACTACCTGGGGCTGCTACAGCACAATGGAGCAGGGCTGTACTACATGGGGTTGCTGCATACGGAGGGGGCTATACTATATGAGGCTGCTGCACAGGAGGAGGGGGGCTACACTACAGAGGGGGACCATACTATATGGATTTTGTTGCACAGTGAGGACCTATACGATAGGGTGATTGCTGCACAGCAGGGGATTGTACTAAATGGGGACTTCTGCACAGAAGGGGTCTATACTATATGGAGGCACTAGGGACCTATAGTTTCTGCAGGCACAGAGGGGGCCTAATACTATGTGAGATTAAGGAAGAAGCCTATATGGAAGCACAAAGAGGACATATGGGGCACAAAGAGGGTCAAACTGCTATATTGTGCACAGAGGGGGCATAAAAGAGTGGCGTAATACTGTACGGAGGCAGAGCAGACAGAAGCCTATTACTACATGACAGCACAGAGGGGGGCCTGTAGTATATAGGGAACAAAGCGGCCTAATGATATATGGGAACATAGAGGGACCTGGCCACTATTGGGAGGCTCAAACTGGGCCTTATTGCATATATGGGAGCACAGAGGAGCAATGTAACTGTGTGAAGCAATACACATGAGGACTTTGTAAAGAAAATAGCATGGTGCTGGAATGAGGAGCCTAAAATGTTTGTCTGATAGATTCTATGGAGATGACTGGAGAAGTCTTCGTGATAGCCGGGCCAGGTGGAGAAGAAAAGGAAAAATGATTAACTATGATTAGCAAAAACATCACAGGCAATTCATGCAGAGAAGACGCCCCCTGTGAGTCACTGAATGTAGCTGCACTATTATCACGTATAACATCTATAGAACCTGTGTAGGCTGGATCTACCTCTGTATTGTCACTGCTTAGGGAGAATATTTGTCTTTTTATAGTGGATTCTGTACAATAACAGCACAGTGGTATCCAGTTACTGTGTAATGAAGATGGTAGTGGTCATGGTGTATTATTTGCCCTGTGGATATTAGTATCATTGGTAATACTTGTGTTTATATAGTGGATTTTATTCAGTATTCAGTATTCAGTTTTTGGGGAAAAAAGCAGCCATGTTTTTGAATCCTGGATAAGCCCTTAGAGGGAATATGTCAGATCACAGCTGCAGATGGGAGATGTAGTCACAGGACCTTTAGTCGCAGGACCTTTAGTCGCCTTTTGTAAGCGTTTAATATTGCCCTTTTCAGAAGCAGCTGAAGTGTCACAGTGACAGCAGTGGCAGCACCGCCCTGTATGTCAATGAGAGCAGGAAGAAGCAGGGTAGGGAGATGCTGCTGCTGGGCTCCGCCCCTATGACACTTCAGCTGCTAACGGATGATATTAAACCTTTAGACAGAAAGATTATCTGACAGATTATCTGCCAAAGATTTGAAGCCAAAGCCAGAAACAGACTATAAACAGATCAGGTCATAAAGGAAAGACTGAGATTTCTCCTCTTTTCATTCCTGGTTTTGGCTTCAAATCTTTGGCAGACAATCGTTCTGTGTAAATGGGCCCTTAGAGTGATCAGCAGCACTAAATGTCCAGTCACTTCTATCTCCCCAGCACTTGTCCACTGGGATCGGTTGATCTGAACCTTATATATAGACTTCACAGATTTTCTATAAAGGGTTTAACCAGGCCTAGAAAAACATTTCTCCCAGTATGGTCCTCAGTTTGGGTGTGGGTTTTGCAGCTCAGTTCTATTGACGTGACTAAAGCCTAATTGTAATACCACACCCAACCTGAGGAAAGTAGCTGTGATTTTTTTTTTGTATTCTTAGATAACCCCTTTAAGAGTCTTTCACACTTATTTAATCCGTTGCAGATTTGATGGTGCTGATTTCATCAACATAAATTCCTAAAATCCATAACCATCAAATCCATAATCCATAACCATCATAATCCATCAAATTTGGATTAAGTACATATGAAATATGAATGTCCCCTGACGATTGGTTGCTACTCATGGGCCAGCGCTATGTCCTTGCCCCCTAGGCTAAAATTTGCCAGACAGCGCCTGTCTGTTAGTCCCGTCTTTGGCCCGCCTACTGTGACGGGCCTACGTCTCCTCCCACTCCCTCACATCCCCAGCGCTGCCCTTACTTTCTAAGCACCGCCCCCGCCCCTGATCCTGTTCCCGGCGGCCGCCACTTACTGATTCCCACCTGTCCTGTCACAAGCAGCAGCAGGTAGTGAGGAGCAGAGCTGCAGAGAGCAGCATAGGAGAAACAGGTAGTGAGGAGCAGAGCTGCAGAGAGCAGCATAGGAGAAGCAGGTAGTGAGGAGCAGAGCTGCAGTTTGTACAGAGAGAGCAGCATAGGAGAAGCAGGTAGTGAGGAGCAGAGCTGCAGTTTGTACAGAGAGAGCAGCATAGGAGAAGCAGGTAGTGAGGAGCAGAGCTGCAGTTTGTACAGAGAGAGCAGCATAGGAGCAGCAGGTAGTAAAAATATAAAATAAAAATTACTTTTATGTAGGCTTGAAAGCTTCTAATAGAAGTGTGGAAGCTTCTAATAGAAGTGTGGAAGCTTCTAATAGAAGTGTGGAAGCTTCTAATATAAGTGTGGACGCTTCTAATATAAGTGTGGACGCTTCTACTATAAGTGTGGACGCTTCTACTATAAGTGTAGAAGCTTCTACTATAAGTGTGGACGCTTCTACTATAAGTGTGGACGCTTCTAATATAAGTGTGGACACTTCTACTATAAGTGTGGAAGCTTAACTGGGCCCCTGGGATTAAAAAAAAGATTATAATGTAAAGTTGTGAGCTAGACCTCCCAGCATGCCCTGACATTTTTAGACCGTCAGGAACAGCTGGAAGTTGTAGTTCTCCCAACAAAATAAAAAAAAAAAAAGTATTGTGAGAACTGCAACTCCCAACAGTACATGAAGGTCTATAACCCCTTAAAGACCGGACCAATTTCCATTTTTGCCTTTTTGTTTTTCCCTCCTTGTGTATAATAGGCCATACATAGCACTTGCATTTGTCCACCTAGAAACCCGCATGAGCCCTTATTTTCTGTGTCACTAATTGTACTTTGCAATGACGGGCTGAATTTTTGCATAAAGTACACTGCGAAACCAGGAAAAAATTCAATGTGTGGTGAAATTGAAAAAAAAAAAAAAGAGCATTTTCTTAATTTGGGGAGGTTTTGTGTTTGTCATTTGCCCTGGGGTAAAACTGACTTCTTATACATATACCTCAAGTTGTTACGATTACAACGATATGTAACTTGTACAACTTTTCTTTTTTTTATGGCTTTTAAAAAATTAAAACTTTTTTTTTTTAAAGTAAATGTTCATTATAACCGCTCCATTCCCCGACTTATAGCGCTTTTATCCTTTGGTCTATGCGGCTGTGTCAGGTGTCATTTTTAGCGCCATGATGTGATCTTTCTATCGGTACCTTCATTGCACATATGTGACTTTTTGATCGCTTTTTATTACAACTTTTCTGGATTTGAGTAGGCCTGTGTACTTTGAAATGCCAGGGCCGATTTTTAGTCCCAGTCCGGCCCTGACGTTTCATATATTTCAGTATTATTTATCCCCTTTATATAACAGTAATATCAGAACAGTATTATGGAAGCTGTATATACTTTATCACTTATATTTGGGGACATAGTGATGGCGGCGCTGTATGGCGGTATATACCTTATCTATATTTAGGGTCATAGTGATGGCGGCGCTGTATGGCGGTATATACTTTATCACTTATATTTGGGGTCATAGTGATGGCGGCACTGTATTGCGGTATATACCTTATCACTTATTTTTAGGGTCATAGTGATGGTGGTGCTGTATGGCGGTATATACTTTATCACGTATATTTGGGGTCATAGTGATGGCAGCACTGTATGGTGGTATATACCTTATCTATATTTAGGGTCATAGTGATGGCGGCACACGAACTGGAGAGAATGGAACGGCTGCACATCCCATCTATGGCTGATACTAATGCCGCTAGGCCTATATTAAAAATCAACACCAGAGTGTCTGTATATGAATTGATCAAGCCATATTGCCCCGTGTACCACCGCGCAGGTCCTCTGGTCCACACGGGTCCCTACGCTAACTCCACACCGTGTCGGTCAGTGACCGCCAACCCCGCAAAGCGTGCACGTGCAGGGAAGGGAGGCCATGGAACGGCCCTTCAACCCCAATGTCACAGGACCAGACCCAAAAAGCCCCACCAAAACCCAGCCAGCACCACCGGCGGGGAAGGCTGCCCCCAAACGACACAAGTATGGATATGGTATTACACTTACCATTGCTGCTCTCACAGAATGGGGAAGACATAGGGTCCAGACATGTGAGCACAGGCATATCCTGCTAATTTTGGTCATGTGGGTCTTATAAAGGAGTGCTAGCTGTTCAGAGAGGGAGAATTGCAAAACACGAACTGGAGAGAATGGAACGGCTGCAAATCCCATCTATGGCTGATACCAATGCCGCTAGGCCTATATTAAAAATCAACACCAGAGTGTCTGTATATGATGACTATAATACTGCTCCTATATACAGGAATATAACTACTATAATACTGCTCCTATATACAAGAATATAACTACTATAATACTGCTCCTATATACAGGAATATAACTACTATAATACTGCTTCTATATACAAGAATATAACTACTATAATACTGCACCTATCTACAGGAATATAACTACTATAATACTGCCCCCTATATACAGGAATATAACTGCTATAATACTGCTCCTATATACAGGAATATACTACTATAATACTTCTCCTATATACAGGAATATAACTACTATAATACTGCTCCTATATACAGGAATATAACTACTATAATACTGCTCCTATATACAGGAATATAACTACTATAATACTGCTCCTATATACAGGAATATAACTACTATAATACTGCTCCTATATACAGGAATATAACTACTATAATACTGCTCCTATATACAAGAATATAACTACTATAATACTGCTTCTATATACAGGAATATAACTACTATAATACTGCTCCTATATACAGGAATATAACTACTATAATACAGCTCCTATATACAGGAATATAACTACTATAATACTGCTCCCTATATACAGGAATATACTACTATAATACTTCTCCTATATACAGGAATATAACTACTATAATACTGCTCCTATATACAGGAATATAACTACTATAATACGAACTGGAGAGAATGGAACCGCTGCACATCCCATCTATGGCTGATACTAATGCCGCTAGGCCTATATTAAAAATCAACACCAGAGTGTCTGTATATGAATTGATCAAGCCATATTGCCCCGTGTACCACCGCGCAGGTCCTCTGGTCCACATCACAGTGATGGCGGCGTTGTATGGCGGTATATACCTTATCTATATTTAGGGACATAGTGATGGTGGCGCTGTATGGTGGTATATACCTTATCTATATTTAGGGTCATAGTGATGGCCGCTTTGTATGGCGGTATATACCTTATCTATATTTAGGGACATAGTGATGGTGGCGCTGTATGGCGGTATATACCTTATCTATATTTGGGGACATAGTGATGGTGGCGCTGTATGGCGGTATATACCTTATCTATATTTAGGGACATAGTGATGGTGGCGCTGTATGGCGGTATATACTTTATCACTTATATTTGGGGTCATAGTGATGGCGGCACTGTATGGCGGTATATACCTTATCTATATTTAGGGACATAGTGATGGTGGCGCTGTATGGCGGTATATACCTTATCTATATTTAGGGTCATAGTGATGGCCGCGTTGTATGGCGGTATATACCTTATCTATATTTAGGGACATAGTGATGGTGGCGCTGTATGGCGGTATATACCTTATCTATATTTAGGGACATAGTGATGGTGGCGCTGTATGGCGGTATATACCTTATCTATATTTAGGGACATAGTGATGGTGGCGCTGTATGGCGGTATATATTTTATCACTTATAATTGGGGTCATAGTGATGGCGGCACTGTATGGCGGTATATACCTTATCTATATTTAGGGACATAGTGATGGTGGCGCTGTATGGCGGTATATACCTTATCTATATTTAGGGACATAGTGATGGTGGCGCTGTATGGCGGTATATACCTTATCACTTATATTTAGGAACATAGTGATGGTGGCGCTGTATGGCGGTATATACTTTATCACTTATATTTAGGGACATAGTGATGGTGGCGCTGTACGGCGGTATATACTTTATACTTATATTTAGTGACATAGTGATGGCGGTGCTGTATGGCGGTATATACTTTATCACTTATATTTAGTGACATAGTGATGGGGTCACTGTATGGCGGTATATACCTTATCACTTATATTTAGGGTCATAGTGATGGCGGCATTGTATGGCGGTATATACTTTATCACTTATATTTAGTGACATAGTGATGGCGGCGCTATATGGCGGTATATACTTTATCACTTATATTTAGTGACATAGTGATGGCGTCACTGTATGGCGGTATATACCTTATTACTTATATTTGGGGACATAGTGATGGCGACACTGTATGGCGGTATATACTTTATCACTTATATTTAGGGTCATAGTGATGGCGGCATTGTATGGCGGTATATATTTTATCACTTATATTTAGTGACATAGTGATGGCGGCGCTATATGGCGGTATATACTTTATCACTTATATTTAATGACATAGTGATGGCGTCGCTGTATGGCGGTATATACTTTATCACTTATATTTGGGGACATAGTGATGGCGGTGCTGTATGGCGGTATATACTTTATCACTTATATTTGGGGACATATTGGAATCCGCCCTGTGAGGGATGGTAACCTTATAGTACATTATAGCATAAGGGGTTAAATGATGGCTGTGTCGGTGGGATGGCGGGATGTTCGGTGATGCCGCGCTCCGCTCCCTCTGCCTCATTGCTCTCAGCCATTTGCTTTTGCTTTGCTGGTCGCCTGTTATGAATTTCCCGGTCGTCTGCTGAAAATCTTGAACTTGGGTCCTTAAAACTTGCGTGACAAGAGAGCGCTGGGGGAATTCAGTGGCTGCGGCGGCGGAGACAGATGAGCAGCTTCCACTGACATCTGTGAGCGGGGGGGGGGGGGGGGGGGGCGCTGGAGCGAAGTATGGAATCAAATCATATGAGTCATCTGTCCTTGTCTAATCCGGGCTGAAATTGTTACCAATTAAACTCAAGGTTCTTCATCATCTGAGCGAAGCTGGTGCCCACCCTGCCGAGAACGAGACCACCACAATACAGTGCCCACCCTGCCGAGAACGAGACCACTATAACACAGTGCCCACCCTGCCGAGAACGAGACCACCACAATACAGTGCCCACCCTGCCGAGAACGAGACCACCATAACACAGTGCCCACCCTGCCGAGAACGAGACCACCACAATACAGTGCCCACCCTGCCGAGAACGAGACCACCACAATACAGTGCCCACCCTGCCGAGAACGAGACCACCACAATACAGTGCCCACCCTGCCGAGAACGAGACCACCACAATACAGTGCCCACCCTGCCGAGAACGAGACCACCATAATACAGTGCCCACCCTGCCGAGAACGAGACCACCACAATACAGTGCCCACCCTGCCGAGAACGAGACCACCACAATACAGTGCCCACCCTGCCGAGAACGAGACCACCACAATACAGTGCCCACCCTGCCGAGAACGAGACCACCACAATACAGTGCCCACCCTGCCGAGAACGAGACCACCATAATACAGTGCCCACCCTGCCGAGAACGAGACCACCACAATACAGTGCCCACCCTGCCGAGAACGAGACCACCACAATACAGTGCCCACCCTGCCGAGAACGAGACCACCATAATACAGTGCCCACCCTGCCGAGAACGAGACCACCACAACACAGTGCCCACCCTGCCGAGAACGAGACCACCATAACACAGTGCCCACCCTGCCGAGAACGAGACCACCATAACACAGTGCCCACCCTCCCGAGAACGAGACCACCATAACACAGTGCCCACCCTCCCGAGAACGAGACCACTATAACACAGTGCCCACCCTGCCGAGAACGAGACCACCACAACACAGTGCCCACCCTGCCGAGAACAAGACCACCACAACACAGTGCCCACCCTGCCGAGAACGAGACCACCACAACACAGTGCTTACCCTGCCGAGAACGAGACCACCACAACACAGTGCTTACCCTGCTGAGAACGAGACCACCATAACACAGTGCCCACCCTGCCGAGAACGAGACCACCATAACACAGTGCCCACCCTGCCGAGAACGAGACCACCACAATACAGTGCCCACCCTGCCGAGAACGAGACCACCACAATACAGTGCCCACCCTGCCGAGAACGAGACCACCATAACACAGTGCCCACCCTGCCGAGAACGAGACCACCACAATACAGTGCCCACCCTGCCGAGAACGAGAACACCATAACACAGTGCCCACCCTGCTGAGGACGAGACCACCATACCACAGTGCCCACCGTGCCGAGGACGAGACCACCATAACACAGTGCCCACCCTGCCGAGAACGAGACCACCATAACACAGTGCCCACCCTGCCGAGAACGAGACCACCATAACACAGTGCCCACCCTGCCGAGAACGAGACCACCATACCACAGTGCCCACCCTGCCGAGGATGAGACCACTATAACACAGTGCCCACCCTGCCGAGAACGAGACCACCATAACACAGTGCCCACCCTGCCGAGAACGAGACCACCATAACACAGTGCCCACCCTGCCGAGAACGAGACCACCATAACACAGTGCCCACCCTGCCGAGAACGAGACCACCACAATACAGTGCCCACCCTGCTGAGGACGAGACCACCACAATACAGTGCCCACCCTGCCGAGAACGAGACCACCACAACACAGTGCCCACCCTGCCGAGAACGAGGCCACCGTACCACAGTGCCCACCCTGCCGAGAACGAGACCACCACAATACAGTGCCCACCCTGCCGAGAACGAGACCACCACAATACAGTGCCCACCCTGCCGAGAACGAGACCACCACAATACAGTGCCCACCCTGCCGAGAACGAGACCACCATAACACAGTGCCCACCCTGCCGAGAACGAGACCACCATAACACAGTGCCCACCCTGCCGAGAACGAGACCACCATAACACAGTGCCCACCCTGCCGAGAACGAGACCACCATAACACAGTGCCCACCCTGCCGAGAACGAGACCACCATAACACAGTGCCCACCCTGCCGAGAACGAGACCACCATACCACAGTGCCCACCCTGCCGAGGATGAGACCACTATAACACAGTGCCCACCCTGCCGAGAACGAGACCACCATAACACAGTGCCCACCCTGCCGAGAACGAGACCACCATAACACAGTGCCCACCCTGCCGAGAACAAGACCACCATAACACAGTGCCCACCCTGCCGAGAACGAGACCACCACAATACAGTGCCCACCCTGCTGAGGACGAGACCACCACAATACAGTGCCCACCCTGCCGAGAACGAGACCACCACAACACAGTGCCCACCCTGCCGAGAACGAGGCCACCGTACCACAGTGCCCACCCTGCTGAGGACGAGACCACTATAATACAGTGCCCACCCTGCTGAGGACGAGACCACTATAATACAGTGCCCACCCTGCCGAGGACGAGACCACTATAACACAGTGCCCACCCTGCCGAGAACGAGGCCACTATAATACAGTGCCCACCCTGCTGAGGACGAGACCACCATAACACAGTGCCCACCCTGCTGAGGACGAGACCACTATAACACAGTGCCCACCCTGCTGAGGACGAGACCACCATAACACAGTGCCCACCCTGCCGAGGACGAGACCACTATAACACAGTGCCCACCCTGCTGAGGACGAGACCACTATAACACAGTGCCCACCCTGCCGAGGACGAGACCACTATAACACAGTGCCCACCCTGCTGAGGATGAGACCACCACAATACAGTGCCCACCCTGCCGAGAATGAGACCACCACAACACAGTGCCCACCCTGCTGAGGACGAGACCACTATAACACAGTGCCCACCCTGCTGAGGATGAGACCACCATAATACAGTGCCCACCCTGCCGAGGACGAGACCACTATAATACAGTGCCCACCCTGCCGAAGACGAGACCACTATAATACAGTGCCCACCCTGCCGAGGACGAGACCACTATAACACAGTGCCCACCCTGCCGAGAACGAGACCACCATAACACAGTGCCCACCCTGCCGAGAACGAGACCACTATAACACAGTGCCCACCCTGCTGAGGACGAGACCACCACAACACAGTGCCCACCCTGCAGAGAACGAGACCACCATAACACAGTGCCCACCCTGCCGAGAACGAGACCACCATAACACAGTGCCCATCCTGCCGAGAACGAGACCACCATAACACAGTGCCCACCCTGCCGAGAACGAGACCACCACAACACAGTGCCCACCCTGCCGAGAACGAGACCACCATAACACAGTGCCCACCCTGCCTAAAAACGAGACCACCACAATACAGTGCCCACCCTGCCGAGAACGAGACCACCACAACACAGTCCCCACCCTGCCGAGGATGAGACCACTATAACACAGTGCCCACCCTGCCGAGAACGAGACCACCATAACACAGTGCCCACCCTGCCGAGGACGAGACCACCATAACACAGTGCCCACCCTGCCGAGAACGAGACCACCATAACACAGTGCCCACCCTGCCGAGAACGAGACCATCACAACACAGTGCCCACCCTGCCGAGAACGAGACCATCACAACACAGTGCCCACCCTGCCGAGGATGAGACCACCATAATACAGTGCCCACCCTGCCGAGGACGAGACCATCACAATACAGTGCCCACCCTGCTGAGAACGAGACCACCATAACACAGTGCCCACCCTGCCGAGAACGAGACCATCACAACACAGTGCCCACCCTGCCGAGAACGAGACCATCACAACACAGTGCCCACCCTGCCGAGGATGAGACCACCATAATACAGTGCCCACCCTGCCGAGGACGAGACCACCACAACACAGTGCCCACCCTGCCGAGGATGAGACCACCACAACACAGTGCCCACCCTGCCGAGGATGAGACCACCATAACACAGTGCCCACCCTGCCGAGGACGAGACCACCATAACACAGTGCCCACCCTGCCGAGGACGAGACCACTATAATACAGTGCCCACCCTGCCGAGAACGAGACCATCACAACACAGTGCCCACCCTGCCGAGGATGAGACCACCATAATACAGTGCCCACCCTGCCGAGGACGAGACCACCACAACACAGTGCCCACCCTGCCGAGGATGAGACCACCACAACACAGTGCCCACCCTGCCGAGGATGAGACCACCATAACACAGTGCCCACCCTGCCGAGGACGAGACCACCATAACACAGTGCCCACCCTGCCGAGGACGAGACCACCATAACACAGTGCCCACCCTGCCGAGGACGAGACCACCATACCACAGTGCCCACCCTGCTGAGGATGAGACCACCATAATACAGTGCCCACCCTGCCGAGGACGAGACCACCATACCACAGTGCCCACCCTGCTGAGGATGAGACCACCATAATACAGTGCCCACCCTGCTGAGGATGAGACCACCATACCACAGAGCCCCTCACAGATATGTATGGTGCCCCTCACAGTGCTGACATGTTTAGTGGCAGGCGGCATGATTAGGAGTCCCAGCAGATGCCAGCTTGCTGACGCCCTCCATCCCTATATTATCTCTCATTCTTCCGTCTGGTGAGCCGACGCCGGGGCCCGGGGCCCGACAACTAGAAGCCAAACAAACCGCGGGCAGTAAAACAAGTCATTGTTCCGTGTCAGTGGAGATTGTCCATCCGCTCATCAGCCAGTACGTGAAGCGGCCGTGGAGACATCGGACGGGGCCTGGGACCATAAGATACATGTATCATGAGACTAGGCGGATTAGAGCTGAGCCCCCACTGCCTGATCCCACCCCTCCAATCATCTGTGTATTATGCAGCTAGCCATTCCCTTGGAGAGTTGTGTGTAGTACTACAAATGGCCTGCAGAGGTCACTGCACAGGATTGGACGCTCAGAGGCTCCTCCCCAAATGGTCACATGGGCATCATTTCTATACTCCAGCATTTTAACAAAGCGCTTTTTTCTCCTCTCCGTGTGTGAATAGGAGCCTGCACTCCCGTAGGCAATCCCATAGCAAATGACACACAGGTGTTTTACATGATTCATGATTTATTCAGAAAAGGTAACAAGAATTCACCACTTTGTGCTCAGATAAAAATTGCGCTGATTACAGGAGTATAGCCCAGCCGGGTTAGTCCATGTTCACATTAGGATACTGATAACACTCACGAAACCGCATATGGAGAGGTCATGTCTGCCACGTTTCGAAGCTGGCGCTTCTTTCTCTGTTGTCAGGGGAAATCTGTCTCTAGTTTCAGCTAGATCAGGACAGAACACAGGAAGTGGGGGTGGGGCTTAGCTTCCTGTGCTATACTGCTGCTATTTCTTTCCTTTCTGCTCACATAGCACTTTTCAGATTCAGTCCAATGGTAACCTCTGCTACCCCACGACACCTATAGTAATGTACTGTGCAAATCATCCCCTGTACAGTCCATCATTAACCCCTTATCCATCCACATGCCATCTATAATAATGTACTGTATAATTCATCCCCCACATAGTCCATTATTTACACTTTTTCTCCCACAGCCATCTATAGTAATGTACTGTATAAATCATCCCCCAGCACAGTGCATCAGTAACCCCTTCTCCCTATATACTATCTATAGTAATGTACTGTATAAATCATCCCCCAGCACAGTCCATCAGTAACCCCTTCTCCCCATATACTATGTATAGTAATGTACTTTATAAACCATCCCCCAGCACAGTGCATCAGTAACTCCTTCTCCCCATATACTATCTATAGTAATGTACTGTATAAACCATCCCCCAGCACAGTGCATCAGTAACTCCTTCTCTCTATATACTATCTATAGTAATGTACTGTATAAATCATCCCCCAGCACAGTCCATCAGTAACCCCTTCTCCCCATGTACTATCTATAGTAATGTACTGTATAAATCATCCCCAGCACAGTCCATCAGTAACCCCTTCTCCCCATATACTATGTATAGTAATGTACTGTATAAACATCCCCCAGCACAGTCCATCAGTAACCCCTTCTCCCCATATACTATCTATAGTAATGTACTGTATAAATCATCCCCCAGCACAGTCCATCAGTAACCCCCTCTCCCCATATACTATCTATAGTAGTGTACTGTATAAATCATCCCCCAGCACAGTCCATCAGTAACCCCTTCTCCCCATATACTATCTATAGTAATGTACTGTATAAATCATCCCCCAGCACAGTGCATCAGTAACCCCTTCTCCCCATATATTATCTATACTATCTATAGTAGTGTACTGTATAAACCATCCCCCAGCACAGTGCATCAGTAACCCCTTCTCCCTATATACTATCTATAGTGTACTGTATAAATCATCCCCCAGCACAGTGCATCAGTAACCCCTTCTCCCCATATACTATCTATAGTAATGTACTGTATAGACCATCACCTAGCAGAGTCCATCAGTAACTCCCTCTCCCTATATACTATCTATAGTAGTGTACTGTATAAACCATCCCCATCACACTGCATCAGTAACCCCTTCTCCCCATATACTTTCTATAGTAGTGTACTGAATAAACCATCCCCCAGCACAGTGCATCAGTAACCTCTTCTCCCTATATACTATCTATAGTAATGTACTGTATAAATCATCCCCCAGCACAGTGCATCAGTAACCCCCTCTCCCCATATACTATCTATAGTAATGTACTGTATAAACCATCCCCCTGCACAGTGCATCAGTAACCCCCTCTCCCCATATACTATCTATAGTAATGTACTGTATAAATCATCCCCCAGCACAGTCCATCAGTAACTCCTTCTCCCCATATACTATCTATAGTAATGTACTGTATAAATCATCCCCCAGCACAGTGCATCAGTAACCCCTTCTCCCTATATACTATCTATAGTAATGTACTGTATAAACCATCCCCAGCACAGTGCATCAGTAACCCCTTCTCCCTATATACTATCTATAGTAATGTACTGTATAAATCATCCTCCAGCACAGTCCATCAGTAACCCCTTCTTCCCATATACTATCTATAGTAATGTACTGTATAGACCATCACCTAGCAGAGTCCATCAGTAACCCCTTCTCCCCATATACTTTCTATAGTAGTGTACTGAATAAACCATCCCCCAGCACAGTGCATCAGTAACCTCTTCTCCCTATATACTATCTATAGCAATGTACTGTATAAACCATCCCCCAGCACAGTGCATCAGTAACCCCCTCTCCCCATATACTATCTATAGTAATGTACTGTATAAACCATCCCCCAGCACAGTCCATCAGTAACCCCTTCTCCCTATATACTATCTATAGTAATGTACTGTATAAATCATCCCCCAGCACAGTCCATCAGTAACCCCCTCTCCCCATATACTATCTATAGTAATGTACTGTATAAACCATCCCCCAGCACAGTGCATCAGTAACCCCTTCTCCCCTACATATAATCTATAGCAGTGTACTGTTTAAATCATCCACAACATAGTGCAGCCTGCGCAGTCCATTGCACTTTGTACAACACTATTTCATTGCATAGCAGAGAGGAGTATGTGCTCCTCTCTGTATCACTAACATCACCTGTCACCACCCTGACAGCAGTGACATCACTAACATCACCTGTCACCACTCTGACAGCAGTGACATCACTAACATCACCTGTCACCACCCTGACAGCAGTGACATCACTAACATCACCTGTCACCACTCTGACAGCAGTGACATCCCTAACATCACCTGTAACCACTCTGACAGCAGTGACATCACTAACATCACCTGTCACCACTCTGACAGCAGTGACATCACTAACATCACCTGTCACCACTCTGACAGCAGTGACATCACTAACATCACCTGTCACCACCCTGACAGCAGTGACATCACTAACATCACCTGTCACCACTCTGACAGCAGTGACATCACTAACATCACCTGTAACCACTCTGACAGCAGTGACATCACTAACATCACCTGTCACCACTCTGACAGCAGGGACATCACTAACATCACCTGTCACCACTCTGTCAGCAGGGACATCACTAACATCACCTGTCACCACTCTGACAGCAGTGACATCACTAACATCACCTGTCACCACTCTGACAGCAGTGACATCACTAACATCACCTGTCACCACCCTGACAGCAGTGACATCACTAACATCACCTGTAACAACTCTGACAGCAGTGACATCACTAACATCACCTGTCACCACTCTGACAGCAGTGACATCACTAACATCACCTGTCACCACCCTGACAGCAGTGACATCACTAACATCACCTGTCACCACCCTGACAGCAGTGACATCACTAACATCACCTGTAACCACTCTGACAGCAGTGACATCACTAACATCACCTGTCACCACTCTGACAGCAGTGACATCACTAACATCACCTGTCACCACTCTGACAGCAGGGACATCACTAACATCACCTGTCACCACTCTGTCAGCAGGGACATCACTAACAGTGGATGAGGCTGTGTCATGTACCCCCAGGGGCAGTGGATGAGGCTGTGTCATATACCCCCCCCCCCCCCCCCCCGGCAGTGGATGAGGCTGTGTCATGTCCCCCCAGCAGTGGATGAGGCTGTGTCATGTCCCCCCAGCAGTGGATGAGGCTGTGTCATGTCCCCCCAGCAGTGGATGAGGCTGTGTCATGTCCCCCCAGCAGTGGATGAGGCTGTGTCATGTCCCCCCCGGCAGTGGATGAGGCTGTGTCATGTCCCCCCAGCAGTGGATGAGGCTGTGTCATGTCCCCCCCAGCAGTGGATGAGGCTGTGTCATGTCCCCCCCAGCAGTGGATGAGGCTGTGTCATGTCCCCCCAGCAGTGGATGAGGCTGTGTCATGTCCCCCCCCAGCAGTGGATGAGGCTGTGTCATGTCCCCCCCAGCAGTGGATGAGGCTGTGTCATGTCCCCCCAGCAGTGGATGAGGCTGTGTCATGTCCCCCCCAGCAGTGGATGAGGCTGTGTCATGTCCCCCCCGGCAGTGGATGAGGCTGTGTCATGTCCCCCCCGGCAGTGGATGAGGCTGTGTCATGTCCCCCCCAGCAGTGGATGAGGCTGTGTCATGTCCCCCCCGGCAGTGGATGAGGCTGTGTCATGTCCCCCCAGCAGTGGATGAGGCTGTGTCATGTCCCCCCAGCAGTGGATGAGGCTGTGTCATGTCCCCCCTAGCAGTGGATGAGGCTGTGTCATGTCCCCCCCAGCAGTGGATGAGGCTGTGTCATGTCCCCCCCGGCAGTGGATGAGGCTGTGTCATGTCCCCCCAGCAGTGGATGAGGCTGTGTCATGTCCCCCCCAGCAGTGGATGAGGCTGTGTCATGTCCCCCCCAGCAGTGGATGAGGCTGTGTCATGTCCGTTTCTGTCCCCGATCGCTTGATCACATTTATAACCTTGTTCGATCATTACACTTTATGGAACGTTTTCTCCGATGTTTCGGCTTTGTTTCCTTTATATCTTTCTGCTCTTCTCGTTCTTTGTTGTTGTTTTCTTCATTTCTTCTCTTCTCCTTTGAATCTTAAAAAAACAAAAGGGAAAGTGTCTGGATTGTATAATGCGATGGTCACATGACGAATCCGAGACCCCCTCCCCCCCCCGGGTGATGTGCTGACATCTGGCAATCTCCGCACATCCTCACGTATATATATATATATATATATATATATATATCAGCCTATTGTGTGGAGATACGCGGAGGGCGCCACCATCACCATTACTCTGAACTCCACTTATCCAAACTGCTACAAAGATCCCGGGCGGCTGCAGACAATGGGGCGGAGGGGAAGCCATCGATCTCAATAAGGATCAGCCAGAGTTTCCCTCTCGCTGCTTGGAACAACATATATAATGTGATTGGTGGCTGAGCTCATCCCCTCCGGGGAATTCTACAGAGAAGAGCGAGAACCTCCAACAGCAAAGATGGCGAACAGGAGAAGTCGCCGCCAATTATTACAACAAGGCGCCTCATTTACTTATAGATCCGAGTCAGTATATAGTATGAGACCCAGCAGCTATATACAGTATAATACACACCAGTCAGCGACTACAATGTGCAGCTATATACAGTATAATACACACCAGTCAGTGACTACAATGTGCAGCTATATACAGTATAATACACACCAGTCAGCGACTACAATGTGCATATACAGTATAATACACACCAGTCAGTGACTACAATGTGCAGCTATATACAGTATAATACACACCAGTCAGTGACTACAATGTGCATATATAGTATAATACACACCAGTCAGTGACTACAATGTGCAGCTATATACAGTATAATACACACCAGTCAGTGACTACAATGTGCAGCTATATACAGTATAATACACACCAGTCAGCGACTACAATGCGCAGCTATATACAGTATAATACACACCAGTCAGTGACTACAATGTGCAGCTATATACAGTATAATACACACCAGTCAGTAACTACAATGCACAGCTATATACAGTATAATACACACCAGTCAGTGACTACAATGTGCAGCTATATACAGTATAATACACACCAGTCAGTGACTACAATGTGCAGTTATATACAGTATAATACACACCAGTCAGTGACTACAATGTGCAGCTATATACGGTATAATACACACCAGTCAGTAACTACAATGTGCAGCTATATACAGTATAATACACACCAGTCAGTAACTACAATGTGCATATACAGTATAATACACACCAGTCAGTGACTACAATGTGCATATATAGTATAATACACACCAGTCAGTGACTACAATGTGCAGCTATATACAGTATAATACACACCAGTCAGTAACTACAATGTGCATATACAGTATAATACACACCAGTCAGTGACTACAATGTGCATATATAGTATAATACACACCAGTCAGTAACTACAATGTGCATATACAGTATAATACACACCAGTCAGTAACTACAATGTGCAGCTATATACAGTATAATACACACCAGTCAGTAACTACAATGTGCAGCTATATACAGTATAATACACACCAGTCAGTGACTACAATGTGCAGTTATATACAGTATAATACACACCAGTCAGTGACTACAATGTGCAGCTATATACAGTATAATACACACCAGTCAGCGACTACAATGCGCATATACAGTATAATACACACCAGTCAGCGACTACAATGTGCATATACAGTATAATACACACCAGTCAGTGACTACAATGTGCATATACAGTATAATACACACCAGTCAGTGACTACAATGTGCATATACAGTATAATACACACCAGTCAGTGACTACAATGTGCAGCTATATACAGTATAATACACACCAGTCAGTGACTACAATGTGCAGCTATATACAGTATAATACACACCAGTCAGTCACTACAATTTGCAGTTATATACAGTATAATACACACCAGTCAGCGACTACAATGTGCAGCTATATACAGTATAATACACACCAGTCAGCGACTACAATGTGCAGCTATATACAGTATAATACACACCAGTCAGCGACTACAATGTGCAGCTATATACAGTATAATACACACCAGTCAGCGACTACAATGTGCAGCTATATACAGTATAATACACACCAGTCAGTGACTACAATGTGCAGCTATATACAGTATAATACACACCAGTCAGTGACTACAATGTGCAGCTATATACAGTATAATACACACCAGTCAGCGACTACAATGTGCAGCTATATACAGTATAATACACACCAGTCAGTGACTACAATGTGCAGCTATATACAGTATAATACACACCAGTCAGTGACTACAATGTGCAGCTATATACAGTATAATACACACCAGTCAGTGACTACAATGCGCAGCTATATACAGTATAATACACACCAGTCAGTGACTACAATGCGCAGTTATATACAGTATAATACACACCAGTCAGCGACTACAATGTGCATATACAGTATAATACACACCAGTCAGCGACTACAATGTGCATATACAGTATAATACACACCAGTCAGTGACTACAATGCGCAGCTATATACAGTATAATACACACCAGTCAGTGACTACAATGCGCAGTTATATACAGTATAATACACACCAGTCAGTGACTACAATGTGCATATACAGTATAATACACACCAGTCAGTGACTACAATGCGCAGTTATATACAGTATAATACACACCAGTCAGTGACTACAATGTGCAGCTATATACAGTATAATACACACCAGTCAGCGACTACAATGTGCATATACAGTATAATACACACCAGTCAGCGACTACAATGTGCATATACAGTATAATACACACCAGTCAGTGACTACAATGTGCAGCTATATACAGTATAATACACACCAGTCAGTGACTACAATGTGCAGCTATATACAGTATAATACACACCAGTCAGTGACTACAATGTGCATATACAGTATAATACACACCAGTCAGCGACTACAATGTGCAGCTATATACAGTATAATACACACCAGTCAGTCACTACAATGCGCAGCTATATACAGTATAATACACACCAGTCAGTGACTACAATGTGCATATACAGTATAATACACACCAGTCAGTGACTACAATGCGCAGCTATATACAGTATAATACATACCAGTCAGTGACTACAATGTGCAGCTATATACAGTATAATACACACCAGTCAGTGACTACAATGTTCAGTTATATACAGTATAATACACACCAGTCAGTGACTACAATGTGCAGCTATATACAGTATAATACACACCAGTCAGTGACTACAATGTGCATATACAGTATAATACACACCAGTCAGCGACTACAATGTGCATATACAGTATAATACACACCAGTCAGCGACTACAATGTGCAGCTATATACAGTATAATACACACCAGTCAGCGACTACAATGTGCAGTTATATACAGTATAATACACACCAGTCAGCGACTACAATGTGCAGCTATATACAGTATAATACACACCAGTTGGTGACTACAATGTGCAGCTATATACAGTATAATACACACCAGTCAGTGACTACAATGCGCAGCTATATACAGTATAATACACACCAGTCAGTGACTACAATGTGCAGCTATATACAGTATAATACACACCAGTCAGTGACTACAATGTGCATATATAGTATAATACACACCAGTCAGTGACTACAATGTGCATATACAGTATAATACACACCAGTCAGCGACTACAATGTGCAGCTATATACGGTATAATACACACCAGTCAGTGACTACAATGTGCAGCTATATACAGTATAATACACACCAGTCAGTCACTACAATGCGCAGCTATATACAGTATAATACACACCAGTCAGTGACTACAATGCGCAGCTATATACAGTATAATACACACCAGTCAGTAACTACAATGTGCAGCTATATACAGTATAATACACACCAGTCAGTCACTACAATGCGCAGCTATATACAGTATAATACACACCAGTCAGTGACTACAATGCGCAGCTATATACAGTATAAGGCTATGTTCACACTGTGTATGAGTCCGGCCGTAGTGCGAACCGCGAATATACGCACGTAGTTTTGAGGTTGATGCGTTCGCTTGAAAGTATACGATATACGCCCGCACAGTGCACACTTCGTATGAGCTTACGGCCGGATCATATATGGCGCCGTGAAAAATGAACAAGACCATTGTTTGAGGACGGAAATGTTGACACTAACGGCCGTGGATTTCCCTGCGGTCTCGTACAAATTACTTATTCCAGCCAAATTGAACTTGATTTTTCGATCCAAAAGGTTCTGTGTGTTTTATTGGGCGAAGATTTCCAAGTAAATGACCTGCCTCAGATCGCTTTGAAACAAGCTAGGGAAGCATAACTCTACTACGGGCGTATGTTCTCGGTTCATACGAATCCGGCCGCATGTCGATTTTTCCCACACCTGTAGTTTCAGCTGCACATGTACGGCAGCGTAAGAAATGCAGCCAGACTCATACGCAGTGTGAACATAGCCTAATACACACCAGTGACTGGTGTAATCACTGTGTCAGACTGGAGAGAATATACCACTTCCTGCACAACATGCAGCAGCTGATAGGTACTGGAAGATTTTTTTATTAGCATATATAACTTTATATTAACTCTATATAACTTTCTTTTTGTCGGAGTTCCAAATTAACCTTTTGCTATCCAAGCTGTAGTGTTGCAGCAGCAGGATGCAGGTTGGTGCCCCCCGCTCTGGATGATAGAAGCGCTGTACATGTCCACTGACTCAGCTTCATTCTTGCAGGGATTTATCCGCTCTCCTCATGGATAGTTATGATGGTGATGTTTCCATTCACAGATCATCTCATAGAAACCTTCGGAGCTGAACTCCTGCTGCGACGTTGTTTTCCTATAAGCTGATGATGAGGGGTATGATGTGGGCAGGCGCCTCCGCTGGGCGGTGTGATGGTGTTTTCGGAGTAAGAACCTGATATTATGGGATTTAATAGGCCTCTTAACCAGCCGATGAGTAACATAGAAAAGGACACAGATACTGCAGCGTATACAGCGCGCTCCCTGACCGTACGCCGCGCCGGGGGAGATAATCAAGGGATCTTCTCTGTATCCACAAAATCTGGTCACAAGATGGCAGAGCTGGACTTCTCTCCAGCAATCCCTGCATCCTGGTTGTGGCCTTCCCTGCATCGTATTGTGGGCCGCAGCCACGGGTCCGCAGTCAGGGGCTGCTCTACGGATGTGTGAATGTAGCCTAAAGATACGAAAACTAAAGACACGAGGACTAAAGACACGAGGACTAAAGACATGAGGATCAAAGACACGAGGACCAAAGACACGAGGACCAAAGACACGGGGACTAAAGACACGAGGACTAAAGACACGGGGACTAAAGACACGAGGACTAAAGACACGGGGACTAAAGACACGAGGACTAAAGACACGGGGACTAAAGACACGAGGACTAAAGACACGGGGACTAAAGACACGAGGACCAAAGACACGAGGACTAAAGACACGAGGACTAAAGACACGAGGACTAAAGAAACAAGGACTAAAGACACGAGGACTAAAGACACGGGGACTAAAGACACGGGGACTAAAGACACGAGGACTAAAGACACGGGGACTAAAGACACGAGGACTAAAGACACGAGGACTAAAGACACAAGGACTAAAGACACGAGGACTAACGACACGAGGACTAAAGACACGAGGACTAAAGAAACAAGGACTAAAGACACGAGGACTAAAGACACGGGGACTAAAGACACGAGGACTAAAGACACGGGGACTAAAGACACGAGGAATAAGGATACGAGGACTAAAGACACGAGGACTAAAGACACTAAGTCTAAAGACACAAGCACCAAAGACAAGGACTAAGGACACGAGAACTAAGGACACGAGGACTAAAGACATGGGGACTAAAGACACGAGGACTAAAGACACAAGGACTAAAGACACGAGGACTAAAGACACGAGGACTAAAGACACGGGGACTAAAGACACAAGGACTAAAGACAGAGACTAAAGATGAGACTAAAGACACAAGGACTAAAGACACAAGGACTAAAGACAGGAGGACTAAAGACACAAGGACTAAAGACACGAGGACTAAAGACACGGGGACTAAAGACACGAGGACTAAAGACACGAGGACTAAAGACACAAGGACTAAAGACACAAGGACTAAAGACAGAGACTAAAGATGAGACTAAAGACACAAGGACTAAAGACACAAGGACTAAAGACACGGGGACTAAAGACACAAGGACTAAGGACACGAGGACTAAAGACACGGGGACTAAAGACACGAGGACTAAAGACACAAGGATCAAAGACACGAGAACTAAGGACACGGGCACTAAAGACAAGGACTAAAGACACTAGGACTAAAGACACTGGGACTAAAGACACGAGAAATAAAGACACAAGGACTAAAGACACGAGGACTAAAAACACAAGGACTAAAGACACGAGGACTAAAGACACGAGGACTAAAGACACAAGCACCAAAGACAAGGACTAAGGACACGAGAACTAAGGACACGAGAACTAAGGACACGAGGACTAAAGACATGGGGACTAAAGACACGAGGACTAAAGACACAGGGACTAAAGACACGAGGACTAAAGACACGAGGACTAAAGACACGGGGACTAAAGACACAAGGACTAAAGACAGAGACTAAAGATGAGACTAAAGACACGAAGACTAAAGACACAAGGACTAAAGACACGAGGACTAAAGACACGGGGACTAAAGACACGGGGACTAAAGACACGAGGACTAAAGACACGAGGACTAAAGACACGGGGACTAAAGACACGAGGACTAAAGACACGAGGATCAAAGACACGAGAACTAAGGACACGAGGACTAAAGACACGGGGACTAAAGACACAAGGACTAAAGACACGAGGAGTAAAGACACGAGGACTAAAGACACGAGGATCAAAGACACGAGAACTGAGGACACGAGGGCTAAAACATGGGGACTAAAGACACGAGGACTAAAGACACGAGGACTAAAGACACGAGGACTAAAGACACAAGGACTAAAGACACAAGGACTAAAGACACGAGGACTAAAGAACTAAGGACAAGAGAACTAAAGACACGAGGACTAAAGACACAAGCACCAAAGACACGAGAACTAAGGACACGTGGACTAAAGACACGGGGACTAAAGACACGAGGACTAAAGACACGAGGACTAACGACACGAGGACTAAAGACACAAGGTCGAAAGACACAAGCACCAAAGACACGAGGGCTAAAGACACGAGGACTAAAGACACGAGGACTGAACACACGAGAACTGAAGACACGGGAAATAAAGACAAGGGGACTAAGGACACGGGGACTAAAGACACGAGGACTAAAGACACAGGGACTAAAGACACGGGGACTAAAGACACGAGGACTAAAGTCACGAGGACTAAAGACACGGGGACTAAAGACACGAGTACTAAAGACACGGGGACTAAAGGCGACTAAAGACACGAGGATCAAAGACACGAGAACTAAGGACACGAGGATCAAAGACACAAGGACTAAAGACAAGAGGACTAAATACACGAGGATTAAAGACACGAGGACTAATGACATGGGAACTAAAGAAACGAGGACTAAAGACGCAGGGACTAAAGACACGGGAACTAAAGACGCAAAAACTAAAAAACACTGCCCCCCCCAACACTGCCAAACACAGCCCCCCATCACTGCCAATCACAGCCCCCCATCACTGCCAATCACAGCCCCCCATCACTGCCAATCACAGCCTCCCCCAAACTGCTAATCACAGCCGCCATCACTAAAGACTAAAGACACGAGGACTAAAGACACAGGGACTAAAGACACGAGGACTAAAGACACGGGGACTAAAGACACGGGGACTAAAGACACGAGGACTAAAGACACGAGGACTAAAGACACGAGGATCAAAGACACAAGGACTAAAGACACAAGGACTAAAGACACGAGGACTAAAGACACGAGGACTAAAGACACGAGGACTAAAGACACGAGGATCAAAGACACAAGGACTAAAGACACAAGGACTAAAGACACGAGGACTAAAGACACGGGGACTAAAGACACGAGGACTAAAGACATGAAGACTAATGACACAGGGACTAATGACACGGGGACTAAAGACACGAGGACGAATGACACAGGGACTAATGACACAGGGACTAAAGACACGAGGACTAAAGACATGGGGACTAAAGACACGAGGACTAAAGACACAAGGATCAAAGACACGAGTACTAAGGACACGAGGATCAAAGACACGAGGACTAAAGGACTAAAGACACGAGCACTAAAGAACTAAAGACTAAGGACTAAAGACACGGGAACTAAAGACAAGGGGACTAAAGACACGAGGACTAAAGACACGGGGACTAAAGACACGGGGATCAAAGACACGAGAACTAAGGACACAAGGACTAAAGACACAAGGACTAAAGACACGAGGACTAAAGACACGAGGATCAAAGACATGAGAACTAAGGACACGAGGACTAAAGACTTAGTCCACTCTTAGTCATTGCCCCGCATGGGTAGGATGCAGGACAGTCACTTCTTACAAACTTCTTTCCTGAAGCACCCACACGCTGTGTGATGCAGTGCTGAACCCTTCAGGAGAGGACTAGCCAACAGATCATCCCAACCTACGCCGTTGACTAGGAGCTACTACAGTGCAGGATAGTATCCAAAAAAGAGCCAAATAGCTAGGAAGTGATCCGGATAGAGCAAAGTTACTGGAAAGTCTAGGAACTCCATCTTGCAGCACAAGTGTCAGCCAGGGAACCCTCAGCACTCTGCTCATCCCAGGTAACAAGGTCTGGAGCCTGTGTCACCGATTAGTACGGAGACTATGGGGGAGGACTGGATACTATATAAGACACTATGGGGGAGGGCTGGCTACTATATAAAAGACTATTGGGGAGGGCTGGCTACTATATAAGAGACTATCGGGGAGGGCTGACTACTATATAAGAGACTATGGGGGGGGGGGGCTGGCTACTATATAAGAGACTATGGGGAGGGCTGGCTACTATATAAGAGACTATGGGGAGGGCTGACTACTATATAGGAGACTATGGGGAGGGCTGGCTACTATATAAGAGACTATGGGGGAGGGCTGGCTACTATATAAGAGACTATGAGGAGGGTTGGCTACTATATAAGAGACTATGGGGGAGGGCTGGCTACTATATAAGAGACTATGGGGAGGGCTGGCTACTATATAAGAGACTATGGGGAGGGCTGGCTACTATACAAGAGACTATGGGGGAGCTCTGGTTTCTATATAGGAGACTATGGCGGAGGGCTGGCTACTATATGAGACTATGGGAGAGGGCTGGCTACTATATAAGAGACTATTGGGGAGGGCTGGGTACTATATAAGAAACTATGGGGAGGGCTGGCTACTATATTAGAGACTATGGGGGAGGGCTGGCTACTATATAAGAGACTATGGGGGAGGGCTGGCTACTATATAAGAGACTATGGGGGGGGGCTGGCTACTATATAAGAGACTATGGGGAGGGCTGGCTACTATATAAGAGACTATAGGGGAGGGCTGGCTACTATATAAGAGACTGTCGGGAGGGCTGGATACTATATAAGAGACTATGGGGGAGGCCTGGCTACTATATAAGAGACTATTGGGGAGGGCTGGCTACTATATAAGAGACTATGGGGAGGGCTGGCTACTATATAAGAGACTATGGGGGAGGGCTGGCTACTATATAAGAGACTATGGGGGAGGGCTGGCTACTATATCAGAGACTATGGGGAGGGCTGGCTACTATATAAGAGACTATGGGGAGGGCTGGCTACTATATAAGAGACTATGGGGGAGGGCTGGCTACTATATAGGACACTTGGAGGGCTGGCTACTATATAAGAGACTATTGGGGAGGGCTAGCTACTATATAAGAGACTATTGGGGAGGGCTGGCTACTATATAATAAACTATGGGGAGGGCTGGCTACTATATAAGAGACTATAGGGGAGGGCTGGCTACTATATAAGAGACTATAGGGGAGGGCTGGCTACTATATAAGAGACTATAGGGGAGGGCTGGCTACTATATAAGAGACTATGGGGAGGGCTGGCTACTATATAAGAGACTATGGGGAGGGCTGGCTACTATATAGGACACTTGGAGGGCTGGCTACTATATAAGAGACTATTGGGGAGGGCTGGCTACTATATAAGAGACTATTGGGGATGGCTGGCTACTATATGAGACTATGGTGGATGGCTGGCTACTATATGAGACTATGGGGAGATCTGGCTACTATATAAGAGACTATTGGGGAGGGCTGGCTACTATATAAGAGACTATGGGGGAGGACTGGATACTATATAAGACACTATGGGGGAGGGCTGGCTACTATATAAAAGACTATTGGGGAGGGCTGGCTACTATATAAGAGACTATGGGGGGGCTGGCTACTATATAAGAGACTATTGGGGAGGGCTGGCTACTATATAAGAGACTATGGGGGAGGACTGGATACTATATTAGACACTATGGGGGAGGGCTGGCTACTATATAAGAGACTATCGGGGAGGTCTGGCTACTATATAAGAGACTATGGGGGGGCTGGCTACTATATTAGACTATGGAGAGGGCTGGCTACTATATAAGAGACTATGGAGGAGGGCTGGCTACTAAATAGGAGACTATGGGGAGGGCTGGCTACTATATAAGAGACTATGGGGGAGGGCTGGCTACTATATAAGAGACTATGGGGGAGGGCTGGCTACTATATAAGAGACTATGGGGGAGGGCTGGCTACTATATAAGAGACTATGGGGGAGGGCTGGCTACTATACAAGAGACTATGGGGGAGCGCTGGTTTCTATATAGGAGACTATGGGGGAGGGCTGGCTACTATATAAGAGACTATGGGGGAGGGCTGGCTACTATATGAGACACTATTGGGGGGGCTGGATACTATATATGAGACTATGGGGGAGGGCTGGCTACTATATAAGAGACTATGGGGGAGGGCTGGCTACTATATAAGAGACTATAGGGGAGGGCTGGCTACTATATTAGAGACTATGGGGAGGGCTGGCTACTATATAAGAGACTATGGGGACGGCTGGCTACTATATTAGAGACTATTGGGGAGGGCTGGCTACTATATGAGACTATGGGGGAGGGCTGGCTACTATATAAGAGACTATGGGGAGGGCTGGCTACTATATTAGAGACTATGGGGAGGGCTGGCTACTATATTAGAGACTATGGGGAGGGCTGGCTACTATATAAGAGACTATGGGGGAGGGCTGGCTACTATATAAGAGACTATAGGGGAGGGTTGGCTACTATATAAGAGACTATGGGGGAGGGCTGGCTACTATATAAGAGACTATGGGGGAGGGCTGGCTACTATATAAGAGACTATGGGGGAGGACTGGATACTATATAAGAGACTATGGCGGAGGGGTGGCTACTATATAAGAGACTATGGGGGAGCGTTGGCTACTATATAGGACACTTGGAGGGCTGGCTACTATGTCAGGCAATTTTGGTTTGGTTGGCTACCACATGAGGCAATATTTGGGGGGGGGGGCTATTATATGGGTTTGGGTCTAATCATATCATAGCAATTTCTCATGTCATTTATCATAGTGCACAGTGGAGGGAGACTACTACCCGGCAGGGTTACTACACCGCTCTGGTTACCTGGGACTATATCATCTGTGACTGCACTACCCCAAGGGGCGCGGCAGCAGCCTGGCAGGACACCGACCACAGGGGAGAAGGGTACATCCGGCCTTATACTATAAAAGCTGGCAAGTGACCGGCCGTCCCACCGCTACAACATCCTCCGGGGGTCACCACACTCCTATACAGGCCTAAGTGTCTGCTCTCCCCCTTTCTCCTATAGACAGTAGAAGAAGCTGAGATACAAGACGGCGACCAGGAAGACACATAGCTCTGCATACGCCCTGGATACACAATACCGTTGAAGTTTTTCTTTTTATTGTTTTCTCTTGGTTATCATCAGCCTTGTGGTGACCGCTGTACCCTGAGCTCTGCTGCATTGTGCTGTAAAGGAGAAGTGTTTTTCTGCAACACACTGGTGTATTGTCTAGTGTGCACACTACATCTCACGCAATGCAGCGCAGCACGCCATCTCCTGTCCCAGCACTCTCTACACTATCATCTATATGATTGCTCTCTAGCCTGCGCAGTAACTGTCTGCAGGAGCACTGGCCGGAGATCATTATCAGACACTGAAGCAGCAGGGGGTGTTCTGACTTACGATGACCAGACTGCTGCACTGTAACAAAGGTTCCAGAGTGGAGACCCTGCGATTGTGATAACATTGAGAACCCGTCAGTCCAGCTCCTAAACATACCGACCTATAAATACTCCCAACATTAGCACCTGTGCGGACCTGGTGCATTAACTCCGAGCAGCCGTCTTATTAACCCCGAGCAGCCGTCTTATTAACCCCGAGCAGCACGTGAACCATCCCCCCTGCCGCTGCCGTGCTCCTAGCCAAAGAACAGAACTTTTGAGTCAATCGTCCTGTTTTTGCCAAATGGCTTTTCAAAGCTTTTATATGTGATTCAGACAGGAAAAGAAAACTTGTAGAAAAGTCGTTTTTTGATGGAAAGTGCTTTTTTTTCTTTTAACTTTTTTTTCCCTTCCATCTGCTACATAAATGCGGGAACTTAATGGACTAATGTTACTGGGGGCGGAGGGAGTCGCAGCCGATGTTTTGTTCTCTTCTTCCGTCTCTACAAATTCCATCTGAAGGCTCCGAGTTGTGGAGGGGACGGAGATGTTCTGTATCTGAGGCCGTTGACCAGTCTTGTATCTCTTCACTGTCACATTCCAAGAACATTTTACTTATCCATCAATGTAGACAGCGCAAAACTTTTTGCAGGATTTTTTTAAGACATCATTTGAGAAAGGTCAGATGGATCCAGATCTCTATAGAGAAACATGGCCGGTCAGATGGATTCAGATCTCTATAGAGAAACATGGCCGGTCAGATGGATCCAAATCTCTGTGGAGAAACATGGCCGATCAGATGGATCCAGATCTCTATAGAGAAACATGACCGGTCAGATGGATCCAGATCTCTATAGAGAAACATGGCCGATCAGATGGATCCAGATCTCTGTGGAGAAACATGGCCGGTCAGATGGATTCAGATCTCTATAGAGAAACATGGCCAGTCAGATGGATCCAGATCTCTGTGGAGAAACATGGCCGATCAGATGGATCCAGATCTCTGTGGAGAAACATGGCCGGTCAGATGGATTCAGATCTCTATGGAGAAACATGACCGGTCAGATGGATCCAGATCTCTATAGAGAAACATGGCCGGTCAGATGGATCCAGATCTCTGTGGAGAAACTTTTTGCAGGATTTTTTTAAGACATCATTTGAGAAAGGTCAGATGGATCCAGATCTCTATAGAGAAACATGGCCGGTCAGATGGATCCAGATCTCTGTGGAGAAACATGGCCGGTCAGATGGATCCAGATCTCTATAGAGAAACATGGCCGGTCAGATGGATCCAGATCTCTATAGAGAAACATGGCTGGTCAGATGGATCCAGATCTCTATAGAGAAACATGGCCGGTCAGATGGATTCAGATCTCTATAGAGAAACATGGCCGGTCAGATGGATCCAAATCTCTGTGGAGAAACATGGCCGATCAGATGGATCCAGATCTCTATAGAGAAACATGGCCAGTCAGATGGATCCAGATCTCTGTGGAGAAACATGGCCGATCAGATGGATCCAGATCTCTGTGGAGAAACATGGCCGGTCAGATGGATTCAGATCTCTATGGAGAAACATGACCGGTCAGATGGATCCAGATCTCTATAGAGAAACATGGCCGATCAGATGGATCCAGATCTCTGTGGAGAAACATGGCCGGTCAGATGGATTCAGATCTCTATAGAGAAACATGGCCAGTCAGATGGATCCAGATCTCTGTGGAGAAACATGGCCGATCAGATGGATCCAGATCTCTATAGAGAAACATGGCCGGTCAGATGGATCCAGATCTCTATAGAGAAACATGGCCGATCAGATGGATCCAGATCTCTATAGAGAAACATGGCCGGTCAGATGGATCCAGATCTCTATAGAGAAACATGGCCGGTCAGATGGATCCAGATCTCTATAGAGAAACATGGCCGGTCAGATGGATCCAGATCTCTATAGAGAAACATGGCCGGTCAGATGGATCCAGATCTCTATAGAGAAACATGGCCGGTCAGATGGATCCAGATCTCTATAGAGAAACATGGCCGGTCAGATGGATCCAGATCTCTATAGGGAAACATGGCAGATCAGATGGATCCAGATCTCTATAGGGAAACATGGCCGCTCAAATGGATCCAGATCTCTATAGGGAAACATGGCCGATCAGATGGATCCAGATCTCTATAGAGAAACATGGCCAGTCAGATGGATCCAGATCTCTATAGAGAAACATGGCCGGTCAGATGGATTCAGATCTCTATAGAGAAACATGGCCGGTCAGATGGATCCAGATCTTTATAGAGAAACATGGCTGGACAGATGGATCCAGATCTCTATAGAGAAACATGGCCGGTCAGATGGATCCAGATCTCTATATAGAAACATGACCGGTCAGATGGATCAAGATCTCTGTAGAGAAACATGGCTGGACAGATGGATCCAGATCTCTATAGAGAAACATGGCCGGTCAGATGGATCCAGATCTCTATAGAGAAACATGGCCGGTCAGATGGATCCAGATCTCTGTGGCACCATACAGATGTCTCCTTCCTTCTCCCGCCTTCACAGTCCACAGACGCTGATCCTATAGATGTCTCTGGATGAGGTAGAACAGTCTCTGGAGCGCAGGTCGGGACCGCCATCCAGCTCCAACCCCCCTGCACTTCATTTGATACAACAATTGTGCGGCATGGAAAATGACGGACACCCTGGTGGATCACTTCGGGTGAGGCCAGTAGATGCCATTGGTGAAGATGTGAGTATGAATTAAAAGCTATTAAATTACTCATAATTTGTGCAACTGATGAGTGACCGGCGTCAATGAGAGGAGCTGTGCAGCCTGTATAGTGCAGGGGGTCCTTATTATCGATTAACGTTCCCGCTCAGAGGAGCAGAAACCCCCCCCCCCCTTACTGAGCGAACGCCGTCATTCTAACACGATGCCGCAACTTGTAAACTAACACAGTGCGGCTGCCCGGCCGTCAGTCATTTGAAAACAAATGTGTCTGTTTTGTTTTTCCAGCCGGGAAAAGGATTTTCCTCCCAGCATGCTTTCCTGCCAGGCATTGTCACCACAGCAGGGGCGATCAACAGGCCTGTAATAAAGTCTCCATGCCGCGATGCAGACTACAGCACTGTGTGACCTCATCACGCCCACCCTCACCCAGGAGGCAATCAATGAAAGGGGGGAGGCCAGCCGCACAGCAGGGATTGGCATCGGGCATCAGTCCTGGCTCAGAACCAGACAGTACCCAGGGAGGCTGGCACACCTCGGCTCCTCCGCCATGAGCAAGAAAGAATAACACAAGGAGGAAGAGCGCAGCTTGGCAGCCATCGGCAGGACATTCTTCTCCAATAACTTATGTTTTGCTTTTCCCTGAAGAAAAATAAAAATTGTTTGTAGGCTTCTTGTGTGTTTTTTTCCCTCATCCGCAGGGCACGGCTCGCTCTCAGCTCTGGAGCAGGAGCCACAAACAGCAGCTTTCTCTGGAAAGGAAATAAAAGGTCTTTGTCAGAGAGCTGGAGACCTGGGGGGCTACAATCAGGAAATGGCAGCGATGCCGGAAACCAGGCGCAGAAAAGGGAAACCATTACTCCCCGAGACACATTAATAGGGATCGTCAGCGGGCAAAAAGAGCGAGGAGACACCCGGGAATCTGGAGGAACAGAAGACACCCGGGAATCTGGAGGAGCAGAAGACACCTGGGAATCTGGAGGAGCAGAAGACACCTGGGAATCTGGAGGAGCAGAAGACACCCGGGAATCTGGAGGAATAGAAGACACCCGGGAATCTGGAGGAGCAGAAGACACCCGGGAATCTGGAGGAGCCGGAGAGACAACCGGGAATCTGGAGGAGCCGGAGAGACAACCGGGAATCTGGAGGAGCCGGAGAGACACCCGGGAATCTGGAGGAACAGAAGACACCCGGGAATCTGGAGGAGCAGAAGACACCCGGGAATCTGGAGGAGCAGAAGACACCTGGGAATCTGGAGGAGCAGAAGACACCCGGGAATCTGGAGGAACAGAAGACACCCGGCAATCTGGAGGAGCAGAAGACACCCGGGAATCTGGAGGAGCCAGAGAGACAACCGGGAATCTGGAGGAGCCGGAGAGACAACCGGGAATCTGGAGGAGCCGGAGAGACAACCGGGAACCTGGAGGAACAGAAGACACCCGGGAATCTGAAGGAGCAGGAGATACACCCGGGAATCTGGAGGAGCAGGAGAGACAACCGGGAATCTGGAGGAGCAGGAGAGACAACCGGGAATCTGGAGGAGCAGGAGAGACACCCGGGAACCTGGAGGAGCAGGAGAGACACCCGGGAACCTGGAGGAGCAGGAGAGACACCCGGGAATCTGGAGGAGCAGAAGAGACACCCGGGAATCTGGAGGAGCAGGAGACACCCGGGAATCTGGAGGAGCAGGAGACACCCGGGAATCTGGAGGAGCAGAAGACACCTGGGAATCTGGAGGAGCAGGAGACACCCAGGAATCTGGAAGAGCAGAAGACACCCGGGAATCTGGAGGAGCAGAAGACACCCGGGAATCTGGAGGAGCAGGAGACACCCAGGAATCTGGAAGAGCAGAAGACACCAGGGAATCTGGAGGAGCAGAAGACACCCGGGAATCTGGAGGAGCAGGAGAGACACCCGGGAATCTGGAGGAGCAGAAGAGACACCCGGGAATCTGGAGGAGCAGAAGACACCCAGGAATCTGGAGGAGCAGGAGAGACACCCGGTAATCTGGAAGAGCAGAAGAGACACCTGGGAATCTGGAGGAGCAGAAGAGACACCCGGGAATCTGGAAGAGCAGAAGACACCCGGGAATCTGGAGGAGCAGAAGACACTGGGGAATCTGGAGGAGCAGAAGATACCCGGGAATTTGGAGTAGCAGAAGACACCCGGGAATCTGGAGGAGCAGAAGACACTGGGGAATCTGGAGGATCAAAAGAGACACCCGGGAATCTGGAGAAGAAGATGAGACACACAGGAATCTGGAGGAGCAGAAAACACCTGGGAATCTGGAGAGCAGAAGAGACACCTGGGAATCTGGAGAGCAGAAAACACACCCGGCAATCTGGAGAGCAGAAGAGACAGCTGGCAATCTGGAGAGCAGATGAGACACCCGGCAATCTGGAGTAGCAAAAGAGACACCCTGGAATCTGGAGTAGCAAAAGAGACACCTGAGAATCTGGAGGAGCAAAAGAGACACCTGGGAATCTGGAGGAGCAAAAGAGACACCCGGGAATCTGGAGGAGCAGGAGAGACACCTGGGAATTTGGAGGAGCAGAAGACACCCGGGAATCTGGAGGAGCAGAAGACACCCGGGTATCTGGAGGAGCAGGAGACACCAGGGAATCTGGAGGAGCAGAAGACACCTGGGAATCTGGAGGAGCAGGAGAGACACCCGGTAATCTGGAGGAGCAGAAGAGACACCCGGTAATCTGGAGGAGCAGAAGAGACACCCGAGAATCTGGAGGAGCAGAAGAGACACCCGGGAATCTGGAGGAGCAGAAGTCACCCGGGAATCTGGAGGAGCAGGAGAGACACCCGGGAATCTGGAGAGCAGAAGAGACATCTGGGAATCTGGAGGAGCAGAAGAGACACCCGGGAATCTGGAAGAGCAGAAGACACCCGGGAATCTGGAGGAGCAGAAGACACTGGGGAATCTGGAGGAGCAGAAGATACCCGGGAATTTGGAGTAGCAGAAGACACCCGGGAATCTGGAGGAGCAGAAGACACTGGGGAATCTGGAGGAGCAGAAGACACCCGGGAATCTGGAGGATCAAAAGAGACACTCGGGAATCTGGAGAAGAAGATGAGACACACAGGAATCTGGAGGAGCAGAAAACACCTGGGAATCTAGAGAGCAGAAGAGACACCTGGGAATCTGGAGAGCAGAAAAGACACCCGGCAATCTGGAGAGCAGAAGAGACAGCTGGCAATCTGGAGAGCAGATGAGACACCCGGCAATCTGGAGTAGCAAAAGAGACACCCTGGAATCTGGAGTAGCAAAAGAGACACCTGAGAATCTGGAGGAGCAAAAGAGACACCTGGGAATCTGGAGGAGCAAAAGAGACACCCGGGAATCTGGAGGAGCAGGAGAGACACCTGGGAATTTGGAGGAGCAGAAGACACCCGGGAATCTGGAGGAGCAGAAGACACCCGGGTATCTGGAGGAGCAGGAGACACCAGGGAATCTGGAGGAGCAGAAGACACCTGGGAATCTGGAGGAGCAGGAGAGACACCCGGTAATCTGGAGGAGCAGAAGAGACACCCGGTAATCTGGAGGAGCAGAAGAGACACCCGAGAATCTGGAGGAGCAGAAGAGACACCCGGGAATCTGGAGGAGCAGAAGTCACCCGGGAATCTGGAGGAGCAGGAGAGACACCCGGGAATCTGGAGAGCAGAAGAGACATCTGGGAATCTGGAGGAGCAGGAGAGACACCCGGGAATCTGGAAGAGCAGAAGACACCCGGGAATCTGGAGGAGCAGAAGACACTGGGGAATTTGGAGTAGCAGAAGACACCCGGGAATCTGGAGGAGCAGAAGACACCCGGGAATTTGGAGTAGCAGAAGACACCCGGGAATCTGGAGGAGCAGAAGACACTGGGGAATCTGGAGGAGCAGAAGACACCCGGGAATCTGGAGGATCAAAAGAGACACCCGGGAATCTGGAGAAGAAGATGAGACACACAGGAATCTGGAGGAGCAGAAAACACCTGGGAATCTAGAGAGCAGAAGAGACACCTGGGAATCTGGAGAGCAGAAAAGACACCCGGCAATCTGGAGAGCAGAAGAGACAGCTGGCAATCTGGAGAGCAGATGAGACACCCGGCAATCTGGAGTAGCAAAAGAGACACCCTGGAATCTGGAGTAGCAAAAGAGACACCTGAGAATCTGGAGGAGCAAAAGAGACACCTGGGAATCTGGAGGAGCAAAAGAGATACCCGGGAATCTGGAGGAGCAGGAGAGACACCTGGGAATTTGGAGGAGCAGAAGACACCCGGGAATCTGGAGGAGCAGAAGACACCCGGGTATCTGGAGGAGCAGAAGACACCCGGGTATCTGGAGGAGCAGGAGACACCAGGGAATCTGGAGGAGCAGAAGACACCTGGGAATCTGGAGGAGCAGGAGAGACACCCGGTAATCTGGAGGAGCAGAAGAGACACCCGGTAATCTGGAGGAGCAGAAGAGACACCCGAGAATCTGGAGGAGCAGAAGAGACACCCGGGAATCTGGAGGAGCAGAAGTCACCCGGGAATCTGGAGGAGCAGGAGAGACACCCGGGAATCTGGAGAGCAGAAGAGACATCTGGGAATCTGGAGGAGCAGGAGAGACACCCGGGAATCTGGAAGAGCAGAAGACACCCGGGAATCTGGAGGAGCAGAAGACACTGGGGAATTTGGAGTAGCAGAAGACACCCGGGAATCTGGAGGAGCAGAAGACACCCGGGAATTTGGAGTAGCAGAAGACACCCGGGAATCTGGAGGAGCAGAAGACACTGGGGAATCTGGAGGAGCAGAAGACACTAAGGAATCTAGAGGAGCAGGAGAGACACCCAGGAATCTGGAGGAGCAAAAGAGACACCCGGGAATCTGGAGAAGAAGATGAGATATCTGGGAATCTGGAGGAGCAGAAGAGACACCCGGGAATCTGGAAGAGCAGAAGACACCCGGGAATCTGGAGGAGCAGAAGACACCCGGGAATCTGGAGGGGAGAAGACACCCAGGAATTTGGAGTAGTAGAAGACACCCGGGAATCTGGAGGAGCAATAGACACTGGGGAATCTGGAGGAGCAGAAGACACCCGGGAATCTGGAGGATCAAAAGAGACACCCGGGAATCAGGAGAAGAAGATGAGACACACAGGAATCTGGAGGAGCAGAAAACACCTGGGAATCTAGAGAGCAGAAGAGACACCTGGGAATCTGGAGAGCAGAAGAGACACCCGGCAATCTGGAGAGCAGAAGAGACACCTGGGAATCTGGAGGAGCAAAAGAGACACCTGGGAATCTGGAGGAGCAGGAGACACCCGGGAATCTGGAGGAGCAGGAGACACTCAGGAATCTGGAGAAGCAGGAGAGACACCTGGGAATCTGGAGGAGCAGGAGACACCCGGGAATCTGGAGGAGCAGGAGACACCCAGGAATCTGGAGATGCAGGAGAGACACATGGGAATCTGGAGGAGCAGAAGACACCTGGGAATATGGAGGAGCAGATGAGAGACACAGGAATCTGGAGGAGAAGGAGAAACCCAGGAATCTGGAGGAGCAGGAGACACCCAGGAATCTGGAGGAGCAAGAGACACTAAAGAATCTGGAGGAGCAGAAGACACGCGGGAATCTGGAGACACATCCGGGAATCTTTAGAAGCGAGAAGACATCTGGAGCAGCAGAGGTGACACCTGAGAACCTAGAGGAGCAGAGGAGACCACAGAGCAGGAGAGGTTTTCTAATGGGATTTGCTGCTGCTCTGGACAGTTCCCGACATGGACAGAGGTGGCAGCAGAGAGCACTGTGTCAGACTGGAACACTTCCTGCAGGACATACAACAGCTGATAATTACTGGAAAACTGGAGATTTTTAAACAGAAGTAAATCACAAATCTGTATAACTTTCTGACACTAGTTGATTTAAAAAAAAAACAAAAAAAACATTTTGCTGGAGTGCCCCTTTAATGAAATAATGTCCTTTTGTGTGAATATTCATCTATTATTCCATGTCATATAGGGGATTTGTGGCGTGAAGCAATGTGCACATCCATCCTCTTTGAGATTCCATAATTTTTTCCGGGGCTGATACTATACCAGTGTATGAGGAATGTGATCCGACATTGTTATTATGTAACATAAAGCAAAGACTGAGAGCTGATAGGGCGATCAGATACATAGAATAAACTAATGCTGGGTGACTTCTCCAGACGAGAGGCCGATCAGAGCCGGTGGCGAGAGACCAGCCTGACCCCAGAGTCAGGGACAGTGTGTGTCCTATAGTCAGAGAACACACCGACCTTATTAGATGAATGAACCATCAGGAATGAAACACAATAAACAGATCTACTTCTCTTTATGGGAAAGGAATTTCTGCAATAACACAACATCGCTGGGGGAAATGATATCAATATAATTGTTTTAAAGGGAAATCGCACCCAAAATTTCTTTGTGGAGTAAGCAGAAAAGATTATTTTCCTTTACGTTTCTGGCCTCACAGGTTACCTACTCCTCTCTGCTCCAACATGACATATTGCTGAACTGGACACTACTATAGATGGCATGTGGCGGAGAAGGGGTTACTGATGCACTGTGCTAGGGCATGATTTATACAGTACACTACTATAGATAGTATATAGGGAGAGGGGGTTACTGATGCACTGTGCTAGGGCATGATTTATACAGTACATTACTATAGATAGTATATGGGGAGAGGGGGTTACTGATGCACTGTGCTGGGGGATGATTTATACAGTACATTACTATAGATAGTATATGGGGAGAAGGGGTTACTGATGCACTGTGCTGGGGGATGATGTATACAGTACATTACTATAGATAGTATAGATAGTATATGGGGAGAGGGGGTTACTGATGCACTGTGCTTGGGGATGGTTTATACAGTACATTACTATAGATAGTATATGGGGAGAAGGGGTTACTGATGGACTGTGCTTGGGGATGGTTTATACAGTACATTACTATAGATAGTATATGGGGAGAGGGGGTTACTGATGGACTGTGCTGGGGGATGATTTATACAGTACATTACTATAGATAGTATATAGGGAGAAGGGGTTACTGATGGACTGTGCTGGGGGATGATTTATACAGTACATTACTATAGATAGTATATGGGGAGAAGGGGTTACTGATGGACTGTGCAGGGGGATGGTTTATACAGTACATTACTATAGATAGTATATGGGGAGAAGGGGTTACTGATGGACTGTGCTGGGGGATGATTTATACAGTACATTACTATAGATAGTATATGGGGAGAAGGGGTTACTGATGCACTGTGCTGGGGGATGATTTATACAGTACATTACTATAGATAGTATATGGGGAGAAGGGGTTAATGATGGACTGTGCTAGGGCATGATTTATACAGTACATTACTATAGATAGTATATGGGGAGAAGGGGTTACTGATGGACTGTGCAGGGGGATGGTTTATACAGTACATTACTATAGATAGTATATGGGGAGAAGGGGTTACTGATGGACTGTGCTGGGGGATGATTTATACAGTACATTACTATAGATAGTATATAGGGAGAAGGGGTTACTGATGCACTGTGCTGGGGATGGTTTATACAGTACATTACTATAGATAGTATATGGGGAGAAGGGGTTAATGATGGACTGTGCTAGGGCATGATTTATACAGTACATTACTATAGAAAGTATATGGGGAGAAGGGGTTACTGATGCACTGTGCTGGGGGATGATTTATACAGTACATTACTATAGATAGTATATGGGGAGAAGGGGTTACTGATGGACTGTGCTGGGGGATGATGTATACAGTACACTACTATACATAGTATATGGGGAGAAGGGGTTACTGATGCACTGTGCTGGGGCATGATTTATACAGTACATTACTATAGAAAGTATATGGGGAGAAGGGGTTACTGATGGACTGTGCAGGGGGATGATGTATACAGTACATTACTATAGATAGTATATGGGGAAAAGGGGTTACTGATGGACTGTGCTGGGGGATGATTTATACAGTACATTACTATAGATAGTATATAGGGAGAAGGGGTTACTGATGCACTGTGATGGGGATCTTTTATACAGTACATTACTATAGATAGTATATGGGGAGAAGGGGTTACTGATGCACTGTGCTGGGGGATGATTTATACAGTACATTACTATAGATAGTATATGGGGAGAGGGGGTTACTGATGCACTGTGCAGGGAATAATTTATACAGTACATTACTATAGATAGTATATGGGGAGAGGGGGTTACTGATGCACTGTGCTAAGGGATGATTGACACAGTACATTACTATAGATAGTATATGGGGAGAAGGGGTTGCTGATGGACTGTGCTGGGGGATAATTTATACAGTACACTACTATAGATAGAAATAGTATATAGGGAGAAGGGGTTACTGATGGACTGTGCTGGGGGATGATTTATACAGTACATTACTATAGATAGTATATGGGGAGAAGGAGTTACTGATGCACTGTGCAGGGAATAATTTATACAGTACATTACTATAGATAGTATATGGGGAGAAGGGTTACTGATGCACTGTGCTGGGGGATGGTTTATAAAGTACATTACTATAGATAGTATATGGGGAGAAGGAGTTACTGATGCACTGTGCTGGAGGATGATTTATACAGTACATTACTATAGATAGTATATGGGGAGAAGGGGTTACTGATGGACTGTGCTGGAGGATGATTTATACAGTACATTACTATAGATAGTATATGGGGAGGAGTTACTGATGCACTGTGCTAGCTAAGGATGATTTATAGATGGCATGTGGGAGAGAAGTGGTTACTGATGCACTGTGCTGAGGGATGGTGGACACAGTACACTACTATAGAAGCATGTGGCAGAGAAGATGGGAGGTTACCTAGTAAGAGCGCCCCCTACTGTTAGCCTATTAGGGCCCTTACTTGCAGAGATCTCTCATGGAACAGATTATGGATACAGGCTGCTATACTCTCCGTAACCTTCTTGGTTTGTTGTCTTAATAACTTTTCACTTTCCAGATTGTGGAGTCACATCCTCATCAGAGATGGATCAGTCTGAGCACAGACGACCCCCACCCCACCAGGGCTAATGTGTTAATGGCGGTGAATATCATACTGTACCTATCTACGGTGTGTCTATGTACGCCATGTGTTCCTGGTAATGGAAGGAGCTCGGGATCAGCGCACAGCTCACTTAGATGGGACGGACGAGGTTAATCATCACGTCAAAAGGGTTAAAATATTGACGTCCCTGGAAAAAAAAGAAAATGGGGGGAAAAAAACCCGACACAATGTTCCTGCTCGATATTGTAAACAAGTCGGCGTTGTAAAAGCGGCTGTCAATATAAATTACCAGGAAAGAAGCTGCTGGAATGGTGAAGGCTGCAGCCGGCACTTAGGCGGCCGGCTCTATTTCTGACTCTGAATGCCGCTCTGTACATTCTATTTTTTCAGTCCCATCTCCCTCTCTGCAGCGCTAAGTGTTGAAGCATTTAGAGGAGCGGGCACAAAACACTCCTGGCTCTGTCATTGCCATCCTCTGCTATGCCAGGCTATTTTGGGCTTGTTTTCCGACTGGGAAAATGACATTTGGTAGCTGCTTTTCTTTTAACTCGCTGCTTCCCCAGGAGCTGCGTGCGTCGGATAGTAGAAGGGGCAGGGTACTGACCTCCATGGGTATACGGATGGGGGGGCGGGTACTGACCTCCATGGGTATACGGATGGGGGGGCCGGGTACTGACCTCCATGGGTATACGGATGGGGGGGCCGGGTACTGACCTCCATGGGTATATGGATGGGGGGGCGGGTACTGACCTCCATGGGTATACGGATGGGGGGGCCGGGAAGTGACCTCCATGGGTATATGGATAGGGGGGCCGGGTACTGACCTCCATGGGTATATGGATGGGGGGGCGGGTACTGACCTCCATGGGTATATGGATGGGGGGGCGGGTACTGACCTCCATGGGTATATGGATGGGGGGGCGGGTACTGACCCCCATGGGTATACGGATGGGGGGCCGGGAAGTGACCTCCATGGGTATATGAATGGGAGGACCGGGTACTTACCTCCATGGGTATATGGATGGGGGGGTGGGTACTTACCCCCATGGGTATATGGATGGGGAGACAGGGTAATGACCCCCATCGGTATATGGATGGGGGGCGGGTACTGACCTCCATGGGTATATGGATAGGGGGGCCGGGTACTGACCTCCATGAGTATATGGATAGGGGGGGCGGGAAGTGGCCTCCATGGGTATATGAATGGGAGGACCGGGTACTTACCTCCATGGCTATATGGATGGGGGGGTGGGTACTTACCCCCATGGGTATATGGATGGGGAGGCAGGGTACTGACCCCCATCGGTATATAGATGGGGGTGGGTGGGTACTGACCCCCACAGGTATATGGATGGGGGGGGCGGGTACTGACCTCCATGGGTATATGGTTGGGTGGGGGCCGGGTACTGACCCCCATGGGTATATGGATGGGGGGGCAGGATACTGACCTCTATCGGTATATGGATGGGGGGAGGAGGGGCTGGGTATATATGATGTTCAGGTATACAATTAGTAACCCTGCCTTGTCTGTGGGACCCAAGTGAAGGTATATAGCAGGTTTATAGCAGTCTGGCTGTTGTATGGCTGCTATTCATGTAATTTATAATCTGCATAGCTAAGTCATGTGTATCTGCTGCCATCTAGTGTCAGGTTAGTGTAGGTGCATGTGACAAAGAACCCTACACAAAGCACAGCTACATATGCTGCATGTCCAGTATACAGGAGTTGGGGGTTTCCCTGGGGTCGGGCAGAGAATGGATCATATATTATAGTGACATATGCTGCGTTTACACAGAACGATTATCGTGCAAATTTGCACGATAACGATCGCATTTAAGCGATAATCGTTCCGTGTAAACACTGCAAATGATCAAGCGACGAGCGAGAAATCGTTCATTTTGATCTTTGAACATGTTCTCAAATCGTCGTTGGTCGTTCGCAAAAAATTTGCAGATCATTTCGAGTGAACAGTTGTTCACCAATTTAACCTATGTGTGAGATAGGCTTAAGCGATCGCAAAACGATCGCAAAATGATTTTTCCATACGATATTGTTTTGTCTAAACGCTGATCGTTATAAAAAACACATTGTTCTTTTGAAATCATTAATCGTACGATCGGGCGAATTATTGTTCCGTGTAAACGCAGCAAATAGATTTATTAATATACAGATTATTCTTTATTGTATTATATGTGGGAGCCATGCTGGAGATGGGTCACCATCACTAGTTACACAGACCACACTCGGAGTTACCATAGCAACACCAGTTGCCTTCTTAGTGTACTACACCAGCTAGGAGAAAGCTCCAGAAAGAGGGCGGGGCTATTCTAATGAGCACAGGAAGTTATTGAGTGCAGCTGTAGCAGGAGTAACATCATCTGAGGAGACTACAGCCTGTGAGGAGATGTCTGTGAGGAGACTGCAGCCTCTGAGGAGATGTCTGTGAGGAGATGTCTGTGAGGAGACTACAGCCTGTGAGGAGATGTCTGTGAGGAGACTGCAGCCTGTGAGGAGACTACAGCCTGTGAAGAGATGTCTGTGAGGGGACTACAGCCTGTGAGGAGATGTCTGTGAGGAGACTACAGCCTGTGAGGAGATGTCTGTGAGGATGCTACAACCTGTGAGGAGATGTCTGTGAGGAGGCTACAGCCTGTGAGGAGATGTCTGTAAGGAGACTGCAGCCTGTGAGGAGATGTCTGTGAGGGGACTACAGCCTGTGAGAAGATGTCTGTGAGGAGGCTACAGCCTGTGAGGAGATGTCTGTGAGGAGGCTACAGTCTGTGAGGAGATGTCTGTGAGGAGGCTACAACCTGTGAGGAGATGTCTGTGAGGAGGCTACAGCCTGTGAGGAGATGTCTGTGAGGAGATGTCTGTGAGGGGACTACAGCCTGTGAGGAGATGTCTGTGAGGAGGCTACAGCCTGTGAGGAGATGTCTGTGAGATGTCTGTGAGGGGACTACAGCCTGTGAGGAGATGTCTGTGAGGAGGCTACAGCCTGTGAGGAGGCTACAGCCTGTGAGGAGATGTCTGTGAGGAGACTACAGCCTGTGAGGAGACGTCTGTGAGGGGACTACAGCCTGTGAGGAGATGTCTGTGAGGAGGCTACAGCCTGTGAGGAGATGTCTGTGAGGGGACTACAGCCTGTGAGGAGATGTCTGTGAGGGGACTACAGCCTGTGAGGAGATGTCTGTGAGGAGGCTACAGCCTGTGAGGAGATGTCTGTGAGGAGATGTCTGTGAGGGGACTACAGGGGACTACAGCCTGTGAGGAGACTACAGCCTGTGAGGAGATGTCTGTGAGGAGACTACAGCCTGTGAGGAGATGTCTGTGAGGAGACTGCAGCCTGTGAGGAGATGTCTGTGAGGAGACTGCAGCCTGTGAGGAGATGTCTGTGAGGAGACTACAGCCTGTGAAGAGATGTCTGTGAGGGGACTACAGCCTGTGAGGAGATGTCTGTGAGGAGACTACAGCCTGTGAGGAGATGTCTGTGAGGAGACTACAGCCTGTGAGGAGATGTCTGTGAGGGGACTACAGCCTGTGAGGAGATGTCTGTGAGGAGGCTACAGCCTGTGAGGAGATGTCTGTGAGGGGACTACAGCCTGTGAGGAGACTACAGCCTGTGAGGAGACTACAGCCTGTGAGGAGATGTCTGTGAGGAGACTACAGCCTGTGAGGAGATGTCTGTGAGGAGGCTACAGCCTATGAGGAGATGTCTGTGAGGAGATGTCTGTGAGGGGACTACAGCCTGTGAGGAGACTACAGCCTGTGAGGAGATGTCTGTGAGGAGACTACAGCCTGTGAGGAGATGTCTGTGAGGGGACTACAGCCTGTGAGGAGATGTCTGTGAGGAGGCTACAGCCTGTGAGGAGATGTCTGTGAGGAGATGTCTGTGAGGGGACTACAGCCTGTGAGGAGATGTCTGTGAGGGGACTACAGCCTGTGAGGAAATGTCTGTGAGGAGGCTACAGCCTGTGAGGAGATGTCTGTGAGGGGACTACAGCCTGTGAGGAGACTACAGCCTGTGAGGAGATGTCTGTGAGGAGACTACAGCCTGTGAGGAGATGTCTGTGAGGGGACTACAGCCTGTGAGGAGATGTCTGTGAGGAGGCTACAGCCTGTGAGGAGATGTCTGTGAGGAGATGTCTGTGAGGGGACTACAGCCTGTGAGGAGATGTCTGTGAGGGGACTACAGCCTGTGAGGAGATGTCTGTGAGGGGACTACAGCCTGTGAGGAGATGTCTGTGAGGAGATATCTGTGAGGGGACTACAGCCTGTGAGGAGATGTCCTTGAGGAGGCTACAGCCTGTGAGGAGATGTCTGTGAGGATGCTACAACCTGTGAGGAGATGTCTGTGAGGAGGCTACAGCCTGTGAGGAGATGTCTGTAAGGAGACTGCAGCCTGTGAGGAGATGTCTGTGAGGAGATGTCTGTGAGGGGACTACAGCCTGTGAGAAGATGTCTGTGAGGAGGCTACAGCCTGTGAGGAGATGTCTGTGAGGAGGCTACAGTCTGTGAGGAGATGTCTGTGAGGAGGCTACAACCTGTGAGGAGATGTCTGTGAGGAGGCTACAGCCTGTGAGGAGATGTCTGTGAGGAGATGTCTGTGAGGGGACTACAGCCTGTGAGGAGATGTCTGTGAGGAGGCTACAGCCTGTGAGGAGGCTACAGCCTGTGAGGAGACGTCTGTGAGGGGACTACAGCCTGTGAGGAGATGTCTGTGAGGAGGCTACAGCCTGTGAGGAGATGTCTGTGAGATGTCTGTGAGGGGACTACAGCCTGTGAGGAGATGTCTGTGAGGAGGCTACAGCCTGTGAGGAGGCTACAGCCTGTGAGGAGATGTCTGTGAGGAGACTACAGCCTGTGAGGAGACGTCTGTGAGGGGACTACAGCCTGTGAGGAGATGTCTGTGAGGAGGCTACAGCCTGTGAGGAGATGTCTGTGAGGGGACTACAGCCTGTGAGGAGATGTCTGTGAGGGGACTACAGCCTGTGAGGAGATGTCTGTGAGGAGGCTACAGCCTGTGAGGAGATGTCTGTGAGGAGATGTCTGTGAGGGGACTACAGGGGACTACAGCCTGTGAGGAGACTACAGCCTGTGAGGAGATGTCTGTGAGGAGACTACAGCCTGTGAGGAGATGTCTGTGAGGAGACTACAGCCTGTGAGGAGATGTCTGTGAGGAGACTGCAGCCTGTGAGGAGATGTCTGTGAGGAGACTACAGCCTGTGAAGAGATGTCTGTGAGGGGACTACAGCCTGTGAGGAGATGTCTGTGAGGAGACTACAGCCTGTGAGGAGATGTCTGTGAGGAGACTACAGCCTGTGAGGAGATGTCTGTGAGGGGACTACAGCCTGTGAGGAGATGTCTGTGAGGAGGCTACAGCCTGTGAGGAGATGTCTGTGAGGGGACTACAGCCTGTGAGGAGACTACAGCCTGTGAGGAGATGTCTGTGAGGAGACTACAGCCTGTGAGGAGATGTCTGTGAGGAGGCTACAGCCTATGAGGAGATGTCTGTGAGGAGATGTCTGTGAGGGGACTACAGCCTGTGAGGAGACTACAGCCTGTGAGGAGATGTCTGTGAGGAGACTACAGCCTGTGAGGAGATGTCTGTGAGGGGACTACAGCCTGTGAGGAGATGTCTGTGAGGAGGCTACAGCCTGTGAGGAGATGTCTGTGAGGAGATGTCTGTGAGGGGACTACAGCCTGTGAGGAGATGTCTGTGAGGGGACTACAGCCTGTGAGGAAATGTCTGTGAGGAGGCTACAGCCTGTGAGGAGATGTCTGTGAGGGGACTACAGCCTGTGAGGAGACTACAGCCTGTGAGGAGATGTCTGTGAGGAGACTACAGCCTGAGAGGAGATGTCTGTGAGAGGACTACAGCCTGTGAGGAGATGTCTGTGAGGAGGCTACAGCCTGTGAGGAGATGTCTGTGAGGGGACTACAGCCTGTGAGGAGATGTCTGTGAGGAGATTTCTGTGAGGAGGCTACAGCCTATGAGATGTCTGTGAGGAGACTACAGCCTGTGAGGAGACTACAGCCTGTGAGGAGATTTCTGTGAGGAGACTACAGTCTGTGAGATGTCTGTGAGGAGGCTACAACCTGTGAGGAGATGTCTGTGAGGAGGCTACAACCTGTGAGGAGATGTCTGTGAGGAGGCTACAGCCTGTGAGGAGATTTCTGTGAGGAGACTACAGCCTGTGAGGAGATGCCTGTGAGGAGACTACAGCCTGTGAGATGTCTGTGAGGAGACTACAGCCTGTGAGGAGATTTCTGTGAGGAGATGTCTGTGAGGGGAATACAGCCTGTGAGGAGATGTCTGCGAGGGGACTGCCGCCTGTGAGGAGATGTCTGTGAGGAGACTACAGCCTGTGAGGAGATGTCTGTGAGGAGATATCTGTAAGGAGATGTCCTTGAGGAGGCTACAGCCTGTGAGGAGATGTCTGTGAGGATGCTACAACCTGTGAGGAGATGTCTGTGAGGAGGCTACAGCCTGTGAGGAGATGTCTGTAAGGAGACTGCAGCCTGTGAGGAGATGTCTGTGAGGAGATGTCTGTGAGGGGACTACAGCCTGTGAGAAGATGTCTGTGAGGAGGCTACAGCCTGTGAGGAGATGTCTGTGAGGAGGCTACAGTCTGTGAGGAGATGTCTGTGAGGAGGCTACAACCTGTGAGGAGATGTCTGTGAGGAGGCTACAGCCTGTGAGGAGATGTCTGTGAGGAGATGTCTGTGAGGGGACTACAGCCTGTGAGGAGATGTCTGTGAGGAGGCTACAGCCTGTGAGGAGGCTACAGCCTGTGAGGAGATGTCTGTGAGGAGACTACAGCCTGTGAGGAGACGTCTGTGAGGGGACTACAGCCTGTGAGGAGATGTCTGTGAGGAGGCTACAGCCTGTGAGGAGATGTCTGTGAGGGGACTACAGCCTGTGAGGAGATGTCTGTGAGGGGACTACAGCCTGTGAGGAGATGTCTGTGAGGAGGCTACAGCCTGTGAGGAGATGTCTGTGAGGAGATGTCTGTGAGGGGACTACAGGGGACTACAGCCTGTGAGGAGACTACAGCCTGTGAGGAGATGTCTGTGAGGAGACTACAGCCTGTGAGGAGATGTCTGTGAGGGGACTACAGCCTGTGAGGATATGTCTGTGAGGAGGCTACAGCCTGTGAGGAGATGTCTGTGAGGGGACTACAGCCTGTGAGGAGATGTCCTTGAGGAGGCTACAGCCTGTGAAGAGATGTCTGTGAGGAGATGTCTGTGAGGGGACTACAGCCTGTGAGGAGATGTCCTTGAGGAGGCTACAGCCTGTGAGGAGATGTCTGTGAGGAGGCTACAGCCTGTGAGGAGATGTCTGTAAGGAGACTGCAGCCTGTGAGGAGATGTCTGTGAGGAGATGTCTGTGAGGGGACTACAGCCTGTGAGAAGATGTCTGTGAGGAGGCTACAGCCTGTGAGGAGATGTCTGTGAGGAGGCTACAGCCTGTGAGGAGATGTCTATGAGGAGGCTACAACCTGTGAGGAGATGTCTGTGAGGAGGCTACAGCCTGTGAGGAGATGTCTGTGAGGAGATGTCTGTGAGGGGACTACAGCCTGTGAGGAGATGTCTGTGAGGAGGCTACAGCCTGTGAGGAGGCTACAGCCTGTGAGGAGATGTCTGTGAGGAGGCTACAACCTGTGAGGAGATGTCTGTGAGGGGATTACAGCCTGTGAACAGATGTCTGTGAGGAGGCTACAGCCTGTGAGATTTCTGTGAGGAGACTGCAGCCTGTGAGGAGATTTCTGTGAGGAGGCTACAGCCTATGAGATGTCTGTGAGGAGACTACAGCCTGTGAGGAGACTACAGCCTGTGAGGAGATTTCTGTGAGGAGACTACAGTCTGTGAGATGTCTGTGAGGAGGCTACAACCTGTGAGGAGATGTCTGTGAGGAGGCTACAACCTGTGAGGAGATGTCTGTGAGGAGGCTACAACCTGTGAGGAGATGTCTGTGAGGAGGCTACAGCCTGTGAGGAGATTTCTGTGAGGAGACTACAGTCTGTGAGGAGATGCCTGTGAGGAGACTACAGCCTGTGAGATGTCTGTGAGGAGACTACAGCCTGTGAGGAGATTTCTGTGAGGAGATGTCTGTGAGGGGAATACAGCCTGTGAGGAGATGTCTGCGAGGGGACTGCCGCCTGTGAGGAGATGTCTGTGAGGAGACTACAGCCTATGAGGAGATGTCTGTGAGGAGACTACAGCCTGTGAGGAGATGTCTGTGAGGAGACTACAGCCTGTGAGGAGATGTCTGTGAGGAGACTACAGCCTGTGAGGAGATGTCTGTAAGGAGACTACAGCCTTTGAGGAGATGTCTGTGAGGAGACTACAGCCTGTGAGGGGATTACAGCCTGTGAAGAGATGTCTGTGAGGAGACTACAGCCTGTGAGGGGATTACAGCCTGTGAAGAGATGTCTGTGAGGAGACTACAGCCTGTGAGGAGATGTCTGTGAGGAGACTACAGCCTGTGAGGAGATGTCTGTGAGGAGGCTACAGCCTGTGAGGAGATGTCTGTGAGGAGGCTACAGCCTGTGAGGAGATGTCTGTGAGGAGGCTACAGCCTGTGAGGAGATTTACTGGAGTCAGCACCACAACTAATGGAGATAGTAATACCCCAATGTCACAGGACCAAACCCAAAATGCCCCACCAATACCCAGTCGCCACCACCAGCGGAGAAGGCTGCCCCCAAACAACACAAGTATGAATATGGTATTACACTCACCACTACTGCTGCAGACCACTGGGGGCAGCCTTCTCCGCTGGTGGTGCCAGCTGGGTATTGGTGGGGCATTTTGGGTTTGGTCCTGTGACATTGGGGTTGCACAACCATTCCATGGCCTCCCTTTCCAGCATGTGCACGCTTTGCGGGGTTGGCGGTCACTGACCGACACGGTGTGGAGTTAGCATAGGGACCCGTGTGGACCAGAGGACCTGAACGTGGTACACGGGGCAGTATGGTTTGATCAAACTATATACCGACATCCTGGCGTTGGTTTTTAAAATTAGCCGAGCGACATTAGTATCAGCCATAGGTGTGATGTGCAGTAGCTCCTTTCTCTCCATGTCGCATAATAGTAGTTATATTCCTGTATATAGGAGCAGTATTATAGTAGTAATATACCTGTATATAGGAGCAGTATTATAGTAGTTATATTCTTGTATATAGGAGCAGTATTATAGTAGTTATATTCCTGTATATAGGGAGCAGTATTATAGTAGTTATATTCTTGTATATAGGGGGCAGTATTATAGTAGTTATATTCTTGTATATAGGAGCAGTATTATAGTAGTTATATTCCTGTATATAGGAGCAGTATTATAGTAGTTATATTCCTGTATATAGGGAGCAGTATTATAGTAGTTATATTCCTGTATATAGGAGCAGTATTATAGTAGTAATATACCTGTATATAAGAGCAGTATTATAGTAGTTATATTCCTGTATATAGGAGCAGTATTATAGTAGTTATATTCCTGTATATAGGGGGCAGTATTATAGTAGTTATATCCCTGTATATAGGAGCAGTATTATAGTAGTTATATTCCTGTATATAGGAGCAGTATTATAGTAGTTATATTCCTGTATATAGGAGCAGTATTATAGTAGTTATATTCCTGTATATAGGAGCAGTATTATAGTAGTTATATTCCTGTATATAGGAGCAGTATTATAGTAGTTATATTCCTGTATATAGGGGGCAGTATTATAGTAGTTATATCCCTGTATATAGGAGCAGTATTATAGTAGTTATGTAGGTAGTGAGGTGTAGAAGCCTGCACCGCTCCCGGGCTATGCACTATTGTGGATGGAAGCCAAGGACCAGTCCTTAGGACCGAGCTGCAACTGTGAATGAGGCTGCTGAAAGGGGGTGCACACTACAGAGCAAAGAGGTACTGAAGTAGAAAAGGAGAAATATGCAGTCGCACTCACCCTTAGACTTTCAGCTTAGCGGCTTTATTGCAATTCACAGAGCTCGGGGAGGGAGAGGGTTCAGGTGTGTACGCGTCCTGGGACGGCCGTTTCGGGGATACGCCCCCTTTGTGACCTCATCACCTGGTCGACAAAGGGGGCGTATCCCCGAAACGGCCGTCCCAGGACGCGTACACACCTGAACCCTCTCCCTCCCCGAACTCTGTGAATTGCAATAAAGCCGCTAAGCTGAAAGTCTAAGGGTGAGTGCGACTGCATATTTCTCCTTTTCTATTATAGTAGTTATATTCCTGTATATAGGAGCAGTATTATAGTAGTTATATTCCTGTATATAGGAGCAGTATTATAGTAGTTATATTCCTGTATATAGGAGCAGTATTATAGTAGTTATATTCCTGTATATAGGGAGCAGTATTATAGTAGTTATATTCCTGTATATAGGAGCAGTATTATAGTAGTTATATTCCTGTATATAGGAGCAGTATTATAGTAGTTATGCTTCAGGAAGATACAGGTGCCGGCACTGTCTGAATACTGCTCAATCAGTAGCTGTGCGCTGGAGTCGGATTAAGGGCTAATAAACTGCACTGGTAAGTAGCCGCGGTGCTCGAACAGAGACAAGGGCAGTAAGGTGTATAAAATAGAAAATAAGTCCAAGCACTCACCGGATGAAGGGATCTCTTTGTGCGTTTATTCAGACATCACAGGGAGGGAGCGGTGGCAAGGGTGCGGGAGCGTGTAGTTATATTCCTGTATATAGGAGCAGTATTATAGTAGTATATTCCTGTATAGAGGAGCAGTATTATAGTAGTATATCCCTGTATATGGGGCACTATTATAGTAGTTATATCCCTGTATAAAGGAGCAGTATTATAGTAGTTATATTCCTGTATATAGGAGCAGTATTATAGTAGTTATATCCCTGTATATAGGAGCAGTATTATAGTAGTTATATTCCTGTATATAGGAGCAGTATTATAGTAGTTATATTCTTGTATATAGGAGCAGTATTATAGTAGTTATATTCCTGTATATAGGAGCAGTATTATAGTAGTTATATTCCTGTATATAGGAGCAGTATTATAGTAGTTATATCCCTGTATATAGGAGCAGTATTATAGTAGTTATATCCCTGTATAAAGGAGCAGTATTATAGTAGTTATATTCCTGTATATAGGGGCAGTATTAGTTATATTCTTGTGCAGTTTCTTGCTGAAAGAATGTGAATATTCATATCTTAAAGAAGATTTCTTGCTGTCCTGGTCTTTGAGGACTGTCTGTTACCCCTTCCCCCATCCCGCCCAGCAGTGATGTGTTTGTCAGCTGGCACAGCCTGAGTGTTTCTCTGTAAACTTCCATCCCTACATATGGCACATCAGATGAGAGCAGCCGTCGGCTCATTTACTCAGCGCCTCTCCATCATCCGTGTTGTGTGTGAGCCCCGCTGCGATATTCCTCTTCATTGTGCAGCGTGTAGGTCTCACTCCCGGCCGCGGCAGACACAGACGCCTGAGAACAGGTGGATTGTTCTGTTATTACCACATCACAGCGTGGCAGCTTTTCAATGTTTGCAGACGGCAGCGTCTCACGGCGTGTGACACCATTCAGAATAATCGCGTATGACTCCGGGAATGATTCCCCACCGCTCACTGTAATAGTAAAAAATAATAATAATAATAATCAGGATGTGGGGCCCAGGGTCATGCTTAACCTCTGCACTGCTGGCTGAAAACACATTGTTTTTGAAATGTAATACTTTTAAAGGGGAAATCTTTTGAAAAATGTCCATTCAATGGCGCATGGTCTGGGATCTGTGCCAGAAGCTTCCACTGATTGATATTCATCCTATTGGGAACTTATACAGTGCAGTGGCCCTTTAAGGAATAGTTTTGGGGGGGGGGAATCAGGTAGACAGTGACCAGGTCTCTTTTTCTGACGTTATATAAGGGGTCGCTCTGTGGTCATAGACTGTAAACCCGCACCAATGTACATCATGGCTTGTAGTTGATGGGGGTTGTAGTTTTGGAACAGATGGAGAGATACAGAATAGGTGACACTGGTCTGTCTGGGCATGCTGGGAGTTGTAGTTGTAGGTTGGTTGACTGCTATGATGTGTATGGTGGTCTGTATGGGCTTGCTAGGAGTTGTTGTTGTAGGTTGCGTAACTGCTGTCATGTGTATGGTGATCTGTCTGGGCATGCTGGGAGTTGTAGTTGACCCACCCGGACTATCGGTACCGCCACCCACAGAAAGGGGAAAAGATAACCTAAGGTGTGCGGTTTGTGTGTATGGGTGCTGGTGCTTATAGAATATGATCCAGTGATATAAAAATAGAACAGCTTTACTGTCAAGTTCTTTAATATAACAATACAGAAGAGATAAATCTTCCCATAGACTTTTAGTGCTTGAACCTGTTGTGCTGAGTACTGAGTTGTCACTGTGTACTCTGCTGGAACCTGAAAATATACTTTGTAGTGAAGTGTTTGCTTCTAGTTGTGTATAGACTTTTGTCTGACCACCTTTTGCCCTACGGTTGTGAGCTATCCGTCCTGTCAGGGTACTACAAGCCACAGCTGTGGTTATCTGGGTGTAGCTAAGTGCCCGGGGTATCCTAGTTACCTGTGTGGTGTCCCACCACGGCTGTTGCTATTGGTTACACCCTTCGCAAAAGCCTGTACTTTCTTATAAGCATGTGGTGATGTAGTAGTGATAAGATTTCGCAACAAGATGTCACTGTTGTGAGTATATGTACTTAGTTACAACACAGCTGAAGGGTTATTGTTTGTTTATATGTCACATGGATCTTTGGACCAATGAGAGTACTTTCTTCTTCTATCATCTCTTTCTTAACTTCTTTTCTTTCTTTACTTTCTTAACTGTAGATAGGAAGTCTTGTGGGTAGAGGAAGTGTAGTGGTTCTTTGATGTTGGACTTTGTAGAGGAAGGAAGCAGGCTAGAACGCTCCCTACAGTGGTTCCTTTGGGCCCTGGCCCTCTGCCAGGGACAAGAGAACAAGTATCCAGAGAGGTCTTCGCAGTTAGCCTCTGTAGAGACAAGACACAGCTAACAGTTTCTCTTTAAGTCCACTCAGCACTATGCATTGTTAAACTCCTTTTCTAGAGAGGACAAGTCAGAGATCATCTCAACCCACGGTAGGAGTCACAGTGCAGGACAGTATCCACAAAGGCAGGAAGCTAGGAACTGATCTGGATAGAACAGTTGATAGAAGCCTATGAACTCTATCTCGCAGCGCGGTTGTCAGCAGGAAATCTTCAGTTTTCCCCTCATCCCAGGTAACAAGGTCTGGGGCTTGTGTCACCCACTAGGAAGGGTCCCCAGACACTGGTGGGCAATAGGTGGTTCATTCCGACAAGAGTTGATGCACGGGCACAAGTATTCTCTCTCAAGTCTTCTTCTATTTCTACCTCCAACCTCCCGGCCGAGCACAGTACTACTTGGGTTGGGACTCTCACAACATCCTCCTTCCTGCTCCTCTGAGTCTTCTTATACCTCTCAACATGCAAGCCTTTCGGCACGACTGTACCGCTCTCTCTCTACTCTCATCACAGATCTGGATCCTGAACTATTAAGTGTCTTATCAAGTGTAAAGTATCCTGTTAATGCAAAGCTGTATGTTCTGCTGCACACAAATATCCTCAGAGTAAACAAGATTTTATTTATGATAAAGAGACTCTGTGATTTCTCATCTCGCATCAGCACAGCACAAGAACACTCCTTGGGACATTTCCCCTTTCTGTGGGTGGCAGTACCAATAGCTGGGTGGGTCATTATACCACTCCGGACCACTGTGACAACAGCCCAAGGGACCCTGCTATAATCCCGCAGGTCACTGTCCACAGGGAAACAAGGTGTAACCGGTCCTTTAAAATAAAAGCAGGTGTGCCACCATACCTGTGTTCCCAACCGGCCCTGGCTTCACCACATAACATCCTAGGGTCCGGCTACATTTTGGCCAACCACCATAGAACTGGCGTCACACTTCACCACGTAGCAAGTGAACGGCTGTACCTCCACCATACCACCGCGGGGGCACACCACACCTGCACTGCACAATAAGATACGTGGGCCTTCAGTACTGGCTGCTTTGTCCTATCGAAGCTATTTTCTCTTGCTTCACGATACTGCCCTGTTCTTTGTAGACTTGTTCTCGGCGTGGGTTAGGCTGTTCCTCAGTGGCCTCTCCCTTTAAAGTGCTTAGCACTGCATACTAAACATAGTAGGACTAATAAAAGAACTGGTTGTCTCTGGCTGCATCTATACACTCTTGGGTCTAGACTAGACTGTACTTGTTGTCCCTGACAGGGGTCCTGGCATCAGCCAGGTCCTGGCTTAACTACAGCAGGAGCAGTAGTTTTTTTGCATCTTTCCTCTCTGAGAATCAGGTAGGAACTGAACTTCACTTCCTCCACCATGTAACTGTAGAGAAAAGAGATGGGTTGGAAATAGAGAGGACCTCCTATTGGTCGATAACAAACACATGGTATACAAAGCAACATTAACCCAATATATTTACTCCAGCTGTGCAATACATAGACATATAGAAAATACACCTAGTGGTTAAACTTTAGGACACTTTAAAGTGTCACTGTCGTTTTTTTTATTTTATTTTTTTGCAGAAATAAATAGTCCAGGCGATTTTAAGAAACTTTGTAATTGGGTTTATTAAGCAAATATGCCATTATTTGCATTCAAAAAGACTTTTCTTGGGTTCCCCCCTCCCTTCTCTGTCTCATTCACTGCTCATTATCAGAAAATCTCAACTGTTTTAGATCAGTTGGGCCCTGTCTGTTTTATGGAGAGGGGAGGAGGAAGATTAGTCGTCAGCAGAGAACAAAGGATTACACAGCGGGAGCTGTATGAAAGCCGGTATTCAGAGGTCAGAGAGGTCAGTGCTGACTTCAGAGTTGATAGCCCGGGATGTAGCTGTAAATTAACTCTTTGTTGTCCTGTTTTGGTGCCTTATCTCCCTCTACCCCTCCCCTCTCCCTAGAGAACAATGAAGACAGGGGGGGAGAGCTTCAAACTGCTTTTTTATGATAAAAATGCATTTTTCGGCTAATTAACTCAATTACAAAGTTTCTTAAAATCGCCTGTACTATTTAATTGAAACAACAGTGACACTTTAAGGAGAAAGCTGTTTGACAGGTGGACAGAAGAGACAAAAACACCTGTGGTGGGACACCACAGTTGTAGGTTGGGTGACACTGCTGTGATGTGTATGGCGGTCTGTCTGGGCATACTGGGACTTGCAGTTGTAGGAATGAGTGGACCCTTCCCGGCAATGTGACGGCTCCCTCTGCAGTTGCAGCTTTGGCGTCTGTCACCATGTGTGTAAGGAGGATGGATGGCGGCCATTACTGTGATGCAATTGGGGGAAGCAGTTCCAGATAATGACTCCATGGATGGTGACTCCCGGCCTCTCTGGTTATCGTTCCAGGGGTCTATGGCCACCAACCATCAGGATTAATAAGCCATAAGCCACGTCTCTTCCTATCGGTGATGACGGGAGTGCTGGGTGGTTATGGAGCATCTGTCCTAGAGAATAATCCTAAAAGCAAAGCGGGGGGGGGGGGAGATGGGGTCGGGGTCCGCTACATGACTGATCACCATCCCCTGGGAGCCTCTGGCTAATACAGCTTAATGTTACTGAGCAGCTAATAGGAGCTGACACATTGTTACCACAGACCCATCCGCAGCTCAATTAACTAATTATCTTTAAGTCGTTTTCTCTGGAAAGTCGATCAGGACAGAACGCTGACATTTTTCCTGCATTATACATGTTGTTGGTGATACTGTAACGTAACCGCAGCTCTGCGTAGAAGGAGCCGCCTCTAATCCAGAGTGTATTATCCACAGGCCCCCCCATTCCCCTGGGGGTCATTCTCCTAGTCAGTGGAGGTCCCCGGGGTCAGATCCCACCCACTTATTGTCTATAATCACTTTACATGTTAGAGAATCTACTCCACCAGGTCACGGCCTCCTTCCGCCGGAACTATTATAAAGTGTGAGACACAAAGTATTGGAGAAACTTACTGAACTTCTTATTATGGTCTCACGTAAAGCCGTCCTGTATATACCTGAGGAGCTGTACTATTCCTGACCATTATATAACCTGTATATCCCACTTATCACCAGTTTTCCCCTCCTCCTAATCCCCAGAAGTAGCATGGAGGACAATATAGAGCAATAATGAGCAGTCTAAGCTGAGGTAAGATCTGTTACCTATAGTTGTCTCTTCGCAGTCTCTCTTTGTCTCTGCTCTCTAAACTCCCAACCTCACCTCTCCCTTCTCTATAGACTTGTATGTGTTGAATGTATTTGATCTCTCAGTGAGCTGCTCCTCCTTTGATAAGGTCGCATTCACATGCTCCATGTCCCACACAGAACACGGGTGTGGAATGCCTGTAATTGAAGGAGCCTCTTTAAAGAGGTTATCCAGGATTAGAAAAAACACATCTACTTAAAGGGGCACTCCACATAAGAAAAATTAGTTTTCTATTAAAAGTACATTAAAAGCTATATAGATGTGTCTATATAATGTATTACCGTATCTGTTCGGTTCTGCCACACTGGTAGCTGATAGAAATCCAGGAAGTGAAGAAAAATGGCCTCTGTGCCAACTCACATTGTCTCCTGCTCATTCTGTTCTCCCACCTTAGGAGACAAATATTCCATGCCTCTGTCTCCCATTGTGTGTGTTTGCTGAGCACAGGCTGATGATGCAGACAGAGGGAGGGAGGGGTGTGATGTCACAGGAGGCGGGGCTGGATCCCCCAATCCCCTGAGTGACTAACCATCTCTGACCAGCTGCTGCAAGGACTGTGGACTGTGATGAACAGCTGAGGGAAAGCAGTTCATTCTGGAACTAGTACTGCATTCTGGGAACTGCTCAACCAGGAAGTACAGAAACACAATACAGAACAAAAACCCCAAAACAAATGGATTTTTGGTAGTTGTAAAAATGGGATAGATAGGTAAGTAATGCGTTATGCTTCTGCAGAAGTTTCATTTTTTTAACCTCTACCTGGAGTTCCCCTTTAAAGAAAAACAGCACCACCCCTGTCCTGAGGTTGTGTGTGGTATTGCAATTCAGCTCCATTCACTTCAATAGAGAACTACAATACCTATACCCAACCTGAGGACAGGAGAGGCACTGAGGCCAATTAGGGCATGCTGGGAGTTGTAGTTTTGCAGTAACTGAAGAGTGCCAGGTTGGGGGACACGGCTTTAGATGCTCTAGTAGTTGCAGGCATCGGCTGGCAGGGCATGCTGGGAGTTGTAGTTTTGCAGTAACTGAAGAGTGCCAGGTTGGGGGACACGGCTTTAGATGCTCTAGTAGTTGCAGGCACCGGCTGGCAGGGCGTGCTGGGAGTTGTAGTTTTGCAATCGGCTGCATTTTATAGGCCGGACTGCTGTAGTCTTACAAGGTGTGTAAGGGTTAATTCCCCCTCCCGTTCCCATCATGTCCTTTACATTCCAGTCAGGTCATCCTAAATGTGATCCGTGCGGCTCTGGTCCCGGGGGTCCGGCTGAGCAGGAATGAACTTCACTAAACTCCAGCTTTTTGCACAATAGCGAACGATGCCCCCCCCCCCCCCCAGCGCAGCCTGAACACGTCCTCCCGTCCCGCCATTCTCGGCCCCCATTATTAGCTGCACTTATCGTTGGCTCCGAGGCAAAAATGTCCGAACAGAAGAAGCAAACTGAGCGCGCGGCAGAGACGAAGCAGTAATGAATAGCACATGGCGGCTAAGAGGCCCCAACAAGAAAGACAAATACCGCCATCCGACTGCTCCAGTAAAAACAGCAAAGTGTCTCCTGCCAGAACCGTCACCGGGATCCTGAGCGGCTATTAACCCCCGAAGGGCAGGAAGCCAAACCCTGCCATTAGCTCCCAGTTATCACTCCTCCTACACCATCACTCTCCCAGTGGCCAGGCTCATGGAGACTGGAAGGAAACATTGTATCCTGAATATAATGTACATTATAATAGAGAACACCGTGGAGCGCACCTCGCAGACATTTCTGGGGTTTCCTACAAGTTAGTTGTTTTATTCTTACTTGCAGTACCACTTCCCACCATTACCTGCAGCCAAGATTGCTCATAGACATCAATGCAACAGCGCCCCCAGTTGTAATCCAGCTTTATTCTTTGACATGCTATCGCTTTGGAAAGGCAAAATGATAGAGATATCCTAATGATCAGAAAGAGGAGACCTATCACATAAAAATAAGTGGTATCACGCTTAAAGGGTTCCTACACCTGTGGCTCTCCAGCTGTTAAAAAACCACAACACCCATCATACCCTTAGAGACCCCCATCAATTTAGCAGAAATGGTTTCCAAACTATGGCCATCCAACGATTGCAGTACTACAACTCCCATCATGCTCTAATGGACTTCTGGCGGAAGGATGATATATAGGATGTACTAGGATGATATATAGCATGCAGTAGGGTGATATATACTATATATAATGTAGTAGGGTGATGTATACCATCTAGGATGTAGTAGGGTGATATATATAATGTAGTAGGGTGATATATATAATGTAGTAGGGTGATATATATAATGTAGTAGGGTGATATATATAATGTAGTAGGGTGATATATACTATATATAATGTAGTAGGGTGATATATATAATGTAGTAGGGTGATATATATAATGTAGTAGGGTGATAGATACTAAATATAATGTAGTAGGGTGATATATACCATCTAGGATGTAGTAGGGTGATATATATAATGTAGTAGGGTGATATATATAATGTAGTAGGGTGATAGATACTAAATATAATGTAGTAGGGTGATATATACTATATATAATGTAGTAGGGTGATATTTACCATATAGGATGTAGTAGGGTGATATATATAATGTAATAGGGTGATATATATATATATAAATGATGTAGTAGGGTGATATATACTATATAGGAAACAGTAGGGTGATATACCGTATATATAGGATGTAGTAGGGTGATATATACTATATAGGATGTAGTAGGGTGACATATATATATACACACCCGGCAGACCCCCACACACCCCGCAGACCCCCACACACCCCGCAGACCCCCACACACCGTGCAGATCCCCACACACCGTGCAGACCCCCACACACCGTGCAGACCCCCACACACCACGCAGACCCCCACACACCCCGCAGACCCCCACACACCCCGCAGACCCCCACACACCCCGCAGACCCCCACACACCGTGCAGACCCCCACACACCCCGCAGACCCCCGCAGACCCCCACACACCGTGCAGACCCCCACACACCCCACAGACCCCCACAATGTGACCTTTTCCGATTTTGCTTCTCTCTTTCCCTTACATGAAAGGATTGAAATAGAAAGTAGTGTTGGTGTGACAATGGCGTCCTGCCCCCGGGGTGACCCCACCATGAAATCTGGAGTTCACAGCCCCGGCCTTGAACCCTGCTCTGTGTTTGCCTGTGACCCCTGTATTTCCTGGGGTCAGGATGCCACCGGGAAGGGGGGGAGATCATTTGCCAAAGACGACATCCTGGGAAAATCGTGATGGATTTATGGGCGGTGGAGCGCGGCGGTGAGATGTCTGCACTGCCCTGCTGAGCCACCATGTGCCCCCCGCACCGGCCGCCATCCCGGGACCTCCCGACACATCCAGCAAACAACTATATCTGCAATTTGTGAACAATCAGACTGATGGGATTATATTAACGTCCGATATTCTGCATCACATAGAAAGTCTCCCGTATCAGTGTCCGCTGCCCCCCGTATCAGTGTCCGCTGCCCCCGTATCAGTGTCCGATCTCTCCCGTATCAGTGTCCGCTGCCCCTCGTATCAGTGTCCGGTCTCTCCAGTATCAGTGTCCAGTGTCTCCCGTATCAGTGTCCGCTGCCCCCCGTATCAGTGTCCGGTCTCTCCAGTATCAGTGTCCGCTGCCTCCTGTATCAGTGTCCGCTGCCTCCTGTATCAGTGTCCGCTGCCTCCTGTATCAGTGTCCAGTGTCTCCCGTATCAGTGTCCGGTCTCTCTAGTATCAGTGTCCAGTCTCTCCAGTATCAGTGTCCGGTCTCTCCAGTATCAGTGTCCAGTCTCTCCTGTATCAGTGTCCGGTCTCTCCTGTATCAGTGTCCGGTGTCTCCCGTATCAGTGTCCGGTCTCTCCAGTATCAGTGTCCAGTGTCTCCCGTATCAGTGTCCGGTCTCTCTAGTATCAGTGTCCAGTCTCTCCAGTATCAGTGTCCGGTCTCTCCAGTATCAGTGTCCAGTCTCTCCTGTATCAGTGTCCGGTCTCTCCTGTATCAGTGTCCGGTGTCTCCCGTATCAGTGTCCGCTGCCTCCTGTATTAGTGTCCGTTCTCTCCAGTATCAGTGTCCGGTGTCTCAAGTATCAGTGTCCGGTGTCTCCGGTATCAGTGTCCGCTGCCTCCCGTATCAGTGTCCGGTGTCTCCTGTATCAGTGTCCGCGGCCTCCTGTATCAGTGTCCGCTGCCCCCCGTATCAGTGTCCGGTGTCTCCTGTATCAGTGTCCGCTGCCTCCCGTATCAGTGTCCGGTGTCTCCTGTATCAGTGTCCGCTGCCCCCCTTATCAGTGTCCGGTGTCTCCCGTAATCCCTGCAATTTGTGAACAATCAGAATGATGGGATTATATTAATGTCCGATATTCTGCATCACATAGAAAGTCTCCCATATCAGTGTCCACTGCCCCCCCGTATCAGTGTCCACTGCCCCCCCGTATCAGTGTCCGGTCTCTCCAGTATCAGTGTCCAGTGTCTCCCGTATCAGTGTCCGCTGCCTCCTGTATCAGTGTCCGCTGCCTCCTGTATCAGTGTCCGGTCTCTCCAGTATCAGTGTCCAGTGTCTCCCGTATCAGTGTCCGGTGTCTCCAGTATCAGTGTCCAGTCTCTCCAGTATCAGTGTCCGGTCTCTCCAGTATCAGTGTCTGCTGTCTCCTGTATCAGTGTCCGGTGTCTCCAGTATCAGTGTCCGCTGCCTCCCGTATCAGTGTCCACTGCCTCCAGTATCAGTGTCCGGTGTCTCCAGTATCAGTGTCCGGTGTCTCCGGTATCAGTGTCCGCTGCCTCCCGTATCAGTGTCCGCTGCCCCCCGTATCAGTGTCCGGTGTCTCCTGTATCAGTGTCTGCTGCCTCTCGTATCAGTGTCCGGTGTCTCCCGTATCAGTGTCCGCTGCCCCCCGTATCAGTGTCCGGTGTCTCCCGTAATCCCTGCAATTTGTGAACAGTCAGAATGATGGGATTATATTAACGTCCGATATTCTGCATCACATAGAAAGTCTCCCATATCAGTGTCCACTGCCCCCCCCCGTATCAGTGTCCGCTGCCCCCTGTATCAGTGTCCGGTCTCTCCAGTATCAGTGTCCAGTCTCTCCAGTATCAGTGTCCTGTCTCTCCAGTATCAGTGTCCAGTCTCTCCAGTATCAGTGTCCGGTCTCTCCAGTATCAGTGTCCGGTCTCTCCTGTATCAGTGTCCGGTGTCTCCTGTATCAGTGTCCGGTGTCTCCCGTATCAGTGACCGCTGCCTCCTGTATCAGTGTCCGGTCTCTCCAGTATCAGTGTCCAGTCTCTCCAGTATCAGTGTCCGGTCTCTCCAGTATCAGTGTCCAGTCTCTCCAGTATCAGTGTCCGGTCTCTCCAGTATCAGTGTCCGGTCTCTCCTGTATCAGTGTCCGGTGTCTCCTGTATCAGTGTCCGGTGTCTCCCGTATCAGTGACCGCTGCCTCCTGTATCAGTGTCCGGTCTCAAGAGTATCAGTGTCCGGTCTCTCCAGTATCAGTGTCCGGTGTCTCCGGTATCAGTGTCCGCTGCCTACTTTATCAGTGTCCGCTGCCTCCCGTATAAGTGTCCGCTGCCTCCTGTATCAGTGTCCGCTGCCCCCTGTATCAGTGTCCGGTGTCTCCTGTATCAGTGTCCGTTGTCTCCGGTATCAGTGTCTGCTGCCTCCTGTATCAGTGTCCGCTGCCTCCCGTATAAGTGTCCGCTGCCTCCTGTATCAGTGTCCGCTGCCCCCTGTATCGGTGTCCGGTGTCTCCTGTATCAGTGTCCGCTGCCCCCCGTATCAGTGTCCGGTGTCTCCAGTATCAGTGTCCGCTGCCCCCCGTATCAGTGTCCGGTGTCTCCCGTATCAGTGTCCGCTGCCTCCTGTATCAGTGTCCGGTGTCTCCGATATCAGTGTCCGGTGTCTCCCGTATCAGTGTCCACTGCCTCCCGTATCAGTGTCCGGTGTCTCCCGTATCAGTGTCCGCTGCCTCCCGTATCAGTGTCCACTGCCTCCCGTATCAGTGTCCACTGCCCTTCCGTATCAGTGTCCACTGCCTCCAGTATCAGTGTCTGCTGTCTCCTGTATCAGTGTCCGGTGTCTCCAGTATCAGTGTCCGCTGCCTCCCGTATCAGTGTCCGCTGCCTCCAGTATCAGTGTCCGGTGTCTCCAGTGTCAGTGTCCGATGCCTCCCGTATCAGTGTCCGGTGCTTCCAGTATCAGTGTCCGCTGCCTCCCGTATCAGTGTCCGCTGCCTCCTGCATGAGTGTCTGGTGTCCCCCATATCAGTGTCCACTGCCTCCCGGAACAGTGTCTCTGGTGACCCCATGTCTCTGGTGGCTCTATGTCTCTTGTGGCTCCATGTCTCTGGTGGCTCCATGTCTCTGGTGGCTCCATGTCTCTGGTGCCCCCATGTCTCTTGTGGCTCCATGTCTCTGGTGGCTCCATGTCTCTGGTGACCCCATGTCTCTGGTGGCCCCATGTCTCTGGTGGCCTCATGTCTCTGGTGGCTTTATGTCTCTGGTGGCTCCATGTCTCTGGTGGCTCCATGTCTCTGGTGGCCCCATGTCTCTGGGGGCCCCATGTCTCTGGGGGCTCAGTGTCTCTGGTGGCTCCATGTCTCTGGTGCCCCCGTGTCTCTTGTGGCTCCATGTATCTGGTGGCTCCATGTCTCTGGGAGCTTCATGTCTCTGGTAGCCCCATGTCTCTGGTAGCCCCATGTCTCTGGTGGCTCCATGTCTCTGGTGGCCCCATGTCTCTGGTGGCTCCATGTCTCTGGTGGCCCTATGTCTCTGCTGGCTTTATGTCTCTGGTGGCCCCATGTCTCTGGTGGCTCCATGTCTCTGGTGGCTCCATGTCTCTGGTGGCCCCATGTCTCTGGTGGCCCCATGTCTCTGGTGGCTCCATGTCTCTGGTGCCCCCGTGTCTCTTGTGGCTCCATGTATCTGGTGGCTCCATGTCTCTGGTGCCCCCGTGTCTCTTGTGGCTCCATGTATCTGGTGGCTCCATGTCTCTGGTGGCTTCATGTCTCTGGTGGCCCCATGTCTCTGGTGGCCCCATGTCTCTGGTGGCTCCATGTCTCTGGTGGCTCAATGTCTATGGTGGCCCCATGTCTCTGGTGGCTCCATGTCTCTGGTGGCTCCATGTCTCTTGTGGCCCCATGTCTCTGGTGGCTCCATGTCTCTGGTGGCCCTATGTCTCTGCTGGCTTTATGTCTCTGGTGGCCCCATGTCTCTGGTGGCTCCATGTCTCTGGTGGCTCCATGTCTCTGGTGCCCCCATGTCTCTGGTGGCTCCATGTCTCTGGTGGCCCCATGTCTCTTGGGGCTCCATGTCTCTGGTGCCCCCATGTCTCTTGTGGCTCCATGTATCTGGTGGCCCCATGTCTCTGGTGGCTCTATGTCTCTGGTGGCTCCATGTCTCTCGTGGCTTCATGTATCAGGGGGCCCCATGTCTCTGGGGGCTCAATGTCTCTGGTGGCTCCATGTCTCTAGTGCCCCTGTGTCTCTTGTGGCTCCATGTATCTGGTGGCTCCATGTCTCTGGTGGCTCCATGTCTCTTGTGGCTCCATGTCTCTGGTGGCCCCATGTCTCTGGTGGCTTCATGTATCTGGTGGCCCCATGCCTCTGGTGGCCCCATGTCTCTGGTGGCCCCATGTCTCTTGTGGCCCCATGTCTCTGGTGGCTCCATGTCTCTGGTGGCCCTATGTCTCTGCTGGCTTTATGTCTCTGGTGGCCCCATGTCTCTGGTGGCTCCATGTCTCTGGTGGCTCCATGTCTCTGGTGCCCCCATGTCTCTGGTGGCTCCATGTCTCTGGTGGCCCCATGTCTCTTGGGGCTCCATGTCTCTGGTGCCCCCATGTCTCTTGTGGCTCCATGTATCTGGTGGCCCCATGTCTCTGGTGGCTCTATGTCTCTGGTGGCTCCATGTCTCTCGTGGCTTCATGTATCAGGGGGCCCCATGTCTCTGGGGGCTCAATGTCTCTGGTGGCTCCATGTCTCTAGTGCCCCTGTGTCTCTTGTGGCTCCATGTATCTGGTGGCTCCATGTCTCTGGTGGCTTCATGTCTCTGGTGGCCCCATCTCTCTGGTAGCCCCATGTCTCTAGTGGCTCCATGTCTCTGGTGGCCCCATGTCTCTGGTGGCTCCATGTCTCTGGTGGCCCCATGTCTCTGGTGGCTCCATGTCTCTGGTGGCCCTATGTCTCTGCTGGCTTTATGTCTCTGGTGGCCCCATGTCTCTGGTGGCCCCATGTCTCTGGTGGCTCCATGTCTCTGGTGCCCCCATGTCTCTGGTGGCCCCATGTCTCTGGTGGCCCCATGTCTCTGGTGGCTCCATGTCTCTGGTGCCCCCATGTCTCTGGTGGCCCCATGTCTCTGGTGGCTCCATGTCTCTGGTGGCCCCATGTCTCTGGTGGCCCCATGTCTCTGGTGGCTCCTTGTCTCTGGTGGCTCCATGTCTCTGGTGGCTCCATGTCTCTGGTGGCTCCATGTCTCTGGTGCCCCCATGTCTCTTGTGGCTCCATGTCTCTGGTGGCTCCATGTCTCTGGTGGCCCCATGGCTCTGGTGGCCCCACGGCTCTGGTGGCCCCATGTCTCTGGTGGCTCTATGTCTCTGGTGGCTCCATGTCTCTCTTGGCTTCATGTATAAGGGGGCCCCATGTCTCTGGGGGCTCAATGTCTCTGGTGGCTCCATGTCTCTGGTGCCCCCGTGTCTCTTGTGGCTCCATGTATCTGGTGGCTCCATGTCTCTGGTGGCCCCATGTCTCTGGTAGCCCCATGTCTCTGGTGGCTCCATGTCTCTGGTGGCTCAATGTCTATGGTGGCCCCATGTCTCTGGTGGCTCCATGTCTCTGGTGGCCCCATGTCTCTGGTGGCTCCATGTCTCTGGTGGCTCCATGTCTCTGGTGGCCCCATGTCTCTTGTGGCTCCATGTCTCTGGTGGCTCCATGTCTCTGGTGGCTTCATGTATCTGGGGGGCCATGTCTCTGGTAGCTCCATATCTCTGGTGGCCCCATGTCTCTGGTGGCTCTATGTCTCTTGTGGCTCCATGTCTCTGGTGGCTTCAAGTATCTGGGGGGCCATGTCTCTGGTAGCTCCATGTCTCTGGTGGCTTCATGTATCTGGGGGGCCATGTCTCTGGTAGCTCCATATCTCTGGTAGCTCCATGTCTCTGGTGGCTTCATGTATCAGGGGGCCCCATGTCTCTGGTGGCCCCATGTCTCTGGTGGCCCCATGTCTCTGGTAGCTCCATGTCTCTGGTAGCTCCATGTCTCTGGTGGCTTCATGTATCAGGGGGCCCCATGTCTCTGGTGGCTCCATGTCTCTGGTGGCCCCATGTCTCTTGTGGCTCCATGTCTCTGGTGGCTCCATGTCTCTGGTGGCTTCATGTATCTGGGGGGCCATGTCTCTGGTAGCTCCATATCTCTGGTGGCCCCATGTCTCTGGTGGCTCTATGTCTCTTGTGGCTCCATGTCTCTGGTGGCTTCAAGTATCTGGGGGGCCATGTCTCTGGTAGCTCCATGTGTCTGGTAGCTCCATGTCTCTGGTGGTCCCATGTCTCTGGTGGCTCTATGTCTCTTGTGGCTCCATGTCTCTGGTGGCTCAATGTCTCTGGTGGCTCCATGTCTCTGGTGGCTCCATGTCCCTGGTGCCCCCATGTCTCTTGTGGCTCCATGTCTCTGGTGGCCCCATGTCTCTGGTGGCCCCATGTCTCTGGTGGCTTTATGTCTCTGGTGGCCCCATGTCTCTGGTGGCTCCATGTCTCTGGTGGCCTCATGTCTCTTGTGGCTCCATGTCTCTGGTGGCCCCATGTCTCTGGTGGCCCCATGTCTCTGGTGGCTTTATGTCTCTGGTGGCTTTATGTCTCTGGTGGCCCCATGTCTCTGGTGGCTCCATGTCTCTGGTGGCCTCATTTCTCTTGTGGCTCCATGTCTCTGGTGGCTCCATGTCTCTGGTGGCCCCATGTCTCTGGTGGCTCCATGTCTCTGGTGGCTTCATGTATCAGGGGGCCCCATGTCTCTGGTGGCTCCATGTCTCTGGTGGCCCCATGTCTCTTGTGGCTCCATGTCTCTGGTGGCTTCATGTATCTGGGGGGCCATGTCTCTGGTAGCTCCATATCTCTGGTGGCCCCATGTCTCTGGTGGCTCTATGTCTCTTGTGGCTCCATGTCTCTGGTGGCTTCAAGTATCTGGGGGGCCATGTCTCTGGTAGCTCCATGTCTCTGGTAGCTCCATGTCTCTGGTGGTCCCATGTCTCTGGTGGCTCTATGTCTCTTGTGGCTCCATGTCTCTGGTGGCTCAATGTCTCTGGTGGCTCCATGTCTCTGGTGGCTCCATGTCCCTGGTGCCCCCATGTCTCTTGTGGCCCCATGTCTCTGGTGGCCCCATGTCTCTGGTGGCCCCATGTCTCTGGTGGCCCCATGTCTCTGGTGGCTTTATGTCTCTGGTGGCCCCATGTCTCTGGTGGCTCCATGTCTCTGGTGGCCTCATGTCTCTTGTGGCTCCATGTCTCTGGTGGCTCCATGTCTCTGGTGGCCCCATGTCTCTGGTGGCTCCATGTCTCTGGTGGCTTCATGTCTCTGGGGGCTCCATGTCTCTGGTGCCCCCATGTCTCTGGTGCCCCCATGTCTCTTGTGGCTCCATGTATCTGGTGGCTCCATGTCTCTGGTGGCTTCATGTATCTTGTGGCCCCATGTCTCTGGTGGCCCCATGTCTCTGGTGGCTCCATGTCTCTGGTGGCTCCATGTCTATGGCGGCCCCATGTCTCTGGTGGCTCCATATCTCTGGTGGCCCCATGTCTCTGGTGGCCCCATGTCTCTGGTGGCTTCATGTATCTGGTGGCTCCATGTCTCTTGTGGCTCCATGTCTCTGGTGGCCCCATGTCTCTGGTGGCTTCATGTATCTGGTGGCCCCATGCCTCTGGTGGCCCCATGCCTCTGGTGGCCCCATGTCTCTGGTGGCCACATGTCTCTGGTGGCTCCATGTCTCTGGTGGCTTTAGTCCTGGAAGAATTGTCCTGTGGCCCTGGTCTCATAGCTGAAGGCAGATTGGGATACTCAATGGATTTCTTATTCTTAGCCTGAGACATTGGTTAGATAGAAGTGGTCACATGATCCTTCTGTTCCAGCCATATAGTTTAGACAGCAGACAGCATTGATGTGCGGGAACCTTTCAGCCAAACTTTTGATATGTTGCTCCTTCCGTTTACTATTATCTATTCTGTCTCTTTCCCCAGTTCTCAGCTGCTGCTTAAGACACAAAAATCTGTGTGGGTGTGGTGTTCACCCCCGGTGTGGAGGTGCGGCCCGTCTCTTGCCAGATGGTTAGGTGTGACGTAAGTCCTCTGGTGGTTGGCCGAGATATAGCCTTGCCCAGTGGTACTGTGTTGTGACGCCAGTGCACACAGGTATGGGGGCACACCTGCTTGATAAGTCACTTTATACTTTAGAGTTCAGATCTGTACTGAGAGTAGAAGGAGTGGTATAGTTGTGCTGACTGAGTTGCATGAGGAGAAGTAGAAGGGAGGATCAGAAGAGTAGAGAGGAGGATGTCGAGAGAGTCCCAACCCAAGTAGTACTGTGCTCTGCCGGAACTTCACAGGTAGAAATAGGAGAATACTTGAGAGTAGAGAAAATACTTGTGCCTGTGTTTTGACTCTTTGGTCTTTCATAGGCTTCTAGCAACTTTGCTCTATGCGGATCAGTTCCTTACTTCTTTATGGATACTGTCCTGCACTGTGTTCCTCCTTGTCCACGGTGCGGGTTACGATGATCCCTGACTTGTCCTCTGTAGTGGAAGCTTAACACTGCATAGTGTGGCGTGAGGTTGCTTGAGAAGAAACTGTAGGGAGCTTCCTTCCTGTACAGCAGTGCTTCTCAAACTGTGAGGCGGGCCTTACCAGTGAGGCGCCCCCTAGTTGTTGGTGAGGCCCAGCTTGTGAGCCAGTTTTCACAACAGTGACTATGATCTGCACAGTCCTTTTGCTGTTGGCAAAAATCTCCATTTTAGCAACATTATTAACTTATTTTGTACTTGCTTTATTAGTATAGAGAGCTTGGGAGATGGGTGAAAGGCGGCCCTAGCATTATTTTCAGCTTTTAAATGGACTTTCACCACAGATAGTGAGGCCCAGGCGCCCTCTTGGTCAGTCTGGTGAGGCCCAGGCATCCTCTTGGTCAGTCTGGTGAGGCCCCGGCATCCTCCTGGTCAGTCTGGTGAGGCCCAGGCATCCTCTTGGTCAGTCTGGTGAGGCCCAGGCACCCTCCTGGTCAGTCTGGTGAGGCCCAGGCACCCTCTTGGTCAGTCTGGTGAGGCCCAGGCACCCTCCTGGTCAGTCTGGTGAGGCCCAGGCATCCTCTTGGTCAGTCTGGTGAGGCCCCGGCATCCTCCTGGTCAGTCTGGTGAGGCCCAGGCACCCTCTTGGTCAGTCTGGTGAGGCCCAGGCACCCTCCTGGTCAGTCTGGTGAGGCCCAGGCATCCTCTTGGTCAGTCTGGTGAGGCCCCAGCATTCTCTTGGTCAGTCTGGTGAGGCCCCAGCATCCTCTTGGTCAGTCTGGTGAGGCCCAGGCATCCTCTTGGTCAGTCTGGTGAGGCCCCAGCATCCTCTTGGTCAGTCTGGTGAGGCCCCTCCTAGTGGGGAGAGCACCAAACCACCCTGATACGTAGTCCCTCAGGTCCTCACTCTGTTACGAGCTTTGGGACCTAAATAGGGAAATACCAGGGTGGCCCCTGTGAGTCAAAGTCTAACTCTGTGGCGAGTATAACGACATAAGACAAGGGTTACCAGGGCTAGGCATCCATCCACAGACTGCAGTTTCGGGGTATTTGCCCCTCGTCAGTGTGGAGCAGGATTCTGGCTACTGGGGCAATGATAAAGAGACCAACAAAACACAACAATCACTGAACTCAGGGAGAACAGTGAAAAATTCCAATGGAGTACTCATTTACGAGTCTCCACTGATTGCCCCCTACATTGTATGGGACAATCAATGGAGACTCGTAAATGAGTACTCCATTGGAATTTTTCACTGTTCTCCCTGAGTTCAGTGATTGTTGTGTTTTGTTGGTATACATACTTGTAGTAACGAAATCTTGTGGCAAAACTCTGGTACTACTACATTACCACTCTGAAAAGTACAGGCTTTAACGAAGGGTGTAACCAATAGCAACACCCGTGGTGGGACACCACATGAGCTTTTCTCTCTGTCTCCCTCTCCTCCCCCCTCCCTTCTGAGACAAGTCCCTGGCAGGCTGTATCTGCAACATTGGAGCTTCTTTATAATGGCAGGAGGATTATTCTGAGGTCAAGTTGCTGATGAACTCACCGTGATTAAAGTGGCTCTGTACCCACAATCTGACCCCCCCCCCCCCAAACCGCTTGTACCTCCGGATAGCTGCTTTTAATCCAAGATCTGTCCTGCGGTCCGTTCGGCAGGTGATGCAGTTATTGTGCTAAATAACAACTTTTAAACTGGCAGCCCCGTGCCCTACGGGCATGGCCTAGATTGTGTATGCATTAGGCTGGCACACCTTCTCCGTCCTTCCTCCCCGCCCTCCTCATCATTAGGAATGCTCCAGGCAGATTGCCTCCTATTCCTCAGCTGTGTGAGCCCGGCACATTGGCTGGATCGTTAAGTACCTGAGCAATGTTCAGCATGAAGAAAATGTTCCAGTGGCATTCCTAATGATGAAGAGGGTGGAGAGGAGGGACAGAGAGGTGGTGCAAAGTTAGGGCACAGATACTCCCGTTGTTCTTTAGGACAATAACGGCATCACCTGGGGAACGGACCCCAGGACAGATCTTGGATTAAAAGCAGCTATCCGAAGGTACACGTGGTTTGGGGGGGTCAGATTGAGGGTACTAAATCACTTTAATCCTCCCAGCATTATAAAGAAGCTACAATGTTGCAGATACAGCCTGCCAAGCTCTTGTTTACACAGGGGCCCCACCATGTTTATATCACAGAGGCTCCATCATATTTATATTACAGGGGCCCCACCATGTTTATATCACAGAGGCTCCATCATATTTATATTACAGGGGCCCGCCATGTTTATATCCCAGGGGCCCCGCCATGTTTATATCGCAAGGGCTCCGCCATGTTTATATCGCAAGGGCTCCGCCATGTTTATATCACAGGGGCCCCGCCATGTTTATATCACAGGGGCCCTGCCATGTTTATATCACAGGGGCCCTGCCATGTTTATAGCCCAGGGCCCCGGCATGTTTATAGCCCAGGGGCCACGCCATATTTATATCACAGGGCCCCCGCCATGTTTATAGCCCAGGGCCCCCGCCATGTTTATAGCCCAGGGCCCCCGGCATGTTTATATCACAGGGGCTCCGCCATGTTTATAGCCCAGGGCCCCCGCCATGTTTATAGCCCAGGGCCCCCGGCATGTTTATATCACAGGGGCTCCGCCATGTTTATATCCCAGGGCCCCCGGCATGTTTATATCAAAGGGCCCCCGCCATGTTTATAGCCCAGGGCCCCCGGCATGTTTATATCACAGGGGCTTCGCCATGTTTATATCCCAGGCATGTTTATAGCCCAGGGCCCCCGGCATGTTTATAGCCCAGGGCCCCCGGCATGTTTATAGCCCATGGCCCCCGGCATGTTTATAGCCCATGGCCCCCGGCATGTTTATAGCCCAGGGCCCCCGGCATGTTTATAGCCCATGGCCCCCGGCATGTTTATAGCCCATGGCCCCCGGCATGTTTATAGCCCAGGGCCCCTGGCATGTTTATAGCCCAGGGCCCCCGGCATGTTTATATCACAGGGGCTCCGCCATGTTTATAGCCCAGGGCCCCCGGCATGTTTATATCACAGGGCCCCCGCCATGTTTATAGCCCAGGGCCCCAGGCATGTTTATATCACAGGAGCTTCGCCATGTTTATATCCCAGGGCCCCCGGCATGTTTATAGCCCAGGGCCCCCGGCATGTTTATAGCCCATGGCCCCCGGCATGTTTATATCACAGGGGCTTCGCCATGTTTATATCCCAGGGCCCCCGGCATGTTTATAGCCCAGGGCCCCCGGCATGTTTATAGCCCATGGCCCCCGGCAAGTTTATAGCCCAGGGCCCCCGGCATGTGTATAGCCCAGGGCCCCCGGCATGTTTATAGCCCAGGGCCCCCGGCATGTTTATAGCCCAGGGCCCCCGGCATGTTTATAGCCCACGGCCCCCGGCATGTTTATAGCCCATGGCCCCTGGCAAGTTTATAGCCCAGGGCCCCCGGCATGTGTATAGCCCAGGGCCCCCGGCATGTTTATAGCCCAGGGCCCCGGGCATGTTTATAGCCCAGGGCCCCCGGCATGTGTATAGCCCAGGGCCCCCGGCATGTTTATAGCCCAGGGCCCCTGGCATGTTTATAGCCCAGGGCCCCCGGCATGTTTATATCACAGGGGCTCCGCCATGTTTATAGCCCAGGGCCCCCGGCATGTTTATATCACAGGGCCCCCGCCATGTTTATAGCCCAGGGCCCCAGGCATGTTTATATCTCAGGGCCCCCGGCATGTTTATATCTCAGGGCCCCCGGCATGTTTATATCTCAGGGTCCCCGGCATGTTTATATCCCAGGGCCCCCGGCATGTTTATATCTCAGGGGCCCCGCCATGTTTATAGCCCAGGGCCCCCGCCATGTTTATAGCCCAGGGGCCCCGATATGATGCTGAGCTGACACCCTGTAAAGCCGGGATGTTTCCGGATAGTCAGTCACAGACGCGTTGCGGCAATGAAGTCCTCGCCGTCGCTCTGCACTAATGGGAGGTAATTTCTATGGTAATGCGCCATGTCCGCCGCTCCCACCAGACGCTCCGCGCTCTTTTTCCACTAATTTGCAGAAGAGTTAATAATCGGCCATTAGGGGCTCACAGAGTTTATTTTGGGCTAATAAAGCGCTGGAAACGTCGTCGAATGGAAACTTTTACAGAATTAAATCTTTATGTTGGTCCTTTACATGAAATAATGATGAATGGGATGAGGTCAGCGAGCGCCGGAGCCAAGAGCCTGATTATCCCAACCGCAGGAAAATCTGTTTACCCTCCTAAAAGAGAGAAGCCGCCGCCAAACAGCCAGGGTTGCTAGGGAACCGCACGGAGAACGCTGCAAGGAATCTGCTGAGCGCCATCCATATCCATCACACATCAGCCCCGAAATGGGGGGTACAGAGGTAGCAGAGGACCCCCATATACAAGAGCCACCATCACCCATATACAGAGGCAGCAGAGGACCCTCATATACAAGAGCCACCATCACCCATATACAGAGGGAGCAGAGGACCCCCATATACAAGAGCCACCATCACTCATATACAGAGGGAGCAGAGGACCCCCGTATACAAGAGCCAACATCACCCATATACAGAGGGAGCAGAGGACCCCCATATACAAGAGCCACCATCACCCATATACAGTGGGAGCAGAGGACCCTCATATACAAGAGCCAACATCACCCATATACAGAGGCAGCAGAGGACCCCCATATACAAGAGCCACCATCACCCATATACAGAGGGAGCAGAGGACCCCCATATACAGGAGCACCCATCACCCATATACAGTGGGAGCAGAGGACCCTCATATACAAGAGCCAACATCACCCATATACAGAGGCAGCAGAGGACCCCCATATACAAGAGCCACCATCACCCATATACAGAGGGAGCAGAGGACCCCCATATACAGGAGCACCCATCACCCATATACAGAGGGAGCAGAGGACCCTCATATACAAGAGCCAACATCACCCATATACAGAGGCAGCAGAGGACCCCCATATACAAGAGCCACCATCACCCATATACAGAGGGAGCAGAGGACCCCCATATACAAGAGCCACCATCACTCATATACAGAGGGAGCAGAGGACCCCCATATACAAGAGCCAACATCACCCATATACAGAGGGAGCAGAGGACCCCCATATACAAGAGCCACCATCACCCATATACAGAGGGAGCAGAGGACCCCCATATACAAGAGCCACCATCACTCATATACAGAGGGAGCAGAGGACCCCCGTATACAAGAGCCAACATCACCCATATACAGAGGGAGCAGAGGACCCCCATATACAAGAGCCACCATCACCCATATACAGTGGGAGCAGAGGACCCTCATATACAAGAGCCAACATCACCCATATACAGAGGCAGCAGAGGACCCCCATATACAAGAGCCACCATCACCCATATACAGAGGGAGCAGAGGACCCCCATATACAGGAGCACCCATCACCCATATACAGTGGGAGCAGAGGACCCTCATATACAAGAGCCAACATCACCCATATACAGAGGCAGCAGAGGACCCCCATATACAAGAGCCACCATCACCCATATACAGAGGGAGCAGAGGACCCCCATATACAGGAGCACCCATCACCCATATACAGAGGGAGCAGAGGACCCTCATATACAAGAGCCAACATCACCCATATACAGAGGCAGCAGAGGACCCCCATATACAAGAGCCACCATCACCCATATACAGAGGGAGCAGAGGACCCCCATATACAAGAGCCACCATCACCCATATACAGAGGGAGCAGAGGACCCCCATATACAAGAGCCAACATCACCCATATACAGAGGGAGCAGAGGACCCCCATATACAAGAGCCACCATCACCCATATACAGAGGGAGCAGAGGACCCCCATATACAAGAGCCACCATCACTCATATACAGAGGGAGCAGAGGACCCCCGTATTCAAGAGCCACCATCACCCATATACAGAGGGAGCAGAGGACCCTCATATACAAGAGCCACCATCACCCATATACAGAGGCAGCAGAGGACCCCCATATACAAGAGCCACCATCACCCATATACAGAGGCAGAAGAGGACCCCCGTATACAAGAGCCACCATCACCCATATACAGTGGGAGCAGAGAACCCCCATATACAGGAGCAACCATCACCCATATACAGAGGGAGCAGAGGACCCCCGTATACAAGAGCCACCATCACCTTTCAGCGGGAGCCCCATCTTATGTGACTGATATCAGCCGCTCCTCTTATAACGCTCCAGTACTGATATATCCTCCTATTACATCATATGTGACTGATATCAGCCGCTCCTCTTATAATGCTCCAGCACTGATATAACCTATTACATCATATGTGACTGATATCAGCCGCTCCTCTTATAATGCTCCAGTACTGATATAACCTCCAGATATTACATCATATGTGACTGATATCAGCCGCTCCTCTTATAACGCTCCAGTACTGATATAACCTCCAGATATTACATCATATGTGACTGATATCAGCTGCTCCTCTTATAACGCTCCAGCACTGATATAACCTCCTATTACATCATATGTGACTGATATCAGCCGCTCCTCTTATAACGCTCCAGCACTGATATACCTCCTATTACATCATATGTGACTGATATCAGCTGCTCCTCTTATAACGCTCCAGCACTGATATACCTCCTATTACATCATATGTGACTGATATCAGCCGCTCCTCTTATAATGCTCCAGTACTGATATAACCTATTACATCATATGTGACTGATATCAGCCGCTCCTCTTATAACGCTCCAGCACTGATATATCCTCCTATTACATCATATGTGACTGATATCAGCCGCTCCTCTTATACCGCTCCAGCACTGATATAACCTCCAGACATGACATCATATGTAACTGATATCAGCCGCTCCTCTTATAACGCTCCAGTACTGATATAACCTCCTATTACATCATATGTGACTGATATCAGCCGCTCCTCTTATAACGCTCCAGCACTGATATAACCTCCTATTACATCATATGTGACTGATATCAGCCACTCCTCTTATAACGCTCCAGTACTGATATAACCTCCTATTACATCATATGTGACTGATATCAGCCGCTCCTCTTATAACGCTCCAGTACTGATATAACCTCCTATTACATCATATGTGACTGATAACAGCCGCTCCTCTTATAATGCTCCAGCACTGATATAACCTCCTATTACATCATATGTGACTGATAACAGCCGCTCCTCTTATAATGCTCCAGCACTGATATAACCTCCTATTACATCATATGTGACTGATATCAGCCGCTCCTCTTATAACGCTCCAGTACTGATATAACCTCCTATTACATCATATGTGACTGATATCAGCTGCTCCTCCTATAACGCTCCAGCACTGGTATAACCTCCTATTACATCATATGTGAGTCACACCTCACCTCAGCAGCTCGGGTGATCGGTACCGATTGTTCCTGGGGGGGGGGCGGGCACCTCAGCAGCTCGGGTGATCGATACCGATTGTTCCCGGGGGGGGGGGGGGGGGGGCGGGCACCTCAGCAGCTCGGGTGATCGATACCGATTGTTCCTGGGGGGGGGGGGGGGCTCCTCAGCAGCTCGGGTGATCGGTACCGATTGTTCCTGGGGGGGGGGCACCTCAGCAGCTCGGGTGATCGATACCGATTGTTCCGGGGGGGGGGGGGCACCTCAGCAGCTCGGGTGATCGATACCGATTGTTCCCGGGGGGGGGGGGGGGGGGGGGCGGGCACCTCAGCAGCTCGGGTGATCGATACCGATTGTTCCTGGGGGGGGGGGGGGGGGGGGGGGGCACCTCAGCAGCTCAGGAAGAAATTTTGCATGGGAATGAGGGGACTTCAAAGGCGTCAGCGTCATCACAGACCCCGCCGTATTTATGTAGGGCAGAGAAGAAAAGCCATTGTTATCCCCCGGCTGAAGCCTTACGGAGAATTGTGCCCGGGATTTAGGTCCCGTTAACCCTTTCATGGCGCCTTCCGGGCTGCGGGATAGAAGACGTCTTCAGCTTCTTATTCTTTCTCTCGGCTTTTTAATAGGATTAGATTTGGACTGAATTCTGTAAATCCAGAAATCTGCTTTATTAATGTGTCAGAACTTCAGCAGGAGATCAGCGTCTTACAGCGACTACAACTCCCAGCATGCCCTCAGAGCCTGGGCTGTATGGATCAGTGCTCCCTAACCTGTTGGTCTCCAGCTCTCAGGGTATGATGGGAGTTGTAGTTTTGTAATAGTTGGAGAGGCACGGGTCAGGGAGCACTGATGCAGAGTATAGGGGTATATAGGGGTATATAGGGGGTATATAGGGGTATGCAGAGTATAGGAGTATATAGGGGTAGGCAGAGTATAGGAGTATATAGGGGTAGGCAGAGTATAGGGGTATATAGGGGTAGGCAGAGTATAGGAGTATATAGGGGGAGGCAGAGTATAGGGGTATATAGGGGTAGGCAGAGTATAGAAGTATATAGGGGTAGGCAGAGTATAGGAGTATATAGGGGTAGGCAGAGTATAGGGGTATATAGAGGTAGGCAGAGTATAGGAGTATATAGGGGTAGGCAGAGTATAGGGGTATGCAGAGTATAGGGGTATATTGGGGTAGGCAGAGTATAGGGGTATATAGGGGTAGGCAGAGTATAGGGGTATATATGGGTATATAGGGGTAGGCAGAGTATAGGAGTATATAGGGGTAGGCAGAGTATAGGAGTATATAGGGGTAGGCAGAATATAGGAGTATATAGGGGTAGACAGAGTATAGGGATATATAGGGGTAGGCAGAGTATAGGAGTATATAGGGGGAGGCAGAGTATAGGGGTATATAGGGGTAGGCAGAGTATAGGAGTATATAGGGGTAGGCAGAGTATAGGAGTATATAGGGGTAGGCAGAGTATATAGGGGTATATATGGGTATATAGGGGTAGGCAGAGTATAGGAGTATATAGGGGTAGGCAGAGTATAGGGGTATATATGGGTATATAGGGGTAGGCAGAGTATAGGAGTATATAGGAGTAGGCAGAGTATAGGGGTATATATGGGTATATAGGGTTATGCAGAGTATAGGGGTATATAGGGGGAGGCAGAGTATAGGGGTATATAGAGGTAGGCAGAGTATAGGAGTATATAGGGGTAGGCAGAGTATAGGGGTATGCAGAGTATAGGGGTATATTGGGGTAGGCAGAGTATAGGGGTATATAGGGGTAGGCAGAGTATAGGGGTATATATGGGTATATAGGGGTAGGCAGAGTATAGGAGTATATAGGGGTAGGCAGAGTATAGGAGTATATAGGGGTAGGCAGAATATAGGAGTATATAGGGGTAGACAGAGTATAGGGATATATAGGGGTAGGCAGAGTATAGGAGTATATAGGGGGAGGCAGAGTATAGGGGTATATAGGGGTAGGCAGAGTATAGAAGTATATAGGGGTAGGCAGAGTATAGGGGTATATAGAGGTAGGCAGAGTATAGGAGTATATAGGGGTAGGCAGAGTATAGGGGTATGCAGAGTATAGGGGTATATTGGGGTAGGCAGAGTATAGGGGTATATAGGGGTAGGCAGAGTATAGGGGTATATATGGGTATATAGGGTTATGCAGAGTATAGGGGTATATTGGGGTAGGCAGAGTATAGGAGTATATAGGGGTAGGCAGAGTATATAGGGGTATATATGGGTATATAGGGGTAGGCAGAGTATAGGAGTATATAGGGGTAGGCAGAGTATAGGGGTATATATGGGTATATAGGGGTAGGCAGAGTATAGGAGTATATAGGAGTAGGCAGAGTATAGGGGTATATATGGGTATATAGGGTTATGCAGAGTATAGGGGTATATAGGGGGAGGCAGAGTATAGGGATATATAGAGGTAGGCAGAGTATAGGAGTATATAGGGGTAGGCAGAGTATAGGGGTATATAGGGGGAGGCAGAGTATAGGGATATATAGGGGTAGGCAGAGTATAGGGGGTATATAGGGGTAGGCAGAGTATAGGGGGTATATAGGGGTATGCAGAGTATAGGGATATATAGGGGTAGGCAGAGTATAGGGGGTATATAGGGGTAGGCAGAGTATAGGGGGTATATAGGGGTATGCAGAGTATAGGGATATATAGGGGTAGGCAGAGTATAGGGGGTATATAGGGGTATGCAGAGTATAGGGATATATAGGGGTAGGCAGAGTATAGGAGTATATAGGGTTAAGCAGACTATAGGGGGTATATAGGGGTAGGCAGAGTATAGGGATACATAGAGGTAGGCAGAGTATAGGGGTATATATGGGTATATAGGGTTATGCAGAGTATAGGGGTATATAGGGGTAGGCAGAGTATAGGGGTATATAGGGGTAGGCAGAGTATAGGAGTATATAGGGGTAGGCAGAGTATAAGGGTATATAGGGGGAGGCAGAGTATAGGGATATATAGGGGTAGGCAGAGTATAGGAGTATATAGGGGTAGGCAGAGTATAGGAGTATATAGGGGTAGGCAGAGTATAGGAGTATATAGGGGTAGGCAGAGTATAGGGGGTATATAGGGGTAGGCAGAGTATATTACACAGATACACATGCAATCATCCGTCCATGCGGGTGCATGGAGTGTGCAGCCGGAGCCGCACGCTCCATTGTGTGAACTGACAGGGTCAGTTTCTTGCGGCGCCGCTAGGGATCTCGGCCGGAGTGTATACTATGTGTATGTATATACTGTATGTACTATGTGTATACTATGTGTATGTATATACCTTATGTACTATGTGTATACTATGTGTATGTATATACCGTATGTACTATGTGTATACTATGTGTATGTATATACTGTATGTACTATGTGTATACTATGTGTATGTATATACTGTATGTACTATGTGTATACTATGTGTATGTATATATGTACTATGTGTATACTATGTGTATGTATATATGTACTATGTGTATACTATGTGTATGTATATACTGTATGTACTATGTGTATACTATGTGTATGTATATACTGTATGTACTATGTGTATACTATGTGTATGTATATACTGTATGTACTATGTGTATACTATGTGTATGTATATATCGTATGTACTATGTGTATACTATGTGTATGTATATACTGTATGTACTATGTGTATACTATGTGTATGTATATACTGTATGTACTATGTGTATGTATATACCGTATGTACTATGTGTATACTATGTGTATGTATATACTGTATGTACTATGTGTATACTATGTGTATGTATATATGTACTATGTGTATACTATGTGTATGTATATACTGTATGTACTATGTGTATGTATATACCGTATGTACTATGTGTATACTATGTGTATGTATATACTGTATGTACTATGTGTATACTATGTGTATGTATATATCGTATGTACTATGTGTATACTATGTGTATGTATATACTGTATGTACTATGTGTATACTATGTGTATGTATATACTGTATGTACTATGTGTATGTATATACCGTATGTACTATGTGTATACTATGTGTATGTATATACTGTATGTACTATGTGTATACTATGTGTATGTATATATGTACTATGTGTATACTATGTGTATGTATATACTGTATGTACTATGTGTATGTATATACCGTATGTACTATGTGTATACTATGTGTATGTATATACTGTATGTACTATGTGTATACTATGTGTATGTATATATGTACTATGTGTATACTATGTGTATGTATATACTGTATGTACTATGTGTATACTATGTGTATGTATATACTGTATGTACTATGTGTATACCATGTGTATGTATATACCGTATGTACTATGTGTATACTATGTGTATGTATATACCGTATGTACTATGTGTATGTATATACTGTATGTACTATGTGTATACCATGTCCGGTCGGGATTCCTTAGAAGGTACCACTACGTAAGTTCCATAGTAATCATGGCCTGCGGTCGTTCCTAATGGTGAGGAGGGTGGGGAGGAAGGAAGGAGAGGCGTCACAGACCTGGAGCACACACCCTCTAGGCCGCACCAGTATCACACACCCTAACCCAGGCACCGGGAACATGACCAGGAAGGACGTACTCTCATCAAACAGAGTGTACCAGCGCAGAGGTAGGTACAGAATAACTTTAAAAACAGAGGTGTGTTGATCATAGTAAACTGAAGCAGGTTCTCAGCAGCACAGAGTATTTCTAGAGAACATAGACTGTAGTTTATATACTGGAAGGAGTAGGGTGCCCAGCAGCACAGAGGATGTCAGAAGAGGAGGTGGCTGATCTTATAGGAGAGGACAAAGCAGCACAGAGGATGTCAAGAGAGGAGGGGGCTGATCTTATAGGAGAGGACAAAGCAGCACAGAGGATGTCAGGAGAGGAGGGGGCTGATCTTATAGGAGAGGTCACAGCAGCACAGAGGATGTCAGGAGAGGAGAGTGCTGATCTTATAGGAGAGGTCACAGCAGCACAGAGGATGTCAGGAGAGGAGGGTGCTAATCCTATAGGAGAGGACACAGCAGCACAGAGGATGTCAGGAGAGGAGGGTGCTGATCTTATAGGGAGGACACAGCAGCACAGAGGATGTCAGGAGAGGAGGGTGCTGATCTTATAGGAAAGGACACAGCAGCACAGAGGATGTCAGGAGAGGAGAGTGCTGATCTTATAGTGGAGGTCCCAGCAGCACAGAGGATGTCAGGAGAGGAGGGTGCTGACACTATAGGAGAGGTCCCAGCAGCACAGAGGATGTCAGGAGAGGAGGGGGCTGATACTATAGGAGAGGACACAGCAGCACAGAGGATGTCAGGAGAGGAGGGGGCTGATCTTATAGGGGAGGTCGCAGCAGCACAGAGGATGTCAGGAAAGGAGGGGGCTGATCTTATAGGAGAGGACACAGCAGCACAGAGGATGTCAGGAGAGGGGGGTGCTGATCTTATAGGGAGGACACAGCAGCACAGATGATGTCAGGAGAGGAGGGGGCTGATCTTATAGGAGAGGTCACAGCAGCACAGAGGATGTCAGGAGAGGAGGGGGCTGATCTTATAGGAGAGGACACAGCAGCACAGAGGATGTCAGGAGAGGAGGGTGCTGATCTTATAGGAAAGGACACAGCAGCACAGAGGATGTCAGGAGAGGAGAGTGCTGATCTTATAGTGGAGGTCCCAGCAGCACAGAGGATGTCAGGAGAGGAGGGTGCTGACACTATAGGAGAGGTCCCAGCAGCACAGGGGATGTCAGGAGAGGAGGGGGCTGATACTATAGGAGAGGACACAGCAGCACAGAGGATGTCAGGAGAGGAGGGGGCTGATCTTATAGGGGAGGTCGCAGCAGCACAGAGGATGTCAGGAAAGGAGGGGGCTGATCTTATAGGAGAGGACACAGCAGCACAGAGGATGTCAGGAGAGGAGGGGGCTGATCTTATAGGAGAGGACACAGAAGCACAGAGGATGTCAGGAGAGGAGGGTGCTGATACTATAGGAGAGGACACAGCAGCACAGATGATGTCAGGAGAGGAGGGTGCTGATCTTATAGGGGAGGTCCCAGCAGCACAGAGGATGTCAGGAGAGGAGGGGGCTGATCTTATAGTGGAGGTCCCAGCAGCACAGAGGATGTCAGGAGAGGAGGGGGCTACTCCTATAGGAGAGGACACAACAGCACAGAGGATGTCAGGAGAGGAGGGTGCTGATCTTATAGGAGAGGTCCCAGCAGCACAGAGGATGTCAGGAGAGGAGGCGGCTGATACTATAGGGAGGTCCTAGCAGCACAGAGGATGTCAGGAGAAGAGGGGGCTGATACTATAGGAGAGGTCCCAGCAGCACAGAGGATGTCAGGAGAGGAAGGGGCTGTTCTTATAGGAGAGGTCCTAGCAGCACAGAGGATGTCAGGAGAGGAGGGTGCTGATCTTATAGGAGAGGTCCTAGCAGCACAGAGGATGTCAGGAGAGGAGGGTGCTGATCTTATAGAGGAGGTCCCAGCAGCACAGAGAATGTCAGGAGAGGAGGGGGCTGATCTTATAGGAGAGGACACAGCAGCACAGAGGATGTCAGGAGAGGAGGGTGCTGATCTTTTAGGGGAGGTCCCAGCAGCACAGAGGATGTCAGGAGAGGAGGGGGCTGATACTATAGGGAGGTCCCAGCAGCACAGAGGATGTCAGGAGAGGAGGGGGCTGATACTATAGGGAGGTCCCAGCAGCACAGAGGATGTCAGGAGAGGAGGGGGCTAATCATATAGGAGAGGTCATAGCAGCACAGAGGATGTCAGGAGAGGAGGGTACTGATCTTATAGGGGAGGTCCCAGCAGCACAGAGGATGTCAGGAGAGGAGGGTGCTGATCTTATAGAGGAGGTCCCAGCAGCACAGAGGATGTCAGGAGAGGAGGGGGCTGATCTTATAGGAGAGGACACAGCAGCACAGAGGATGTCAGGAGAGGAGGGTGCTGATCTTATAGGGGAGGTCCCAGCAGCACAGAGGGTGTCAGGAGAGGAGGGGGCTGATCTTATAGGGGAGGTCCCAGCAGCTCAGAGGATGTTAGGAGAGGAGGGGGCTGATCTTATAGGGGAGGACACAGGGTCCCAGCAGCACAGAGGATGTCAGGAGAGGAGGGGGCTGATCTTTTAGGGGAGGTCCCAGCAGCACAGAGGGTGTCAGGAGAGGAGGGGGCTGATCTTATAGGGGAGGTCCCAGCAGCACAGAGGATGTTAGGAGAGGAGGGGGCTGATCTTATAGGGGAGGACACAGGGTCCCAGCAGCACAGAGGATGTCAGGAGAGGAGGGGGCTGATCTTATAGGGGAGGTCCCAGCAGCACAGAGGATGTTAGGAGAGGAGGGGGCTGATCTTATAGGGGAGGACACAGGGTCCCAGCAGCACAGAGGATGTCAGGAGAGGGGTGCACAGAGCATTTACAGTATCTCCCTGTAAATGTTGAGCAGCTCACAGTATAAAAGTTCCATCGGTGTCAGCCGGGTCAGTTGTTTACTAGTTGTTTTACTTTACGACATCAGCGTTGGGGATGGGGGAGGGGGGTTGATGGGTTGGGGTCCCAGCACACTGATGATCCAGGGGCAGCTGACATGGGGTCTGCACCAGTTTTCCTTCAGTCTTATAATATATAGATTTTCTATGAGGTGTAAGTCAGGTGAGAATTGAAGCCCTGGGATGACTGCTGCAGCCTCTTCCCCTCCTCCCCCTCCTCCTCCTCCTCCCTCCTTCTTGTCCTCCTTGATCTCTCACCTCAGGTTCTCTTTTCTAAAACACAACTTTACTTAAACTGCTTCACTCTTCACATTGGAGGATGAAATAGCATCTAGAGCCTCATTCTCTGAACTATGATCTCCAGATGATGCAAGACTACAACTCCCAGCATGCCCTGATAGACTGTCCATGCATGCTGAGAGTTGTAGTTCTGTATAGTCAGATGTTGGGGATCCTTGGTCTACAGGATACAACACCATACAGACCTTCTGCCGCTCTCCCAGCCCAGGATTCTGTGGATTTTCCTTTGGCTCAGGGAGAATATTAAAGGAGGAGGCAGAGGAGTCGGGATGGGAGAGACGCCTGATTAGTCCGGGAGATTAGAGGAGTCTGTGAAACTCATCGGGAAGAGTCTGCAGGATCCTGGGATAAATACTGACATTTCCTTCCTCATTATATCCATCATGTATGGGGGGCTGCTGACACAGGTGACGAGACCCTCTTATACAACTGACTGCGGAGATCTACATTATCAGGATCTCTGCTTGCTGCCAATGAATAGGAATGTTCTTATTTGGCTTGTGGATCTCCCACAAATCTTTCATACAGAAGGACCCATGTTATGCGGCACAGTATACGGATTCCGCTTTATACTCTGCTGCTGCTACTGTATATTGCAGTCTGCAAAAATTCTGTATCTGCAGCCACCACAAGGTGGAGCTCACAGCATGTGGATTTACATGGCTTCCTTATTTAGAGAGGCTCAGTATGCAGAAAGCTCCCCCTAGTGGTGGCAGCTGGTTTACAGAATGTTATAACTATATACCATGATGAAGTGAAGAGAAGCAGCGGGAAGTCTAAGGTCAGACAGCACAGCAGTGGCGGTCAGGTCTCTGTTACACTGGCTGCCAATAGCCTCTTATTATAAGCAGATTGGCCAGTGTGGAAATCTATAATCAGACTCTATTTCATTGCTGATCAATCGATATAAGGGAAATGCTTATAATATATAATATAACAGCTAAAGTGGATACACAGCAGAGCTCCACAGTAAGGATTCAGGGGAGAAGAGAGAGAATGGGGCTGGGACAAAGCAAAGAAGTGTCCAGGACACGAGGGATCAGCAGACGCTCCATCGCAGATCTCCAGGATTTACACTGTACAATCATCCGTCTCCTCTCACTGTACAGTCATCCGTCTCCTCTCACTTATCCTGCAGCACAAAGCATTCTGCAATATAACGGCATCCAGAGAACTACAAATCCCAGGAGGCTGTCTCTGTTATACAGCACTGACACTGGGCTCCTGAGGATAACAGATAATATACTATAATAATGGGCTCAATTAAAGTCAATGGGAAGTTGTCCATCAGTGCACATAGCGTAGCGAATAACGTCCGCAACTGATTGTTCACGGCCATATAATAAACACGCTCAGTGTTTATCACCTCCACTGGTATATTGTGTGTGACCATAACCTCGAGGTGTATACGCATCTATACATGTGATATTGTAGGCGGCTTTTTAGTCTGCGGAACTGTGTATCTAAACCTATCATGTGTGATACTGTATACTGTAGTATATGCGGTATACAAGGCCATGTATCTAACCCTAGCATGTGTGATACTATATACTCAGCTGATGTAATCACTTGTGATACTATATACTCAGCCACTGTATATCTAGCTGTGTAATGTGGTATATAAGGCCATGTATCCAAGCCTAACGTGTGATACTATATACTCAGCTGATGTAATCACATGTGATACTATATACTTAGCCACTGTATATCTAGCTGTGTAATGTGGTATATAAGGCCATGTATCCAAGCCTAACATGTGTGATACTATATTCTCAGCCACTGTATATCCAACTGTGTAATGCCGTATCCAAGTCTAACATGTGTGATACTGTATATTCAGCCACTGTATATCTAACTGTGTAATGCCGTATCCAAGCCTAACATGTGTGATACTGTATATTCAGCCACTGTATATCTAACTGTGTAATGCCGTATCCAAGCCTAACATGTGTGATACTGTATATTCAGCCACTGTATATCTAACTGTGTAATGCCGTATCCAAGCCTAACGTGTGAGATTGTCTGTTAAAACCCTTTATCTAAGCCTATTATGTGTTATACCGCCTATTGAGTTTTATGTATCATACTGTCTGCCAATCTGCTGTATCTAATCCTATCTTGTGTGATACTGTATACTGGGTTGGGTAGCTAAGTGCATGCATCATAGGTGATTCTGCCTGGATAGCCACTGTATCTAAATATATCATGTATTATACTGTCTACTGAACTAATATATCTAATCCTATCATGTGTGATAGTGTCCGCTGAGCTTTTGTATCTAAGCCTATCCTGTGCGATACTTTCTGCAAAACCACTGTATATTCTGTCTACTGTGCTGTATATCTAAGCCTAACATGTAATACTGAAGGCTGAGCTGCTGTATCTAAGCCTGACATGTGTGATACTGTCTACTGAGCTGCTGTATCTAAGCTCTTATCGTGATACTGTCTGCTGAGCTGCTGTATCTAAGCCTGACGTGTGTGATATTGTCTGATGAGCTGCTGTGCAGTCTGGTGTGCTGCTGTATCTAAGCCCGACATGTGTGATCCTGTCTGCGGAGCTGCTGTATCTAAGCCTGACATGTGTGATACTGTGTGTTGAGCTGCTGTATCTAAGCCCGACATGTGTGATACGGTGTGCTGAGCCTGAGCTGCTGTATCTAAGCCTATCATGTGTGATCCTGTATGCTGAGCTGCTGTATCTAAGCCTATCATGTGTGATCCTGTCTGCGGAGCTGCTGTATCTAAGCCTATCATGTGTGATCCTGTCTGCGGAACTGCTGTATCTAAGCCTATCATGTGTGATACTGTGTGCTGAGCTGCTGTATCTAAGCCTATCATGTGTGATCCTGTCTGCGGAGCTACTGTATCTAAGCCTATCATGTGTGATCCTGTCTGCGGAGCTGCTGTATCTAAGCCTATCATGTGTGATCCTGTCTGCGGAGCTGCTGTATCTAAGCCTATCATGTGTGATCCTGTCTGCGGAGCTGCTATATCTAAGCTTATCATGTGTGATCCTGTCTGCGGAGCTGCTGTATCTAAGCCTATCATGTGTGATCCTGTCTGCGGAGCTGCTGTATCTAAGCCTATCATGTGTGATCCTGTCTGCGGAGCTGCTGTATCTAAGCCTATCATGTGTGATCCTGTCTGCGGAGCTGCTGTATCTAAGCCTATGATGTGTGATCCTGTCTGCGGTGCTGCTGTATCTAAGCCTATCATGTGTGATACTGTCTGCGGAGCTGCTGTATCTAAGCCTCGCAGATTCCTGAATATTTATCCGTCTCTCTGCTGTGTGATAATATAACGTGCAGGTAAGGAGCGGAGCACAACCCCCAGCAGTGCAGCAGCAGCTCAGGGCAGGCAGGAATTCCCCGGCCACATTCCAGCATTAGGGGCATTCCTGACATCTCTCAGGGGCCGCATTCTCCTCCTCAGGGGCCACAGCACAATCCACCACAGGAGGGAAACCAACACAGCAGAATATCTGGAAAGTGCAATGAAGCCAAGATCCAGCCCCTCCCCACCCCACCCCGAGGGCAAAGAGCAGCCACAGGGCAAAGGGGAAAAAGTTCAAGGGGCTCCTGAGCTCAGAGCTGAGCCTCATAGAGGGCAATGTGCAGGGAGTGAGGGAACACTGCCATCTAGTGGGCAAACTCTGGTAAGACAGCGCAAGGGAAAATCAAAGACAAAGGTTTTCTGATGAAGCAACATGGAATCAATGATGGTGATTATTACTAATTAGTTATCTGTTTGATTCATTTTGTAATTACAAATATAACTCATTGTTATTGAGACATTGTTCCCCAAGCTGTGTCTCCCCAGCTGGATGACATGCTTTGACCCACCCCTAGACACATGTTGGAGAACATGAGGGTCTATCAGGGCATGCTGGGAGTTTTGCAATAGTTTGAGAGAGACATGTCGGGGATCACTGCATAATGTTCTCTGTGGTTTGTGAGGGCATGCTGGGAGTTGTAGTGGATGGATGGCCATTGGTTGAGGAACCTTGCACTTAGACATAACTAACAATTGCAGTGTTTACATACCTCTTCTACTCAATACTGAAGCAAATAGGCTGCGATGTGGCGGTAAATTCACAAGTCTGTATAATCCTGTCTGGTTACTGTGAGTCAGATATATACAGAGCAGCAGATAGGGTGTGCAGTGCTCTATGTGCTCTGTGCTGCCACCTCTGGAGGATAATTTGTATGAGAAGTAGGTCACATGACCTTCCAACATAAGCTTTTGCTTTTAGAGGGCTGGAACAAACCAGTCTGGCCAGGCAAAGGAAGGAGAAGAAGGTCCAGTCCGGCCTAGCTTAGGCCATTGTAGGAGCTCCTGTGCGCTTCTCTCCACCAGAACGTTAGTGAAAGTTCTGGATCTGTCAGTGGAACAATGTAAATGAAACTATAACTCTGACCATCTGGATCATTCATCTCCCAGCAATGTGTGGAGTAACTATACACCCACAGGCTGAAATCATCAGAGAAACTGAGAGAATCACTAGAAGGGAAAATAGAGGAACAATGATATTCCTGCCTCTTCTGGACTACTAGCAGGACTCTGGAGCCAGGACAGTGGCCAATTTCCAACCATGCACCATAAAGTCCAGCAACACCTATAATCCGCAGCAGCAGTAGTTTTAAGCACAGTACAATCCAGTAATAGTTTTAGACGCACAAAAGTGTATCCTGCTTTGCACAGCAGGGTTTCCAGGCACAATAAAGTTTTATCCTGTTCGTGACGCCACACAAAGTGGTGCGGTAACCCAGGGGTGCTAGGTCTAACTTGCAAGGGGAGGCGTTGTGGTAGCACTACAGAACTTGTCATGGGGCTCAGAGTGGTATGTGAGCAGTGAACCAGATGGGATCAACTGCAGAATTGCCTTTTTTTTAGGGGGGGGGGGCTTCTCATTTTATTGCACATTAGCAATTCTCTTAGCTCTTTGTGTATGGTTGAGCAGAGACAAGCACATTCAGATACACAAAAGTGCAGGAGAATCATCAGCTTATCCTCTGATGTTGTCATCCCTCTTGCTCAGTGACTAGGTATTTTGTACCCTTGGCTTCATGGAATTCTGGGAAATGTAGCATACAGTGCATAGCACTCTGCACTCCAGTCAGTTATCAGTAGGGGCAGCTGCAGGCGGGGGTTACCCTGAAGTCTTAAGGCCTCAGAGCAAAGAATGGCTCCTGCTTATTCCCAGTGGCACCCACCTAGAGAGAGCCCATCAGTATCATGGTGGGAGTCCCGAGTCCGACCCTCAGATCTGCCATGTACTGTAGCTTTGTCTTATTCATTTGGATAGCACTAAGCTGCTTTTAGTTGTAATACCAGACCAACAACACTACTACAGGGATGGCACTGTACCTGGTCAGTTGATCTGTGGAGGGGAGGGGGGCTGAGAGATAGAACTAAAGTTCAGGCTAAAGGAAAGGACATCAGTTTTGTAGACCTGGACAATTCCTTGGTCTATGGCAGGTACACCATAGCACAGCTCATAAGGCTGGCCATGCCATGGTGGACGTCACCAGGGGTGGAGCTACAAGGAGTATACAGCTGTATACATCTCAGTGCTGCATCACTGAGGGCGCCACTACTCACCTTACATTGAGAGCCAATACTTATGGTGGTGGGATAAACCTCTTTACTTTTCATACAACTCCTTTTATTCTATAAAACATGGAGTAAGATCTGTGTAACAAACCGTATAAAATACTTTATTGGGACATAAAAAATAAATAAACCATCAGTACATAATAAGAACGTATAAACCGGAAGCCCCACATATAATAGTATCATTACTAACCGCTCCTGCCTCCCTGATACCGAGTACTGCCTGGGCCCTTCTTTATATTCTATCAGAATACAGAGGTCGTGTACAGGCCTCTATAGGACGTATATACCCGGAGGCCGCCCCAGCAGTCAATACGCCCTGACCCTATTCCCTATAGGACGTATAGACCCGGAGGCCGCCCCAGCAGTCAATACGCCCTCACCCTATAGGATGTATATACCACAGAGGCCGCCCCAGCAGTCAATACGCCCTCACCCAATTCCCTATAGGACGTATAGACCCCGGAGGCCGCCCCAGCAGTCAATACGCCCTCACCCTATACCCTATAGGACGTATAGACCCCGGAGGCCGCCCCAACAGTCCATACACCCTCACCCTATAGGACGTATATACCACAGAGGCCACCCCTGCAGTCCATACACCCTCACCCTATGGGCTGTATAGACCACGGAGGCCGCTCCCACAGTCAATGCCCCCTCACCCTATTCCCTATAGGACGTATAGACCACAGAGGCCGTCCCTGCAGTCCATACACCCTCACCCTATTCTCTATAGGACGTATAGACCACAGAGGCCACCCCTGCAGTCCATACACCCTCACCCTATTCCCTATAGGACGTATAGACCACGGAGGCCGCCCCTGCAGTCCATACACCCTCACCCTATACCCTATGGGCTGTATATACCACAGAGGCTGCCCCTGCAGTCCATACACCCTCACCCTATAGGCTGTATAGACCACGGAGGCCGTCCCTGCAGTCCATACACCCTCACCCTATACCCTATGGGCTGTATATACCACAGAGGCTGCCCCTGCAGTCAATACACCCTCACCCTATACCCTATGGGCTGTATAGACCACGGAGGCTGCCCCTGCAGTCCATACACCCTCACCCTATTCCCTATGGGCTGTATGGGCCTGCAGAGAGCTTTTCCTGTACATATCGATGATAACATGAACCATTTCCAATGTTGGGCCCCATTCTGTTTTTTTGAGATACATATATACAATTCTATAGGCTTCTACAGAAAGACATGGAAGCCAGTGAGGACTGAGACCCCATAAAACTCCCTGAGAGGGACGCAGACATGTCAGCAGTTTGCAGCATCCAGACCTAAACTCACATACATACAATCTTCCCCCATCTCTGTGTATAAGGCTCCGGATGCAGGATTTACTATAGCACCATGTGACGCCATCATTGGAGGGCAGGCTCGCCTGCTGCGGGGGGAGGTGGCCGGCCCTCAGTCCTATGACTGCCACTTATTAAGAGTCTCAATGACTGGCAGGAGTGGGCCAGCACCTTACAGTCTGGGCAGGGTCCCTTATTGCTACTGGCACCATGAATACAAGGAAAAAACATTGGTCCATCTGAAGTTTATGTGGGCGGCAGTGGGTTCCACAGTCGCAGTTCAATGGGTTTGTCGTCCGTCCAGCCGGGGACTTTGGAATCAGTAAGGATATGGAGAGACGGAGATGTAGATGATGAAGACGCTCTGGTACCGTAACCCCTGCTGCTCGCTGTGAGACGCCGCCTGCACTTTTATTCTGTAAACCCCAGAAGTGTCCAGAGAGCGTAAGGTGTAGATGATACCGTGGCCTCCATCGTCACGGAGAGCGAACGGGCTGCCCGAATCCTGCTCCAGGGCGGTGAAGCTGGTTTGGTTTTGGTGGACGCCCCCTTCAGAAAAGGCGCTGAGGCGGACGACATCCTGATTTGGAGGAATCCCGAAAGGCAGAGTCAGCAGCTTGTACTGCAGGGTGAATGGGCCGCCTGTACTGCAGTCTGTTAGACACCGACGATAGCAAGTCCTGTAGGGGAGGAAGAGCAAGTCATCATCCAGTAATCTACAACATGATCTGGTAGTGAAGCTGTGTCCTCGGTGTGGCGCTTACCCTGGGCTGGGGCCCTTGGTGTAGGACGCAGGGCAGGGGGTGTCCAGGCACTGGTATCCTCCTCTGGTGTTGAAGCACATCTGGTTGGCTCCACAGCTGACTCTCTGCTCTGCACATTCATCTATGTCTGGAGGAGGAGGAGGCAAAGATTACAATATATTACTGATCCAAAGATGGCGGCATATTACACGTATCGGAGTGTGGGGAGGAACTGTGGCGAAAATGTGAAAAGCAAAGACATTGTGCCCCAAACTAAAGCAATGTCCCCAGAAGGAAGGAGGGCTGGGGATTCCACATACTCAGCATGTAGCTCCTCTCTCTCTCCTCTCCTGATGGATCAGTCTCCAACCTCTCTCTCTCCTCTCCTGATGGATCAGTCTCCAGCCCCTCTCTCTCTCCTCTCCTGATGGATCAGTCTCCAGCCCCTCTCTCTCTCCTCTCCTGATGGATCAGTCTCCAGCCCCTCTCTCTCCTCTCCTGATGGATCAGTCTCCAGCCCCTCTCTCTCTCCTCTCCTGATGGATCAGTCTCCAGCCTCTCTCTCTCCTCTCCTGATGGATCAGTCTCCAGCCCCTCTCTCTCTCCTCTCCTGATGGATCAGTCTCCAGCCCCTCTCTCTCCTCTCCTGATGGATCAGTCTCCAGCCCCTCTCTCTCTCCTCTCCTGATGGATCAGTCTCCAGCCCCTCTCTCTCCTCTCCTGATGGATCAGTCTCCAGCCCCTCTCTCTCTGCTCTCCTGATGGATCAGTCTCCAGCCCCTCTCTCTGCTCTCCTGATGGATCAGTCTCCAGCCTCTCTCTCTCCTCTCCTGATGGATCAGTCTCCAGCCCCTCTCTCTCCTCTCCTAATGGATCAGTCTCCAGCCCCTCTCTCTCCACTCCTGATGGATCAGTCTCCAGCCCCTCTCTCTCCTCTCCTGATGGATCAGTCTCCAGCCCCTCTCCTCTCCTCTTCTGATGGATCAGTCTCCAGCCCCTCTCTCTCCTCTTCTGATGGATCAGTCTCCAGCCTCTCTCTCTCCTCTTCTGATGGATCAGTCTCCAGCCCCTCTCTCTCCTCTCCTGATGGATCAATCTCCAGCCCCTCTCTCTCCTCTCCTGATGGATCAGTCTCCAGCCCCTCTCTCTCTCCTCTCCTGATGGATCAGTCTCCAGCCCCTCTCTCTCTCCTCTCCTGATGGATCAGTCTCCAGCCCCTCTCTCTCCTCTCCTGATGGATCAGTCTCCAGCCCCTCTCTCTCCTCTCCTGATGGATCAGTCTCCAGCCTCTCTCTCTCCTCTCCTGATGGATCAGTCTCCAGCCCCTCTCTCTCCTCTCCTGATGGATCAGTCTCCAGCCCCTCTCTCTCCTCTCCTGATGGATCAGTCTCCAGCCCCTCTCTCTCTGCTCTCCTGATGGATCAGTCTCCAGCCCCTCTCTCTCCTTCTCCTGATGGATCAGTCTCCAGCCCCTCTCTCCTCTCCTGATGGATCAGTCTCCAGCCCCTCTCTCTCCTCTCCTGATGAATCAGTCTCCAGCCCCTCTCTCTCCTCTCCTGATGGATCAGTCTCCAGCCCTTCTCTCTCTCCTCTCCTGATGGATCAGTCTCCAGCCTCTCTCTCTCCTCTCCTGATGGATCAGTCTCCAGCCCCTCTCTCTCCTCTCCTGATGGATCAGTCTCCAGCCCCTCTCTCTCCTCTCCTGATGGATCAGTCTCCAGCCCCTCTCTCTCCTCTCCTGATGGATCAGTCTCCAGCCCCTCTCTCTCCTCTCCTGATGGATCAGTCTCCAGCCCCTCTCTCTCTCCTCTCCTGATGGATCAGTCTCCAGCCCCTCTCTCTCCTCTCCTGATGGATCAGTCTCCAGCCCCTCTCTCCTCTCCTGATGGATCAGTCTCCAGCCCCTCTCTCTCCTTCTCCTGATGGATCAGTCTCCAGCCCCTCTCTCTCCTCTCCTGATGGATCAGTCTCCAGCCCCTCTCTCTCCTCTCCTGATGGATCAGTCTCCAGCCCCTCTCTCTCCTCATGGATCAGTCTCCAGCCTCTCTCTCTCCTCTCCTGATGGATCAGTCTCCAGCCCCTCTCTCTCTCCTCTCCTGATGGATCAGTCTCCAGCCCCTCTCTCTCTCCTCTCTCCTGATGGATCAGTCTCCAGTCCCTCTCTCTCCTCTCCTGATGGATCAGTCTCCAGCCCCTCTCTCTCCTCTCCTGATGGATCAGTCTCCAGCCCCTCTCTCTCCTCTCCTGATGGATCAGTCTCCAGCCCCTCTCTCTCCTCTCCTGATGGATCAGTCTCCAGCCCCTCACTCTCTCCTCTCCTGATGGATTAGTCTCCAGCCCCTCTCTCTCTCCTTCTCCTGATGGATCAGTCTCCAGCCCCTCTCTCTCCTCTCCTGATGGATCAGTCTCCAGCCCCTCTCTCTCCTGATGGATCAGTCTCCAGCCCCTCTCCTCTCCTGATGGATCAGTCTCCAGCCCCTCTCTCTCCTCTCCTGATGGATCAGTCTCCAGCCCCTCTCTCTCCTGATGGATCAGTCTCCAGCCCCTCTCTCTCCTCTCCTGATGGATCAGTCTCCAGCCCCTCTCTCTCTCTCCTGATGGATCAGTCTCCAGCCTCTCTCTCTCCTCTCCTGATGGATCAGTCTCCAGCCCCTCTCTCTCCTCTCCTGATGGATCAGTCTCCAGCCCCTCTCTCTCCTCTCCTGATGGATCAGTCTCCAGCCCCTCTCTCTCTGCTCTCCTGATGGATCAGTCTCCAGCCCCTCTCTCTGCTCTCCTGATGGATCAGTCTCCAGCCTCTCTCTCTCCTCTCCTGATGGATCAGTCTCCAGCCCCTCTCTCTGCTCTCCTGATGGATCAGTCTCCAGCCTCTCTCTCTCCTCTCCTGATGGATCAGTCTCCAGCCCTTCTCTCTCCTCTCCTGATGGAGAATTTATTGTGATATTTAGGGACCAGGCAGCAGAATTGTGTACACATGTGGCTTATCTGAAAATGTCATAGATACATTGTATAAGATGATGGTTATTAGTACGCAGTAATGCAGACACTGTAGCAGACGCTGGCGCTCTGTGACTGATTGCTGACACTGCGGCGTCTTTGTCTCCATAATGGTTTTCTGTATCCTCCATCATTTACTGTTGTTTTTTTTATAACTTATGTCCTTAGAGTTGTTACATATGTATATGGGGGGTTCTGGGAGCCGCCAGCACTGTGACAGAATGTAACTACACACAATATTCTCCTCTTTTATCCTCATCTTGTTATTGCAGTTTATGGAATAAGAAGCACTTGGGCACAGTCCTCTGCTGACTTCCTCTGTGCTGCTGTAAGACAGTTAACCTTTCACATGCAGGTCTGTCCTCTTAGGCCTGGTTCACATTAGGATTTTGCTGTCTAGCATAAACAGATACGGATACGGTTTCCTTTGACTCACATTCTAAAAATAATACAGACCAGAATCGATTTTTTTGTTACATTTTGTAGCGTACGTGGTAGATGACGTTTTTCTGTATGTTCAAAGGAAACATTCAAAAACGGATACAGTGAGACGGAAAGCAAAATGGTAATGTGAACCTCGCCTAACACAGCTGTGCAGTAATATGGGCTGAACTGGTTCTTACCTTGGCAGTTTCTGTTGTTGGGTAGGAGCCGGTATCCTGATGGGCACAGACACTGGTAGCTGCCCTCTGTGTTCCTGCATTCATGCTGGCAGGGATTCCGCTGTTGGCATTCATCTATATCTGGAAGAAGAGAATAAAACATGACCGCCATCCTCTACCCCATTCTAGAATCATATGTCAATTACTTACAGCCTAGATTAATGCTCAGCAACCTCTGGTTCTCCAGCTGTAGGCAAACTACAACTCCCAGCATGTCCTGAGAGTGTGGTTTCAACAGCTGGAGGGCCACAGTTTGCACCAGTTGTAGCCTTCAGCTGTCAGGGCATGCTGGGAGTTGTAGTTTTTTAACAGCTGTAGAGCTACAGGTTGGGGAGTACTGCTTTAGATACACAGCTCAGTGATAACACAGCAGTACCCCTTACGTGTCACAGATCTATGTACCTGCACAAACTCCATTCCTGCGGATGAATCCAGGTGGGCACCGGCCTGAGCTACTTTGCCCGATGAGGTTGCTGTTTTGGCTGTAGGACAGCCAGGTGTAGACATTGTTCCCATGAATACGTCCGTTAGTTATGGGCCGCTCATACTGAGCTCCAGTGTTACCAAGGCCGGAGCTATTGCTGAGCCGCTCCAGCCCTGCGCAGGAACGTCCATCCCCCAGAAGCTGTTTGCCGGGCGGGCACAGGCATTTGAAGCTGCCGGCTAGATTCTGGCACTGGTACGCGCAGGGTCTGGGCACCTGCTGGCATTCATTAATATCTGTAAAGACAACGTGAACATTTCAGATACTAGAATTCTTGAACTAGAATATGTTGCCACGAATCCTCCTTCTTCCACCAATAACAAATCGTGGTTACACCTACCCAGACACGGTCTCCCGACACCCTGGGACCTGTACCCCCGAGGGCATGTGCATCGGTATCCACCCATGGTGTTCTCACATAACTGGTTGTAGCGACACATGTGGGACCCATCCCGACATTCGTCTACATCTGGGGAGGTAAAGGAGAAACATTGAGCAATGCACCTACTGCTTCAGTACTGGACACTTCTATCTGACCTCAGCAATAGTGAATGGGATGAAACCTTCGCCAATGTGAATGGACATGTATATCCAGTGGTGTACAAGAAATCAGAGAGCCCCATAGCCACACAGGGGCCACGCGTGGACTGCTCTGTATTAGGAATGGTCCGAACCTGCCGAGGTTCGGGTTCGTATGAACCCGAACGCTCGGCAGAAGATTCCTGCTGTCTGCCCGCTCCATGATCCAGCGGGAGTAACGCCTGGAAAACTGGGATACAGCCTATGGCTATGGCTGTATCCCAGTTTTCCAGGCGGTCCTCCTGCTGGATCCGCCCGCTCCACGCAGCGGGCAGACAGCGGGAATCATTACCGAGGGTTCGGGTTCGTACGAACCTGAACCGAACTCGGTTCGGACCATCCCTACTCTGTATGATCGGCAGCACTCTTCTAGGGAGCCATGACGGCTTTGTCTTTGGTCATAGCTTATATATATAAGTGTATATATTAGGGATTTTCTCCTTACATTACCGCAGCACCACTCACCATTGCAGGCTCCAGACTCCGATCGTGTGGTACCTGCTGGGCAGGTGTCTATACATTGGTAGCTTCCAAGGGTATTTGTACACTGTTGCTGAGGTAGGCAGACGCCTCGTAGGCACTCATTGATATCTGACAACCAAGACATTGTATAAGGTCACATGATCAAGTCATTTACCCATAATTCTCAACGTTCATGCATAAAAAGAGATGAGCGAACCTGGAGCATGCTGGAGTCCATCAGAACCCGATCGTTCGGCATGTGATTAGCGGGGGCTGATGAAGGTGGATAAAGCCCTAAGGCTATGTGGAAATCATGGATATAGTCATTGGCTGTGTCCATGTTTTCCAGACAACCTTAGAGCTTTATCCAAGTTCAGCAGCCCCAGCTAATCAAATGCCGAACAATCAGGTTCGGATGGACTCCAGCTGCTCCAGGTTCGCTCATCTCTAATAATAATGTATCAGCATGTTCCATTCAGAGATCCCCCCCCCACACACACACACACACACAATTTTCTACAATGGTCATACAGGGAAAATAAGTCATCCAAAGTAGACATCCCTTTGAAGAGTACTAAAACTGTACAAGGCCGTTCAAAAAAAAAATGGAAATGGGAGCTATCTGTGAACCTTATGGGTTTACGTCACAGTGGATTGATACATTTGTAACAAACCCTCAGCTGCGAGATATAAACATCAGTGTCTCTATTCCCTGACAGCTAAAAGTTTTGCTTACATGAAACCAGAATGCCTGATGGGAATTAGGTCAGATAATCTGGATTGTGATGAAAGAGATGGGGGCACTCCTGACCAGGAACCCCACTCACCTATACAGCGCGTGCCTTTCAGTTCATAGCCGGGGTCACATGCACAGCGGTACGAGCCAATGGTATTCAAGCACCTCTGCTGGCACGGAGATGACTGGATGCACTCATCCACGTCTAGAAGAGCGGACAATGGAAACCAACGTTCAGTGAACAGAACGGACATACAGCAGCGACTTATACGTGAGGCTAAACAGTCACGGTCCATGGCGCTCTATTCTCCTCCAACTCCAATGCAATGGAGACAGAAGAATAATTATAGTGATTTGTTTTTTATCACCAATTCATGTAGGGTTAACAAGCTGATCCACTGGGACACCCACCGATCCTGAAAATAGGGAAAGCTGTCCCCGGAATGAACAAAGTGATCAGAGCTCCATCCATTTTCTATGGGCTTCCGGCAATCTTCAGGAGCCCACAGAGAATGAATGGAGACCTGGTCACACATGCCCAGTGCACTCTGTTCATTCACCTTCTTTCTGATGATTGGTGGAGGTCCCAGACGCCCACCATTGACTAAGCTGTCACTTATTTAACTTTTAATTGTGGAATTGGCCCTTTAAGTGTACAAAATTGTGTGCACCAAAATTTTCAATATTTGCAACATTTTCTGCCAGAAAGCGATGTATCTGCAGCCCTCCTCTCATCCCCGAGTGCTTTGTACCTTCGCAGGATGTCCCCTCAGCATTAGGTCGGAAGCCAGGTCCGCAGCGCAGCAGACAGCGGTAAGATCCCGGCGTGTTAATGCATTCCTGGCCAGAGGGGCACTGGTGGCTGCCCAGTCTGCATTCATCCACATCTGCAGGAAACAAGAAACGTCATAACTACCATGAAAAACTTTCTGACCAAGATCTCTGCTTGCTGTGAGTGAGTGAATGATGACACCATTGCTTGTTGTCCTGATCCTCTGCATCTGACACGACACAATGGTTCAGGACAGGTCTTTTGTGTGCATTCACTGACAGCAAGCAGATATCTTTAGGTTCCTTATGATCACACTGGGTGCGGAGCAGTGACAATTCCTCCCATGTCGCTCACCTCGGCAGTTGCGGTTGTCCATTCCCAGACTGTAACCCGTGGGGCAGGAACAGGAGAAGCTTCCCAGGATATTCTGGCAGATGTGAGAGCATGGTCGGCGGAGGTCACACTCATCTATGTCTGGAAGAGAAGTCAAAGCATTAAGATGTCTTCATTGCAGCCCATTCCCTTAATCTGTAATCTGATAATCCAGAATACTGTGCTGGGTGCACGTTTATTGTTTACATAATTTAATGGCGACTCTCATAAAGCCCAGGATAGGGGGCAGACAGTATGGACTCACATGGTTAATCTCAATGTCATTTTATGTTGTGGTTTGAAGGGTCTGGCTCCTGAACATGTGAATTATATATATATTTATATCTTTTGTATGATTGTCCAATAATCTGGAATATCTACAGTCTCATTCCCAGTCACATCCCATTTACTTCTAGAGGAATGGCTTGTAGAACATAGTGGATCCTGATCACTCCAGACGCTCAGGGTGGACACAGCTGGCATTGGGTATCACTGCTGTCATGTCATTGGCAGACTACAGGATAACCCCCATCATCTCTGTATACATTCCCTTACCAGTGCAGTATGAGTCTCCTGACTGAATGAAGCCTCCAGGACAAGCTCCCCCATTCAAACCTGGAAAACAAAAGAAAAACCAAGACATGAGCTGCTGACTAGAATGAAAACCTCTATTCTTTACACTGCAGGCCGCATCTAACAAGGTGAAAGGGAAGTAAAGTGAAGGCCGTGGCTCCTTTACCTCCCTGAAGTGACGCTGTGAGCTGGAATTGCAGCTCCTCCAGTTCAGGAAGATATGAGGACCGGATGGAGTTGACGTACAGCCTCTGGGCGTTCTTTATCTGGCGGCCCAGGGTCGGGTTGTATTCCACCGTGTGGTTACAGCGGAGGGATAGAAAGCTGCCATCCTTGGTGAAGGTTGGGGAGGCCCAAGCGTTGATCTGTCCTGCTCCCGTCTGCACGTAGGTCTCTGTGAATTCCTGGGGGACAAAAAGACACAAGGCTGTATATCATACATGGGGGACAAAGCCATAGGAGACCTCTGGTCACTGCGAGTATGTCAGGATGCCTTAGTTCACACTGTGCTTTGCAGTTTGTACTTTTTTTAGTATGTATTATGTAAGTAAGATGTTACTGGCACTTCCATGCATCAGAGTGCAGATAAGACCCACAGGATGAAGTTCTATGTCCAAAACTGCAACAAACTATGCAGCAAAAATGTGGAAAACACAGCAGGAATCCAATTGTATTCCTTATTCCACAGAAAAGGGGCATAGGCTAATATAAGAGACAGGGTCCGTAGGGGCAGGACTCTACCGGCAATGGAGGTAGCTTGTAAAAGTCAAGATCCCCCTCCTCGGTCTTAGAATGTGCTGAGCCCTCCCCAGCATCGCCGTTACCTGGAGGACTATATCAGAGGATGCGAGCGATTCCGGGACAAATCCATTGATAACGATATCAAACCACAGGGTCCCATCGGAGTCCAAGCCTCGAGCAATGTGAGTGATGCGGAGCTGTTCACCTACACAACAAGAAGCAATGATCAGCGGCCTCCTTATTACCATCTGCTCCCCCAATGTCTGTGGATATGCCACTAGTGTCTCTCTATGGAAGGTGACTGGATAACCCCTATGTAAGCCATGCACATTACATTACTTCACTTTCAGCAACACCACAATAAGAGAATTTGGCTTTTTACCTATCCAACCCCATTGTGTCCTGAAATGGGCGACACGGAGTATCTCTCAGCCATTCATCCATCATCTATTCTACATGCCAGATATACATGACAATACTTAGGAGGATCCAGCGGGTGTAAATACAGGGGGCGAGACCTACCTGTGGCAAACTCCACCTGAGACTCTTTCCTGAAGACTCCTTTGGTCAGGCTGAAACCATTAATGGTGCCATCAGAGGGGAAGGCAGCGGACCAGTAAAGTGGGGCAATCATGGAGATCAGCACCTTCATCAGGGGTCCTGGATGGTAACATGCAGAATTGTTACAGTCAATAGTTAATCATGGCGTTACGTCTATGGTTGGTGGCTCCACGTACCTATGGAGGACGGGATGTTCTCGATGCTGCTGCTGATAGTGGTGGCTCTGGTCTGTGGATTCTCCGTCATGTTGGCGCTGAGCGCAGAGAGTCCAAAATCCTGGTCGTTAACAATCCCGATGAGACTGGCGCGAACGCGGGTGGCGACAGCTGAGAAAGGGAAGAACATTTAGTGTATCCAGTGCATCATGAACTGATTTCCAAGATCTCTGCAAAGTAACAGGGAGGCTCCTGCCTAAATCCAGAATGGTGGTACACTCCTGGAGGCACATATGCCTTCTATACATGATGGGGTCTTGTCTCTGCCACCATTGCAGCACCTGAAATACTTCTGTTTCATAGTGATTTTTCTTACAAATGACTGAGTAAGGGAACATTTGCAGCGCAGAACTCTTAGGGCTCTATTACACGGGACCATTATCGTGTGAATAATCGTTATATCATTCAAATTTAAACAATAACTGTCTTGTGTAAGGGTCATATTGCATGAAGTGATTATCAACCAACCTTGGCAGATTACCAACCATTCCAACCAATAATCACTTGGTGTAATAAAGCTTGTTGAAAGGTCACGCTCAGCTGACATGCACAATGCCCGCTGATCGTGATCTTTCAACTTGCTGAAACAAACGATCAGTACAGCTGATCGACTATCGTTCTGTCTAATATGGTGATTTCAGGTGAACGATAAACAATTTTGTTTGCAATTGTTTATCGTTAATCATTAAAAATCGCTTTGTCTAATAGGACCCTTAGCTACTCTTCCATTCTTACTAAGGTGATGGATGACCTCCCACTAGTGACTGTGATACCTCGGCACTGTGGGAGCTGACACATCTCAGTTTCCGTGTCCTTCCCGTAGCAGGTTTTTCCACCATTCTGCGGGGGAGGGGAGAAGCAGGATCGAGTGCGCTGTCTGGATCCTTCACCACAGGACGCTGAGCACTGAGACCAACTACTCCAACCGGTCCACCCTCCATCCACTGCGAAAGACAATGATGAAACGAGACCGTAAATCACATTAGAAATCAAATTAATTATCAGTCATTGTAATTCAGCGATATATTTTCTCTGGATCCGGCAGTACCTGGGCAGAGAGGCAGAGTGCAGGCTCTCACATCCACGTCCCTCCCCATGCAGGGTCGTCCTCCGTTGGCCGGAGGGGGGTTGTTACACATCCGGACTCTCTCTTGTACTCCCTGGCCACAGGTCCTGGTACAGGGACCCCACTCCTGCCATTCTGAGAAGCCACCGTTAACTGTTGAGAGATGGAAGCCATTGGTCATTGCTGGTATCTGTAGTGCAACCAAGGGCACAGGGACCTCCTCACAGATGTGAACAGTGTCTATGCAAATCTGTGCAGACACTGAAAAATCAGAGAAAGTCTGGAGATTTCAGCTCTGAAAGCTGCAGAATTATGAATACATTAGAGGATTTGTATCAACAGGGTATGTTCACATTGCAGTCATGGTTATGGTCATGCTCCCGCTGGACCCTATTGACTTATACAGAAATCTGTAAGGGGAATAATAGCGCCCGCTGTAGACGCTTTTTCCCCTGTCACAGCTGACGGAGCTCGGGATGGTAGTGTGAACAGAAGCTAATGGAGTGTACTTGTGCAATGACTTTATATGTAACTTCTGTTGTATAGTAAGAATAAGAAACCAGATGAAGTTCTGCTATTTACCGTAAACGCGTAGCTCTACCCCACGGCGAGCGAGTCCTGCCGAGTTGGTGACGGTGCAGAGGTAGTACCCAGAATCCTGCAGGAGAGTTTGTGGGATGCGCAGGGAGCCATCTTTCAGAAACTCCAGTCTGGAACAAGAGGTCAATCTCCTTAGTATTACTGTATCACACAAGTGGTGGAGGATGCTGAGAAGTGAGGTGCGTTACCTGGACATCTCTACGGAGAGCAGGCTGCCATCTTTTTTCCATGTGACGGTTGGCGTTGGCAGCCCATCCGCCCAGCATGGTAATACGGCTGTTTGGTTGACTGAGGCGCTGACCACAGAAGGTCCAGGCAAGATAGATGGTGCGACTGCAATGTAAGGAACCCTGTGAACATCTACTGTGAATATACGAGAGATCGCTCTACGACTTCCATATCCACTTACTTTGTATTTCCACTATAAACCTCAGGCTGGTGGTGCCTATGGGGTTGGCGGCGATGCAGATATACTCCCCGCTGTCTGAGGCCTGGAGGTTGTGGATCTGAATGTACCGGCCCTTAGACAGAATCTGGACCCGTCTGTCCAGCTGTAACAAGAGGACAAATATATCAATGTACATTATTGGATCTAAATGTATATGGACTCAATGTGCCCACACAGCTGTCCAGAATAACACTATATAGACTCCACACTGCAATTAAAGGGGAACTCCCAGCAAAAATCTTTTTCTTTCAGATCAACTGGTTTTAGAATGTTATATAGATTTGCTATTTATTTCTATTTAAAAATCTCCAGTCTTCCATTACTTATTAGCTGCTGTATGTCCTGCAGGAAGTGGTGTACTCTCTCCAGTCTGTCACAGTGCTCTCTGCTGCCACTTCTGTCCATGTCAGGAACTGTCCAGACCAGTAGCAAATTGCCATAGAAAACCTCTCTATGTATGTCAGAATGGAAAGAACACATCACTTCCTGCAGGACATACAGCAGCTGACAAGCACTAGAGATTTTTAAAAAGAAGTAAATTACAAATCTATATAATTTTCTGAAACCAGTTGATTTGAAAGAAAAAGATTTTTGCTGGAGTGCCCCTTTAACTAACTTAAGGCCTGGCGCTTCATCAGTTTACCTGGATGGGTGTTTCTCCTCTAAACCACTGAATAGTTGGGACGGGATCTCCTTCCACCCTACACTCCAGGACCAGCTGTCCTCCAATAGACACAGAGAGCGAGCGAGGTTCATCCGGACCAATGACACTGGGAGGAACTGTAACAAGGGAAGGCACATCCATGTTAGTTGGGGAGGCTGCCCAGGTATTGTAGTCTCTCTAGAGTGAATGGAGCAGAATTGCACCAAAGGGGCAGATGTATAAAACTTGCGCCCGTGGTGCAGATTCTGACCTTCTACATGGCGTCTACCAGCTGTAAACACTTACGCCCCCTCGCCATAATTTCAAGGGCAGGTGTAGATTTTGCGGAAGCCCTGCGACAAGTGGGCCGGCTTTACTAAGAAGTGTGAGTAAGTATGTGTACGCCAGTCTTAATAAATTTTCCCCAAAGTAGACAAGTATAGTTCACCAAAAAAAAAAAAAAATTCATATCAACTGGTGCCAGAAAGTGCCAGAGATTTGTAATTTACTTCTATAAAAAAAATCTCCAGTCTTCCAGTACTTATTAGCTGCTGTATGTCCTGCAGGAAGTGGTGTATTCTCTCCAGTCAAACACAGTGCTCTCTGCTGCCACCTCTGTCCATCTCAGGAACTGTCCAGAGCAGCAGCAAATCCCCATAGAAAACCTCTTCTGCTCTGGACAAATCCTGACATGGACAGAGGTGGCAGCAGAGAGCACTGTGTCAGACTGGAAAGAATACACCACTTTCTGCAGGACATACAGCAGCTGATAAGTAATGGAAGCCTGAAGATATTTTAATAGAAGTTAATTACAAATCTCTGGCACTTTCTGGCATCAGTTGATCTAAAAAAAAAAGTGAAATACCCCTTTAAGAAAAGAGCAAAACTTGTCGACCATATGACCTGCAGACGTGTCGTGTACATGCAGGGGGTATGCCATTCAGCTGAACGAGGGCTTACCTTTCAGTCGCACCCACATGGCTCTGGTGTCTCTTCCCGCCGTGCTGCTAGCCACACAGACATAGATTCCCGCATCTTCCGCCTAAAGGAATAGTTATATATCGTTATAAATCTTCAGGGTAGGGATGTGTAGTCAGGCATCAGGTTGTGTGCTATGTGGTAGATCACAGAAGTGCAAGGTCATGTCAGATTATAGCTGCAGACACTGTCATGGAAGACGCCTGGCTACAGCCCTTCCAGGACCTTTCACATAGTCGTGTGAGGTTACGGTTCTCTGGTTCTAGGGCAGTGGTGTCCAACCTGGGGCTCTCCAGACTGCAACTCCCTCCATGACAGCTGGAGACCACTGCTCTTGTGTGTGACAGTGACTGGGTGAGAAACAGAAGGCTGAGGAGGTGAGGCAGCAAGGTCCGGCCCAGGGGACTGAGGAAGCAAGAAGCCTCTGCTAGATATTTTATGTCACAAACACTTCAGTTCTTCTGAGCTAGGAGGCAGGAGACATCAATACAGCAAAGGGTTAAGCCCCGAACACCAGGACTTCACACAGTTACTGTACATGAAGAGTATGTGCTATAGTGTCATGGACCTAAGAAGTGATGAGAGACACAGGCCTACAGACCTTCACTCTATCGATCCTTAAGACGGTCCCATTTCTTAGGAGCAGCTCTGGTCGTGATAAAGGTCGTCCATCCTTTTCCCAAGTAACTTCAGGGGCAGGAAAGCCTACTGCATTACATGTCAGTTCCAAAGGCTCCTCCACAGCAACTGCGACCTCTGTAGGATGAGCAGGACCCTCGATCCTCGGAGGTTCTACCATGCAGAACATGAATATGATGGCTACTGCACTATATAATTCACATCATAGGCATAATACGAATGTAGTGGAAAATGACCCATCCGAGGGTTTCTCTCATGTACTTACCCAGCACTATGAGACGGAAGTGTTTGCTGACCTTCCTGGCCGCATTGAGGGCCGTGCAGGAGTAGAGGCCCGAGTCCCCGGCATTGACAGACTCCAGGTGGAGTCGGGTTCCCAGCCCATTGGGTAGGAGGTTGCTCTGGAGGTTCAGCGGCTCGCCATTCTTCTCCCATGACAGTGAGGGTAATGGAGAGCCATGGGCTTCACAAGTGAATGTGACAGAAGATCCCTGGATGGCGGTGACCTCCTCTGTACTCTCCGATCGCTCCACCACAGGGAGGGCTGACAACAACACAAACAGTATTAGGATACAGAAAGTAACGGGGGAGGCTTCTTTGGTGTCCTGGCTGCTTTTGGTCACCACTATGGGTAGTGTCTGTCTTCCACCAGAATACCGGGGTCTTATCAAGGTCATTCACAATATTGTTCCCAGCAATCCCACAGCTCAACAGTGCCCCCTCTAGGTCATTAGTGTTTACATCACTCACTGAACACATTAGTAGCAGCCCCCCTCTACATTACAAAGCTCTGCTAAGCTGCCGTTTCCAGTAACATGGAGCAGAATTCAGTATAACACATATAATACATCTATTCTACAGGCTGAACCTCAGGAAACATGGAGCTTCAGTACTTACCCTCTACCAGAAGGGTGAAGCTCTTCTCTGCGGTTCCAGCAGGGCTTGATGCTAGACATGTGTAAACCCCGGCATCTGACGCCTGCACATGGGATATTCTGCCAGCCAAAAGAAGAGATACATCTCATTTACAGCTGTGCAGTGTGTGGTGCTTACAGGTTAGTGTACATGTACGCTGCAGATAGTGAAGCAAGGTTGGGACCAGTTGGGAGAAGCACCCGACTCAATGCTTTACTCCCTGGACCTCTGGGTGTTTAGACCCTTACTGAATACTACATAGAGCTAGGAGAAGCACAAGACTAAACTCTTCACTCTCTGGCTCTCTGCTCTCTCCATCTTTTTATAGGAGTCAGCATCTATAGTAAGTCTATGGAACCGACATCTGCAATGAGAGGGGTAGAGCAGCGATCAGCTGAGTGAAGCACGCAGCTGAGCCGATAGAGCTTGAAGGGGTTATAACATGGCCACTTTCTTGCAGAGACAGCACCACTCTTGTCTCCAGCAGGGGCGGTTTGCAATTAAGCTCCATTCACTTCAATAGAACTGAGTTACAAAACCATAGAATAAAACGTTAACTAAATGCTTGAAGACTAGAGATGAGCGAACCGGGTTCGGCTTCGAGTCGATCTGAACCCGAACGTTCGGTATTTGATTAGTGGCGGCTGCTGAACTTGGATAAAGCTCTAAGGTTGTCTGGAAAACATGGATACAGCCAATGACTATATCCATGATTTCCACATAGCCTTATGCCCCTATTACACGAGTCGTTTGGAGGAGCAAACGAGCGCTATTAGCGCTCGTTTGCTCCTCGTTCCCCGCTCGCTGCCGCCGCTATTCAACGCGGCGTCAGCGAGCGGGTGAGTGCGGGAGGGGCGGCGGGGAGCTGCTGGGGGGGCTGCCCGGGGGATCGCTGATCGTCCGGGCAGCCCATAGGATATAGCAGCGTCTGCTGCCGATGCTCCTATTCAACGGAGCGACGGCAGCAGATCGCTGCTATATCAGTCGCTTGTTTTTCAACATGTTGAAAAACAAGCGACTGCAACGATCAGCCGACATGAACGATGTCGGCTGATCGTTGCACTCTATTCCACTGGACGAATATCGTTCGTAGCGGCCGATATCGGCCGAATACGAACGATATTGCTCCTCTAAACGACCCGTGGAATAGGGCCTTTAGGGCTTTATCCAACTTCAGCAGCCACCGCTAATCAAATGCCGAAAGTTCGGGTTCGGATCGACTCGAGCATCGGCTCCAGGTTCGCTCATCTCTATTGAAGACGCATTGCCTATCTACAGGATAAGTGCCTGATCTCTGGTGCCCCACCTGCGAAACAATCACAACAGCAGGGGTCCCATATAACTTGTTTCTATGGAAAGGCAGTCATGTGGTAGCCAGAGACCAGCCACTTATCATCTATCCTGTACCTACCATTCAAACCCAGGACCCCAGCTGAGCCACTGCAGCCACTATACTCAGGCCACGCAGCCAAATCCAATTCCTTACCGTAGAATTCGCCCCCCTGAGGAGATTCTGAGGAGACGAGAAGTCGGCAGCTGATTCCCGTCCTTCAGCCAGGTCAGCTGCATGGGCAGGGAGCCGCTGGCGTGACATTCCAGGGTCACCTGAGATCCAGGAACGCTGCTGAGAGTCTCAGAAACATTGGTGCCTGATTCAAACACTGGGGGCGCTGTAAGTGCCAAAAAGACAAAATGTAAGATTTTAGAGATGAAAAAAAAATATTTCCAATTCTCTACAGCCACATCAAAATCTCACTCACCAAGAACGTTCAACGCGAAAACCTTTGTATCTTCTCCTGCAACGTTGCGAGCCAGACAGGTATAGCGTCCGGAGTCCGAGGCCTGGACTGAGGTGAGGACCAGGGAATGTCCATCCACAGGGAGCCTGGGGGAGCAGCGTGCAGCATTTGATTAGTAGTGGCTGCTGAAGTTGGATGCCACCCTAAGGGCCCTATTACATGAACCGATTATTTTCCGTACTTGTCCGATTACTGCCCATTTTGGACGATAACCGCTTCGTGTAATAGCTCAGGTTGTAAAACGGCTCATTGCTGGTTTACAAGGGGAACCAAAATCCCGATGCGGTTAGTGACAGTCTGCTGGCCGTGTAATAGGCCGCACCTCGTGCAATAGCAGGGGTGGCAGCAGACCAGCGCTATCGCCTATGATGTACAATGGGTCACAATATAATACGAAGTAAATGAGAGATTTGCAGACACCTTCACTATACGATTACGAAGCTTTTTACATAAAACTAAAAGTCCATTTCTTGTCACATCATTGAATATACTCACCGAATGTTTGGAAAAGAAAGAGAATCCAGGGGTCTCCCATCCTTCAGCCATAATATCTGGGGTGGTGGGGAGCCCTCCGCTTGACAGTCGAGTGTCACCTCCCGTGTCACCTGGATGATCCGCTCACTGGGCTGGTCAGAGCCCAGGATTCTCGGGGCCACTGCACAATACAAATAACAGCAATGAGATGATACCACCCATAGGTAAATGTCTGTGTATAGATGTCAGATTATTATACAACATCATATGCCCCCTGTTACCTTGTATCAGCAACAGGAAATCCTTGTGAGACTCAGACAGCGGGTTCTGCGCTATGCAGGTGTATTGTCCGGAGTGCACAGGTTGTACGCGGTTGATCTGGAGTCTGCTTCCAGTTATAATCACCCCCAGCTGACCAGAGTTTTCTGCAAACAAGGAGCAAGCAAAATCACTGTCATTACATTTATAAGACTGTCAATCATTATGGAGGAGGCGGGGCCTGAAGACCCTGCGAATGGACGGGAGAGCAGAAGAAACAGGATGCCAGATCACAAGGAGCCCAGAGGGTAAATACACTTTTTTTCCAACTCTCCTGGCTAATAACTTGTCCGTATCCAGGGCCCTTTAACCTAATGGGGCTGATATACTAACATGTTCCTGTCCATTTTCCTGTCAATTTAGTATTCCGTCAAATACTAAAGGTGCGACACCAATTTAGCATAAACTTGACCAACCCATCATTTTTCTCAAAAAACCTGTGAAGTAAGCGTGTCGTGGGCCTGTCCTTAAAACCTGCCGCAACGAACATACTTATTAAGCAAACCGTCATTTTGTTCTTCATTTTAAATATGAGCCACTGCTAGCGTGGCGGCATGGTCAGGTTTTAGATTTGTCATGTGAAAAACCCTCCAGATTTACAAAGGACAATGGGACACAAAAAAAAAAACAACACAACCGCCAGCCTAAAATTGACAGATTGTTAGTGAATGAGGCCCAATGTGTGTAATAATCTGCATTGACTATATAAAGTATTTACCTAGAAGTTTTCCGTCTTTGAGCCATGTGATCCTGGGAGGGGGGGAGCCTTCAGCTTCGCAGGACAGGACGATGGAGTTCCCAAGCATCAGCTGGATGGTCTCATTGTGTGGATGAGTGATGGATGTCGGCACTGCACACACAGGAGAGTCATAGCTATTAGAGGGGATTCATATCTGCATGGGCACATCTCCCAGGCCTGATACATTGTCCCCACTCACCCTGTATGATCACTGTGTAGCTTAGCTCAGCTTCTCCGGCCACGTTGGACATCTTACAGGTGTAAAGTCCTTTATCTGATGCCTGGAATAAAAACAACAGACATCATTAAGAGTCAATAAGGCACAAACACATGTTCAATATCTCTGCTTGCTTTTCATGGATTCTTGTTCCTATTCATAGGCTACAAATCCATCCTGAAAATACCCTGCTCTAGCAGACGCCACCTTCAGGCTGCGTTCACACTACAATCAGAGACTCCATTTTGCCAGGAACAAAGACAAAGCATGTGGCACTATTCTTGACTTTAAAGCTACAGACAGTGTGACAGAGCTCTGATGGACCCAATTATAAGTCAATAAGGGCTATGAAACGCTGTTAGAGAAGGCAGTGCCATCGTGGGCTCCATCATAACAGAAACCATGATGGATGTGTAGAATGTGTGTATATTATAGGTCCGCCAGCTATGCTAGCAGGACTATGTCAGGTTTACGGTCTTTTATTGCAAACCTTATAGCAAACAGAGATCATGGAAACAGTGTAACATATAGTAGATAGTCCCAGAACCTTTAATATCTATAGGGTAATATTAAAGTTACCTGCACGTCCCGGATCTCCAGTCTCTGCCCGCTGTTCTGGATGGAGATGCTGTTGCCCCCGGTGAGGGGTTGCCCGTTTTTATACCATGTGATGGTGGACTCCGGCACGGTGTCAGGCTCACACAATAATGTTAAGGTGCCTCCAATACGGAGAGTGGTCTCCTTGCTCCCGGGTGGTGGCTCCCTGATACTTGGTGGGGCTGCACATAGTGTCACATGAAATACACGTTATCTCATCTATATCATTCTATTCAGATCACAACAACCTTACAAGTGAGTGAGACGGCTAAGAGAACAGTAACGGACCCTCTACCACATAAAGCATGGGGGAGATCCCTTAGTATATTGGTGGTTATCTATACAGATAGATAGCTCTGGTATCCAGGACTTACCGTACACCGTGAGATGAATCATTTTTTCAGCAGATCCGGCTGGATTTTGCACTTTACATGTATAGATTCCCTGGTTGGAGAGCTGAACTCGAGTGATCTGTAAGACTTGGCCCCCTAGGAAAGAAAGGTAACATCAATATCCGACTACAGTGTCTACGACAAGGTGGATGAATTGACAAGGACTAGAAAGTCCCAGCTGTCCGCTATGGGTGATAAAGGTGGGGGGGAAAGGTCTACAATATCACAGGACCCTGCATCTATTTCTCTTCATAAAGCTTATGAGACACATATTATCTGTATAACTTTGGTTCCCGATGATGGTATAATTAAGATGTATAATATTCTGCACATGCGTCGCCATAGCCATGAATGTACGGAGGGAAGGCAGTACTGTATTACGCTGGAAGCCATACCCGGCATGATGAGAAATCCTCTGCCAGGCTGCAGGATCTGCCCGTCCTTGTACCAGGTCACCTCTGGGGAGGGATGAGACTGCACTTCACACACCAGCGAGATGGAGCTGTGCAGGATGGCGCTGGCATTCTCACTCCTTGCTCCAAGTATTCTGGGGGGAACTTAAAAAAATTGGACAAATAAATATAACAATACCAATATGTAGTCGCATCCATATCGCAATATAGTTACACATTTATTGTACAGAAACTAGGCTGTGGAAATTACAAGGGAACTATTAATTATTTTAAATTAACTGGCCTCAGAAAGTTATATAGATTTGTAATTTACTTCTACATAATAGTTTCCAGTTCTTATCAGCTGCTGTACGTCCTGCAGGAAGTGGTGTATTCTCTCCAGTGTATTCTCCACAGTACTCTCTGCTGCCACCTCTGTCCATGTCAGGAACTGTCCAGAGCGGCAGCAAATCCCCATAGACAACCTCTCCTGCTCTGGGCAGTTTCTCTCCTGCTTCTGGACAGCTGCTGTATGTCCTGCAGGAAGTGGTGTATTCTGTCCAGTCTGGAAAGCAGGAGAGGTTTTCTATGGGGATTTGCTGTTGCTCTGGACATTTCCTGACATGGACAGAGGTGGCAGCAGAGAGCACTGTGTCACACCGGAGAGAATACACCACTTCCTGCAGGACATACAGCAGCTGATAAGTACTGGGAAACTGGAGATTATTAAATAGAAGTAGTTTACAAGTCTGTATACGTTTCTGACACCAGTTAATTTGAAAGATAGAACATTTATGCAGGGAGCCGTGCAGGAGGGCAGGGAGCCGTGCCATGCAGGAGGGCAGGGAGCCGTGCAGGAGGGCAGGGAGCCGTGCCGTGCAGGAGGGCAGGGAGCAGTGCCGTGCAGGAGGGCAGGGAGCCGTGCAGGAGGGCAGGGAGCCGTGCAGGAGGGCAGGGAGCCGTGCAGGAGGGCAGGGAGCCGTGCCGTGCAGGAGGGCAGGGAGCCGTGCAGGAGGGCAGGGAGCAGTGCCGTGCAGGAGGGCAGGGAGCCGTGCAGGAGGCCAGGGAGCCGTGCAGGAGGGCAGGGAGCCGTGCAGGAGGCCAGGGAGCCGTGCAGGAGGGCAGGGAGCCGTGCAGGAGGCCAGGGAGCCGTGCAGGAGGGCAGGGAGCCGTGCCGTGCAGGAGGGCAGGGAGCCGTGCAGGAGGGCAGGGAGCAGTGCCGTGCAGGAGGGCAGGGAGCCGTGCAGGAGGGCAGGGAGCCGTGCAGGAGGGCAGGGAGCCATGCAGGAGGGCAAAGAGCCGTGCAGGAGGGCAAAGAGCCGTGCAGGAGGGCAAAGAGCCGTACCGTGCAGGAGGGCAGGGAGCCGTGCAGGAGGGCAAAGAGCCGTGCAGGAGGGCAGGGAGCCGTGCCGTGCAGGAGGGCAGGGAGCCGTGCCGTGCAGGAGGGCAGGGAGCCGTGCCGTGCAGGAGGGCAGGGAGCCGTGCAGGAGGGCAGGGAGCCATCATGGTCTCTGCTCTACACATGTTCACGGTCACAGAACATTACACCCCCACAGCCATGCTCTTACCGTGAACCATCAAGGTGAAGAGTCTCTCAGCAAAGCCAGCGGGATTCTCGGCCACACAAACATAGCTGTCTGTATCAGCCACCTGCACTGAGCTGATCTGTGAGAAGAGAAAATACAAGAGGTCACAGGAAGCTGTAAATATGTCCGCCTGGTCATACAGGGCTGAGATCCATATACAGCGCTATACTATATACATCACTGAGATCCATATACAGCACTATACTATATACATCACTGAGATCCATATACAGCGCTATCCTATATACATCACTGAGATCCATATACATCACTGAGATCCATATACAGCGCTATCCTATATACATCACTGAGATCCATATACATCACTGAGATCCATATACAGCGCTATACTATATACATCACTGAGATCCATATACAGCGCTATACTATATACATCACTGAGATCCATATACATCACTGAGATCCATATACATCACTGAGATCCATATACAGCGCTATACTATATACATCACTGAGATCCATATACATCACTGAGATCCATATACATCACTGAGATCCATATACAGCGCTATACTATATACATCACTGAGATCCATATACATCACTGAGATCCATATACATCACTGAGATCCACATACAGTGCTATACTATATACATCACTGAGATCCATATACAGCGCTATACTATATACATCACTGAGATCCATATACATCACTGAGATCCATTTACAGCGCTATACTATATACATCACTGAGATCCATATACATCACTGGGATCCATATACAGCGCTATACTATATACATCACTGAGATCCATATACAGCGCTATACTATATACATCACTGAGATCCATATACAGCGCTATACTATATACATCACTGAGATCCATATACAGCGCTATACTATATACATCACTGAGATCCATATACAGCGCTATACTATATACATCACTGAGATCCATATACACCACTATACTATATACATCACTGAGATCCAGTATTATGGTTTTAGGCCTGTATTACATACGAAAAATCATTATATTGTTAGAATTTAAGCCACAATCTTTCTGCGTGTATGCGGCAACCAGCAAACGACTAATGAAAATCTTTTGAGCCGACCATAAAACCATTGTTAATCATCTGCATATCGTTCGGTGTATGTGCACAGCGTTCGTTTTTAGTTGAGATCGTCCGATGCTAGTATATAAACGACTGTAATCACGATTGTTCCGTGTATTATGGTGAATAATTTCAGGTCGTTCCCATAAGTGCACGTTTGTTAATCGGTGGAAGCGAATAATCCCTTTGTCTGATAGGACCCGTACCTGTAGCCTTCGTCCCTCCTCCAGGACTTCATATTGGTCAGCGGTGCTGAGGGTCAGTCCGTTCCTCAGCCATGTGATGGTTGGCGGGGGGATACCTGTAGCGTCGCAGTGTAACTCCGCTGTTTGGTTGTATATAACAGAGACCTCTTGTATCAGTCCGTCCACCTCTCCGAGTATAACAGGAGGAGCTGGAGGAGGAAAAATAGGACACGGCCAATGAAGTTACATGGACCTGAACAGGTTCACCCGACAATCTGAAAACGGGAGATTTGTACTTCACTCACTCAGAACCACGAGCTCATAGTGCAATCTGTCTTCTCCGGCTTCATTAGTCGCCTCACATGTGTATTTCCCAGCATGCTCTGCGTGTGAGACAGGGATCTGCAGGATGCGCCCATCTATAAATTCACGGAAAACTGAAAATTTAGTGACAGAGCTTAGCGGTGCAGACAGACTAGTTGCTAGGGATGTGAAGCCTTTTCAGTGGGATCATGTCCTTAGCAACCAGTCTGTCATGACCATCACACATGAGATGCCACTTGTAGGGGGATGGGGTCGAACTGAAGACCCACTTTTCTCTCACTTAGGCCTTTGTATGTTTTTAAGTCATACTGGTGATGTGTCTTGTATTTCAGTGACACTTAAAGGTGTATTCTACTTAACTACTAGTCTAAATAACTTTTGATATGTTGCTGCCCATGATGAGATTAACAATTCCTTCCATACTTGTTATTATCTATTCAGTCTCCTTCCCCCAGTTCTCAGCTGCTGCTTTCTGCTGAAGACACAAAAATCTGTGTGTGAGCTTCTCTCTGTCTCCCCCTCCTCCCACTCCCTTCTGAGACAGCTGATGTAAACAAGTCCCTGGCAGGCTGTATCTGCAACATTGTAGCTTCTTTGTTATGCCGGGAGGGATATTCTGAGGTTAGGTTGCTGATGAACTCGCTGAGATTAATCCTCCTGGCATTACAAAGAAGTTACAATGTTGCAGATACAGCCTGCCAGGGACTTGTTTACATCAGCTGTCTCAGAAGGGAGGGGGAGGAGGGGGAGACCGAGAAAAAAGCTCACACACAGATTTTTGTGTCTTCCGCAGAAAGCAGCAGCTGAGAACTGGGGGAAGGAGACTGAATAGATAACAAGAAGTATGGAAGTAATTGTTACACCACCAAAGTGTCCTGCTGGGACCATGAGGGATCAGCTGGAGAAAGTGTTCAGTCTGCTTGCAGTGCCACCACAGGGGAGACTGAGGCTTCCATGATGCCCATCTATACCTTTGATACGTCTGTGTAATGCAGGACATGTAATGTATGCTCTCTCCCTCCCCCCTGAGCACATGATATCCCCCATCGCTTATTGGAAACAGGTTCACTAAACTGGACAACCCCTTGAAGTCAGTGGGAAGGATTGTTGTTCTCAGTATAGTTATTGCTGTACAGAGCTCCTCTTACCCAGCAGCACCAGCGTCCCGTCAGATTCAGAGACCGGCTTCCCATCCTTGTACCAGGTCAGGGTTGGAGGAGGAATGGCGTTAGTATCACAATATAAAGAGATGGGATTGGAGGCCACAACCTCTCTGTGCTCTGTCAGCTCCTCCTCGTCGTCCTCTCGGAGCGCCAGCTCAAAAGCTGCACTGGAGCCCCCGGGCCTGTGAAATATTGGTGGGACTGGAAGAGAAACAACAAAACGATGAAACTGTACACATACCTCAGTAGATAATTCAGGTCCTCAGAGTCTAAGCTAGCCTGAATTCTACCTCTATTCTCACCTGGGGCTCACGTTGCTGCTGTGTTACTCTATACTTTACACTGCAGCTCTGCTTGTTCAGCCTGGCTCCTGCATATGAGCACAAGCTCTGCAGGAAGTCGGTACATGAAGAGTTGAATTACAGAATAATGATAAACTACAAGAAGCTAAACTATCAGGACAATGAGGCAAATAAACTTAGTGGAAAGTGCCTCAAGGAGATGGGAGACTTGCTATTTGACTTCTACCCATTTTATGTCACTAATGACTGTAGAAACCAATGTTATGTGCCCCCCTATGCATGAGTACGTGCCCCCCATGCATCCTGCTGCTGACACTGACCCTGAACATTCACTTGAAATTCTCTCTCATCCTCTCCTGCGACATTTGTGGCGACACAGGTATAGCGGCCGGAGTCAGCCAGGCGGATAGGCTGGATCTGGAGAACACGTCCATCTCCTAGGATCTGCATTGTACCATAGCTGTTCAAAAGCTGAAAGACAAAACATCACAGTGTTCAGTATTACATCTACCTGTGGTATACTACAAAAGAAGATGATGTCTGACCTGTCCATCCTTGTACCAGTGCAGCATGGGTTTGGGCACCGCCTGAGATTCACACTGAAGGGTTAATGTGCTGTTCACCTTAGTCTTCACTTCCTTGGTGCCACGATTCTCCCCAACATCCCTTGTGATTAGAGGGGGAACTAGGTACAAGAAAACGGGGGACATCAGCTAGAATTAAGTGAAGCCTATGTGCTGCGCTATCTCTGCTTACAGGCAGTGAATGGAAACAATTGTGTACATACTTGTAACCTGCTGACAGTTTCCCTTTAATGTGTTATTTATTGATAAGTAAGGTAACAACTCACTGAAAACTTTCACTTCATAATTGCGGACAGCTTCTCCGATCTCATTGGTTACCAGGCATCTGTACTGACCGGCATCTTCTTCCTGAGCATTCAGAATCTGCAGGCCGTGACCCCCTGGAGGAGACAAGGACAACCGAGGTAGTGCTCGGACCCCATGGAGGCTAAGGGCCACCTGCCACATGTGGATACAGACTTAAATCAATGGATCTTACTGAACTGCTTACCAGGAATCATTTTTACGTTGTCCGACTCTCGGAATGGTTGCCCATTTTTCAGCCAGGTCACAGTAGGTATTGGAAATCCCAAAGCCTCACAGATGAGTGACAACGGGTTGTTAACAATGACAATGACATCTTCATTGGCTCCCTCATCCAGGTTTCCAGAAATAGTGGGGCCCACTGTGCGCGGGGGAGAGACATCTCAGTCAGATACATAGAACCAAAGTCACTTGTTATCAGGTCTCATTCACACCAGAAAAGTTCCTGACTAAAAAAGCTAATGCATCCTGTATGATCCTCCCGAGCTCCCAGCAGGGAATGCTGGGAGATTTCAGCTCTTACACCTGAACTATGCCTTAAAAGGGTTGTTCAGCAAAACATTTTTCTTTCAAATCAACTAGTGCCAGAAGGTGCCAGAGATTTCTAATTTACTTATATTAAAAAATATTAGGTCTTCCAGTACTTATCAGCTGCTGTATGTCCTGCTGCAAGTGGTTTATTCTCTCCAGTCTGGAGAGCAGGTGAGGTTTTCCATGGGGATTTTTTGCTCTTCTGGACAGTTCCTGACATGGACAGAGGTGGCAGCAGAGAGCACTGTGTCACACTGGAGAGAATACACCACTTCCTGCAGGACATATAGCAGCTGATAAGTACGGGAGACTGGAAGTAAATTACAAATCTCTGGTGCTTTCTGGCACCAGTTTATTTAAAAGATATTTGTTTTGATGAACAAGCCCTTTAATGTAGCTGAATAACCAGACACAATATATTGTAAATGAGGGTGAATAGCATTGACCATCACAACACAGCACACACATCAAGTGTACACTTACCTAAAACCGTTAATATAAAATACTTGCTGGTCTCAGCGACAGGATTGATGGCCAGACAGGAGTAATGTCCTGCAGTGAAGACGCTGGCGGCTTCTATGAGCAGCTCGGACCCATCCTCTGAGATATGGATGCCGTCTCCGCTGTGGACAGGCTGGGAGTCCCTGAACCAGGAGATGCTCGGCGCTGGGTGTCCTGATGGGGGAAAAACCCCACTGAGTATCCCGAGTGTTGTGACCCCCATGCGGCAGAGAAGTAATAAAGACCACAATGGAGCAAGAGATAAGGGACAACTAAACCCAGGCCTCAAAATATGAACAGAACTTAGCATGGATTGGGCCAAAATGTCGCCTTTCTCCCATTATGATGCAGAAAGTACACGAATGCGCCCAGAGACGTGTAACGTTGTATCCATTACAGTGAGCACTATACACCAATCCTAATATTATAACATAAAGCCCCATTACCTGAAGCCCGGCAGCGCAGGCGAATGGGCCGACCCTCTGCTACCCGGAAATGTTTGTCATCTTCCTCGTCTTCTATGGTGGGTGGGACTGCAAAACAGAAGGCGACACTTTAAAGTCTGGTTACCAATGAGCACTTCCAGTGTGAGCGACTGTCGTCCTGTGAAGAAGTATCGGAGATACTATATACTGCCCAGGGACCGGCATCCTTACAGCAAAGGGTTTAATGTTATACTAGCAGGTCCTTATACACTTATACAAAAAGATCCGCAACAAATGGGGAACATCTTACATCTATATTCCATAATGATTCTTCAGCGCCAACTGATTCCGCAGCACTTCACATAAACTCATCAATCTGGCCCCTGGCTTCATTAAAGGGCACTCCGGCGAAAATCTTATTCTTTCAAATCATCTGGTTCCAGAAAATTATATAGATTTGTAATTTACTTCTATTTACAAATCCCCAGTCTTCCAGTACTTATCAGCTGCTGCATGTCCTGCAGGAGGTGGAGTATTCTCTCCAGTCTGACACGGTGCTCTCTGCTGCCACCTCTGTCCATGTCAGGAACTGTCCAGAGCAGGAGAGGTTGTCTATGGGGATTTGCTGCTGCTCTGGGCAGTTCCTGACATGGACAGAGGTGGCAGCAGAGAGCACTGTGTCAGACTGGTGAGAATACACCACTTCCTGCAGGACATACAGCAGCCGATAAGTAAATTACAATTCTATATAACTTTCTGAAACCAGTTGATTTAAAAGAAAAATATTTTTCGTCGGAGTGCCCCTTTTAAGGCTCACGATCTAAATTCACCTATCTGTCTGTTTTTGGAGGAAACGGGAATATCCAGAGGAAACCAAGGCACACATGGAGAGAACATATAGACTCCTGGCAGATGTTGTCCTTGGTGGGATATGAATCCAGGACCCCAGCACTGCAAGGTTACAGTGCTTACCACTCAGCCACCCTCCTACAACAGTGAAAAAAAATCCTACCTCTTGTTTTATGGCACTTTTCAAAAAAGTGGATGGTGTTTAGCAGCGAGCGGACACATTTGTAACAGTTTACTCTAGACGCTGCAGTGGTCTTCAGTGTGTGGTCACAGACAGACAGATTTATTGGACAGCCCTTTATTTATTCAGAGGCATGCATCATTTGGGGCATCTTGGTCCAGACTAGACTTGAAGGGGTTATCCAGCGCTACAAAAACATGGCCACTTCCCCCTACTGTTGTCTCCAGATTGGGTGGGGTTTTGAAACTCAGGTCCATTGAAGTAAATGGAGCTTAATTGCAAACTGCATCTAAACTGGAGACAACAGTAGGGGGGAAAGTGGCCATGTTTTTGTAGCGCTGGATAACCCCTTTAAATAGACTGGGCTGGAATAAAATCCCTCATAGACTTTCTGACACTCACCTAAGATATCGACAATAAATTTCTTCCTGGCTTCTCCGGCTGCATTGGAGACTACGCAGGTATAGACTCCGCCATCTTCTCTTTGTGCATGTGAGACCCTCAGGACCCGACCTCCTAGGTATAGAAGGTAAATTACCATCATGCTATTTATTATACAATAGAAACAGTACACTGCTGCTAAAGAGGGGCCCGGGCTGACAACCATAGACAAACACTCATGGTCAGGAGCAGCCAGCACCACCCCGGCACCCATCTACTGCAGGACAGAAGGTTGCTGTCAACTTTACCCCCGTCTCCCCGCACTTTGGCTCCTGCCCTTATAATTGCACATAATGCAAAGCTTATGAAAAGGTAAAGCTCTATTTAAGGGGATACTCCGGAGACTACGTGAAGAAAACAACATTGTAATATAACTTTATTTAAAAAAATGTAATTTTTTTTTTAAAATACATATCCATTTCCGTTTAGTGTCAGCGGTAAGGGGCAACATGGCCCCTCTGTTGTTGGGAACTGCAAAACTCTAAGCCCAGCAGTTCTCGGTCCCTTGCTGAACAGAGCTAATGCTATACATAACGGGGTCCTGTTTCCTACATGTACTGTACATTCTTATATACAGTACAGGGGGGGAAGCTGCCAACACAATCACGGTGTCCGGCAGCCTCTACAGAGGGAGCGGTGATTTCAATGGCTGCTCACCCTGCTTCTAGGACAGTGACAGCCGTCACCACTCACTATGCAGAGGCTGACGGACACCATGATCTTGTCCGGCAGCCCCCCACCATTCCCCGTGTACTGTATATAAGAATTTATAGTACTCAGGGATTAATGGAACCCTGCTCTATATAGTGCTGTTAAGCAGGGCTACAACACAGCAGGGGATCGGGAATTGCAGGGTTTAAAGCCCTGCAGTTCCCGACATAAATGTTGCTGGCAGCAGAGACAAAGTAATATAACAATTCAATCAATGTATTACAAAATATTTTTTGTCTCTGGAGTACCCCTTTAAGAAGCCACCATGAGATCAGGGCAGCCAGAGCTGGGCTTCCATCACTATGACCCCATAGAAACCTTATGAGAAATCTGTACAGTAATGGACGTCTTACCTGACTGTATGTGTGTATTGTCCAGGGGGACGTTGTTTCTATACCATGTGATGGACGGGGGAGGGATCCCATTAGCTTCACAGGTGAGTGAGAAGGTACCATACAGAGCTACCGACATGTTCTGGGGCTCAGCAGCGGCGTTGGCAATCTGAGGCGGAACTGAAAGGAAATGGAATGAAAAATGCAACATGAGCTGTGAACGTGCAGAACAACGTGCGTCTGGTATCCAGATCCATTATACAGCATGTAAGCAGCTCTCACCTTGCACTGTGACATCATACTTCACATCTGTCTGTCCAGCTGCGTTCACGGCCACACAGGCGTAGCGTCCTGAATGAGGCGGTTGTGCACGGGTTATGGTCAGCTGCTGACCTTTGTTTTTCAGGATCAGGTCTGGTCCACTGCCCAGTGGGAAGCCATCTTTCAGCCAGGTTATGGATGGTGAGGGCTTCCCGCTGACTATACAGTCCAGGGTGATCTGGCTGCCCCGGGTGGCTGTCACCTGCTGAGGGACATGGCTGCTCCCACTTATTACTGGCAAAGCTGGAGATAAAGGAGGGAACACATTCTGTAAATGCAATACATGAAATGGTTTGCTATTCGGAAGAATTGAGTGAATTTTATGATTCTGGATTAGTGATTTGTTGTAGAACTGAACAGAGCTTTAAAGGGGTAGTTCATCCCCCCAAATTTGTTCTTTTAAATGAATTGGTGCCAGAAAGTGCCAGAAATTTTGAAATTCACTTCTATTATAAAAACTCCAGTCTTCCAGTACTTATCAGCTGCTGTATGTCCTGCAGGAAATGGTGTATTCTCTCTGGTCTGGAGAGCAGGAGAGGGTTTTCATAAGGATTTGCTACTGCTCTGGACAATTCCTGACATGGACAGAGGTGGCAGCAGAGAGCACTGTGTCATACTGGAAAGAATACACCACTTCCTGCAGGACATACAGCGGCTTATAAGTACTAGAAGACTAGAAATTTTTTTATAGAAGTAAATTAAAAATTTCTGCCACTTGAATTGAAAAAGAATTTATTTTTGGTGTACAAGCCCTTTAAGAAATCAGATACCTATAGAAATCACAAGTCATGGAAGCACAGCAGAGAATGATGAGAAGAAGGAAGCAGGATGCTAAATGTCCCCTGTCACTTACCGTAGACCTCCAGTAAGTAATCCCGCTGGCTGCTCCCGGCCTCATTGCTGCACACACAGCTGTACGCTCCTTCGTTGGATACCTGGACCCGGCTGATCTGCAGCAGTCTCCCCCCAGCAGACACCTGAGCACGCTCCTCATCCACGAGGGGCGACCCTGAAACAATGCAGGAGATTTTGCTATATTTCACACTATAGTGAATGGGATGTAATAGAACACGCTGCACATGTGGCCTGTTCCATCAGCTGTAGCGTTACGGAGCGGTGACATCCCCTGCACCTGTGTAGTCCTGTTTATTACTGTATCTTATTCCAATGATATTAATAGGGAAGAAAAGAAAAAAGTATGTGTGTATGTGTTTGGTCATTTTCTACTATTTGCTGCCATCTCCTTCTGCCAAGTAGTAACAAACACATAATGTAAGTGTCACTTACCGTTCTTGGTCCAGGTGAGCACAGGGGGTGGAGAGCCCTGACACTCACAGGTGAAGCTGACTGGCTGCCCCTCAATGACTGACATGGGAGACTCCGGGGAGGCTGGGAAAGTAGGAGGCACTAGAGGAGACAGAGGACATAGCTATGACTGCCAGTCTGGCTTCTGTACATGTCCTATATAGAAGATTGTCCATGCCTGCATATGTCCCTATCTATACTGCACTTACCCCAGATAATGACATTATAATGCTTCTCCGAGCGGCCGGCACCATTGGAGGCCTCACAGGTGTATCTCCCTGCATCCCTTGGCTGGGACTGGTCGATCTACAAGAAGATGAAAACTCACATTGTAACTATGAAAGATCATATATAGACCATAATGATGTGTATAAAAGATATCATATGCAGCAGTAAACAAATGTGGCCCAGCCGATGTATCTAAGTCCGCTTAGCCACTTATTACTATTATGTTTGATACTGTCTGCTGCGCCACTGCATCTAATCCCCAGGTGTCACACGCAGGCCCTCCGGCTTCTACAAAACTACAACTCCCATCATGCAAGGAGAGCTAAAGCTAAAGCTGGAGGGCCTGAGTTTGATATCTCTGATCTAATCCTATAATGTGTGATACTGTCTGCTGTATCTAAATTTTATCCAGTGTGATACTGTCTGTGAACTTCTTTACCTGAACTTAGTGCTTGTGATACTATTTTCTAAGCCATGCATCTAAGCCAGTAGTGTATAATACCGTCTGCTGTATCTAAGCCCACCAATTGCGATACTGACTGTTGATGCTGAGCTGCGGTATCTTGGGCTCTGTGCACACTACCAGATTTGACATGAAGAAAGGTGGCAGCACGCTTTGCTAGTCATCAAAATGACAGACACCAAACCAAAATCAGTGGGATCCGCTGGGCACAGTTGATGTCCACCCATTTGACGGGTCCAGTACTGCCAGTGTGGCTTCTTTGCAATGGAAGCCATGATGGTGGTGTGGACAGAACCTAAGCCACTGTCCACTGAACCACTGTATTTAATACTGATTTAATAGCAGAGAATGGCACAGTACTACACCCCCATCCTCACCTGCAAGTAGCGGCCATCCTCTGTTACCCGGATCCCTGCCCTCTTAGGTAGAGGGCGTCCATCCTTCAGCCAGGTGATGGCAGGGGGCGGGATGGCGCTGCTCTCACACTCCAGAGTGATCGGCTGGTTGACGGTGACTGAAGTGTTAAACTCTTCTCCCAGGATGCTGGGGGGCACTGCATAGGAGAAATGTACCTATATATTATACATTGATTGGTGTCTATTTTTCTACTATATAGCTATATATTATACATGGATGTTATTGTCAGTATATTCTGATCCCTCGTGCTCACCGTACACCTGCAGATCTGTGGTGCGGCTGTCCTCGCCTGCAGAACTCACAGCGATACAGGTGTATAATCCAGAGTCCGACACATGAACTGCAGAGATGGACAGAATCCTTCCCTGTTCCAAAATCTGCAGATAGAAGGAGAAGGTGTTGGTGTCAGTCCCGTGTACTGGATTCCAGCTATAGGAAGTGGCATATGGCGATGATTATGGGGAGGTACATGGCTACTGACCCGCAGTCCGGCGCTCGCTGTGGAAACAGGAACATTATCTTTCAACCACATGAGAGTGGGTTCTGGGACTCCTGTAGCGTTACACTCCAGCCAGACCTGTTCATTCACCAGGAAGGTGGCCAGCTCCGTCATGGATATGATCCGAGGGGGCACTAAAGGAAATAATGATGGAATGAACTGTGAGACTGACTGCATCGGGGACCTCAGGCTCGGTACAGGGACGGCACGTTACCCACCATGAACGTCCAGCGTGTAGAGCTGCTCACTGCTGCCTGCAGAGTTAGATACCACACAGACGTATTCTCCAGCCTCAGAGCTGCTCACTCTCTCTATCTGTAGGGTCCGGCCCTCATTTAGCAGGGTGATGCCGGGCACGGAGGACAGCAGCTGACCCCCTCGGTACCAGGACACAACTGCCAAGACAAAACATCAACATTCTCAGCTCTAACATATATCTCATTCCAGGACAGTGAAGAGGAGGCAGCGAGGCGACATATCCGTGCACTGGGGATCAGGAGCCGAGTGTTTTACTGTATCCTACCTGGTAAAGGACTTCCTGACGCCAAGCACTCCAAGGTAGCCGGGAAATTTTCCACCACAGTATGGTTCACATCTGTGGGCTCAATGTTCGGAGGCACTAGGATAATAAAGGACAGACATCAGTAATATGATAAGCCTATCCTGTGTGATACTGTATGCTGAGATACTGTATCTAAGCCTATCCTGTGTGATACTGTATGCTGAGATACTGTATCTAAGCCTATCCTGTGTGATACTGTATGCTGAGCTGCTGTATCTGAGCCTATCCTGTGTGATACTGTATGCTGAGATACTGTATGTAAGCCTATCCTGTGTGATACTGTATGCTGAGATACTGTACGTAAGCCTATCCTGTGTGATACTGTATGCTAAGATACTGTATCTAAGCCTATCCTGTGTGATACTGTATGCTGAGCTGCTGTATCTAAGCCTATCCTGTGTGATACTGTATGCTGAGCTGCTGTATCTAAGCCTATCATGTGTAATACTGTATGCTGAGATACTGTATGTAAGCTTATCCTGTGTGATACTGTATGCTGAGATACTGTATGTAAGCTTATCCTGTGTGATACTGTATGCTGAACCACTGTATCTAAGCCTATAATGTGTGATCAATCTGCTGGGTTGTGTATCTAATCCTGTTATGCGTGATACTGCTGTATCTAAGTCTTACATGTATGATACGGTCTACTGAGCTGCTGTATCTAAGCCTATCATGTATGATACGGTCTGCTGAGCTGCTGTATCTAAGCCTAACATGTATGATACGGTCTGCTGAGCTGCTGTATCTAAGCCTGTGACACTACAGCCCATCACTCACCCAGCACGTTGAGCACCACGTCCTGTCTGCCTTCTCCAGCCTCATTTGCAGCCACACATGTATAGACGCCTTCATCATCAATGGAGATTGCCTGGATCTGTCAGGGATACATTATACGTGATACTGTGGGCACTGCGGCAGCCATCACTGACCAGTAAGGTCACATATAATGGAAAATGCTTTGTTATAGAGGTAGAACACAGGACTTACCTGCAGTGTGGTCCCTCGTCCTTCTACCTGCTGTCCGTCCTTCCACCAGGACACCGTGGGGGGTGGGGTACCTGACACATCACACTCCAGGGTCACAGCCTCACGCAGCTTTGCAGACACACTGCTGCCTCCATTGATGGTGACCAATGGGAGCTCTGGTATAAAGGAAGACAATGACTGGGTATTCACTGTATACAGATATACTGGAGACTGCAGGATCTAATCTGATTACATTGCATTAAACATCCTGGGAATTACAGGGGTACTCCGGCGAAAATCCTTTTCTTTCAAATCAACTGGTGTCAGAAAATCTTCAGTCTTCCAGTACTTATCATCTGCTGTATATCCTGCAGGAAGTGGTGTATTCTCACCAGTCTGACACAGTGCTCTCTGCTGCCACCTCTGTCCATGTCAGGAACTGTCCAGCACCAAATCCCCATAGAAAACCTCTCCTGCTCTGGACAGTTCCTGACATGGACAGAGGTGGAAGCAGAGAGCACTGTGTCACACTGGAGAGAATACAGCACTTCCTGCAGGACATACAGCAGCTGATAAATACTGGAAGACTGGAGATATTTTCATAGAAGTAAATTATAAATCTATATAACTTTCTGACACCAACAGAATTATAAAAAATTTTTTTTTGTCGGAGTACCCCATTTAATAAATTTCTAGTAATAATGCTGTACTATGTTCTGTATATTATACTGCTCCTCCAGCAAAGGTCCCAGTAATTCTCACCCTGCACCAACACATTCACGGCCGCCTCTGCCGTCCCGGCTTCACTTTCAGCTTTGCACAGGTATCTCCCGCCATGTCCTGACTGGATAAGACGAATAGCCAACGTCCTCCCACTGTCTAATATTTCCAGTCCATCTTGATTTACAACTGGGTAGCCATTCTTTGTCCACCTGCAGCAAAGGGAAGATCCATCAGTCAAAGAACAGTCCTAGGAGTTCTCTGCGCCCCATCAATACCAAACTACGGTCAGCACCAAATAACAGGAAGCCATATGGAAGGACGTTAGGAAACAGGCAGTTCCCATAGGATGTGACCCTCAGGTTACACAGGGACCTGCACTCACCATGTTCTAGGGGTTGGATGTCCGGTCACCAGGCAGGAGAGATCCAGGACGTCGTTTACTGTCACAATGATTTGTCCAGAACCATCACTGATCTGCACACTCGGAGGAACTGGAAAGGAAAAAAAACGAGTAACAGTTGGTTACAGACATCGTTCTTACAATCCACATTGTTAAAGGGGAGCTCCGGTGAAAATCTTCTTTCAAATCAACAAGTTTCAGAACTGTCCAGAGCAGGAGAGGTTTTCTATGGGGATTTGCTGCTGCTCTGGACAGTTCCTGACATGGACAGAGGTGGCAGCAGAGAGCACTGTGTCAGACTGGAGAGAATACACCACTTTCTGCAGGACATACAGCAGCTGATAAGTACTGGAAGACTTTAATTTTTTTTAAATAGAAGTAAATTACACATCTATATAACTTTCTGACACCAGCTTATTTGAAAGAAAAAGATTTTCATGAGAGTACCCCTTTAAAAAGCATAGACAAGGTGTATGCCATGTGTAGATGTTTCACCCCCTCCCAATGTGTTTAGCACCGGGTATGCTGCAGTGAAATGCATGAGTTACTCTCCATCCCCTAATATGATGTGATATATTACCTGCATCCACTACTACCCCCAGCAGATACAAACACTACTAGAGTATGAGTCCCATGTCTTACTGAGAACTTCCACAGAGTAGCGTAGTGTGGTCTCTCCAGACAAGCTGATGGCTACGCAGGTATAGTCCCCTTCGGTGCTTTCTGTCACTGCTGCAAAATGTAGAGCCCGTCCAGCATCTTTAATCTGCAGTCCATCTCTCTCTGACAACATAAGGCCGTCTTTCAGCCAGGACAGAACTGGAGGAGGATGACCTGTGGCAGAACACTCCAAGTCCAGAGGACGTCCCAGTGTGGCCTTAATGGTCAATGGCTTCACCCCTGCTCCTTCTATATGAGGGGCAACTAAATGCAAAAGAAAAGACATGCATCTGAGAGCGCTTCTGGTGTTATGTAAATGGTCGTGCAATGAAAAGTTCTGCAACTTTCTAATAATCTGCAGGAGAAATTTATTATAAGGCAACAAGATGAATGTACGTCTTATGCAAATATAGTATATGAGCAACAGGTCGTAGTATATCGTCTGCTCTGTGTTATGGTGATTGTTATGGGGAACAATCATCTGCCTGATACATTGTAACAAACAGGAGATTCTTTACACTGGATACAATTGTAGCCAACCATGTCCATGGATGTAATACAAAGAGGGTTCTCTGGATGTAACTGTAACAATCTATTCACTGACAGCAAACAAAACAGAAACTAACAATACGGAAACAACGTGAGTGTGCAGAAGCCTTGGCGGCTGATGGAGAGGATGCACGTACCATAGACCTCCAGCAGGTAGGATTTTTCCACAGTGCCGGCGTGGTTGCTGGCTCGGCAGGTGTAGGACCCGGCATCGGAGAGCTGGACCCGGCTCAGCTGTAGGCTTCTCCCTCCGTCCCGGTAGGTGGATTTGGGGCTGGACACAATGGGACGCTTGTCCTTATACCAGGTGATGCTCGGAGGCGGAGATCCCTTTGCTTCACACTTCAGGTCTACAGAGCCGTGAAGCAGAGAAGCCACTGATGTCGTCTCGTTGGAGGACCAGACAGTGGGGGGAGCTGTGGAGACAACATGAGACCCCAATGTTAGTGATAAAACAAATAAGTGATCAAAGGGACCTTTTATTCTGGTTCCTGGAGTCTTGTATTGTTTTATATAAATCCATCTGATAATCCAGCACATATGTGGTCTCCTTTATAGATTATGGAGAGCTGTACAACACGTTCATATTACTTTTAGGCTGTTATTCCACAAATTTGGGCACGAAATGATGGACGTCCAAAACAACGGCCAAAAGAAGAGTTTGTGTGGTCGTGGTCTGAAGCTGCTTAATGGTTGGTTTGTTTTTTGTGAAAAACTGCAGCATGCAATTCAATATGTATCCAGCAGGCGGCAGGCTAATACCAAGCATGAGTTTATGACTGGAGACTTACTGAGTATCTTTAGGTTGAAGTCCTTGACTTGTTGTCCTGCGTGGTTAAATGCCAGACACTGGTAGCGGCCCTGATGTGATAGGCGTGAGCTGTTCACCCGCAGCACCTGTCCGCCTTCTAGGATCTGAAGATGAGAGTCCCCAGGAGGAAGCGGCCTGCAGCGAAAAAGAGATCACACTCAATAGTAACATATGAGGAACATCTACAGCAAAGCTGCAGGCGGCGAGGAAGAGATCTCACTCAATAGTAACACATAAGGAACATCTACAGCAAAGCTACAAATATCAGGAAGAGATCACACTCAATAGTAACATATAAGGAACATCTACAGCAAAGCTACAGGCAGAGAGGAAGAGATCACACTCAACACTAACATGATGAACATCTACAGCAAAGCTACAGGCGAAGAAGAGATCACACTAAATGGTAACATATGAGGAACATCTACAGCAAAGCTACAGGCGGCGAGGAAGAGATCACACTCAATAGTAACACATAAGGAACATCTACAGCAAAGCTACAAATATCAGGAAGAGATCACACTCAATAGTAACATATAAGGAACATCTACAGCAAAGCTACAGGGGAGGAAGAGATCACACTCCATAATAACATGATGAACATCTACAGCAAAGCTACAGGCAGAGAGGAAGAGATCACACTCAATAGTAACATATAAGGAACATCTACAGCAAAGCTACAAGAGGCGAGGAAGAGATCACACTCAACACTAACATGATGAACATCTACAGCAAAGCTACAAGCGAAGAAGAGATCACACTCAATAGTAACATATAAAGAACATCTACAGCGAAGCTGCAGGCGGCGAGGAAGAGATCATACTCAATAGTAACATATAAAGAACATCTACAGCAAAGCTGCAGGCGGCGAGGAAGAGATCACACTCAATAGTAACATATAAGGAACATCTACAGCAAAGCTACAGGTGGAGAGGAAGAGATCACACTCAATACTAACATATGAGGAACATCTACAGCAAAGCTACACGCGGCGAGGAAGAGATCACACTTAATAGTAACATATAAGGAACATCTACAGCAAAGCTACAGGCGGCGAGGAAGAGATCACACTCAATAGTAACATATAAGGAACATCTACAGCAAAGCTACAGGCGGCGAGGAAGAGATCACACTCAATAGTAACAAATGAGGAACATCTACAGCAAAGCTACAAGCGAAGAAGAGATCACACTCAATAGTAACATATAAGGAACATCTACAGCAAAGCTACAGGCGGCGAGGAAGAGATCACACTCAATAGTAACATATGAGGAACATCTACAGCAAAGCTACAAGCGAAGAAGAGATCACACTCCATAGTAACATATAAAGAACATCTACAGCGAAGCTACAGGGGAGGAAGAGATCACACTCAATACTAACATATGAGGAACATCTACAGCAAAGCTACAGGGGAGGAAGAAATCACACTCAATAGTAACATGATGAACATCTACAGCAAAGCTACAGGCGTCGAGGAAGAGATCACACTCAATAGTAACATAGGAGGAACATCTACAGCAAAGCTACAGGCGGAGAGGAAGAGATCACACTCAATAGTAACATGATGAACATCTACAGCAAAGCTACAGGCGGCGAGGAAGAGATCACACTCAATAGTAACATATAAGGAACATCTACAGCAAAGCTACAAGCGAAGAAGTGATCACACTAAATGGTAACATATGAGGAACATCTACAGCAAAGCTACAAGCGAAGAAGAGATCACACTAAATGGTAACATATGAGGAACATCTACAGCAAAGCTACAAATATCAGGAGGAGATCACACGCAATAGTAACATATAAGGAACATCTACAGCAAAGCTACAGGGGAGGAAGAGATCACACTTCATAATAACATGATGAACATTGACAGCAAAGCTACAGGCAGAGAGGAAGAGATCACACTCAATAGTAACATATAAGGAACATCTACAGCAAAGCTACAGGAGGCGAGGAAGAGATCACACTCAATACTAACATGATGAACATCTACAGCAAGCTACAAGCTAAGAAGAGATCACACTCAATAGTAACATATGAGGAACATCTACAGCAAAGCTACAAGCAAAGAAGTGATCACACTAAATGGTAACATATGAGGAACATCTACAGCAAAGCTACAAGCGAAGAAGTGATCACACTAAATGGTAACATATGAGGAACATCTACAGCAAAGCTACAAGCGAAGAAGAGATCACACTAAATGGTAACATATGAGGAACATCTACAGCAAAGCTACAGGCGGCGAGGAAGAGATCACACTCAATACTAACATGATGAACATCTACAGCAAAGCTACAAATATCAGGAGGAGATCACATGCAATAGTAACATATAAGGAACATCTACAGCAAAGCTACAGGGGAGGAAGAGATCACACTTCATAATAACATGATGGACATTGACAGCAAAGCTACAGGCAGAGAGGAAGAGATCACACTCAATAGTAACATATAAGGAACATCTACAGCAAAGCTACAAGAGGCGAGGAAGAGATCACACTCAATAGTAACATATAAGGAACATCTACAGCAAAGCTACAGGAGGCGAGGAAGAGATCACACTCAATACTAACATGATGAACATCTACAGCAAGCTACAAGCTAAGAAGAGATCACACTCAATAGTAACATATGAGGAACATCTACAGCAAAGCTACAAGCGAAGAAGTGATCACACTAAATGGTAACATATGAGGAACATCTACAGCAAAGCTACAAGCGAAGAAGAGATCACACTAAATGGTAACATATGAGGAACATCTACAGCAAAGCTACAGGCGGCGAGGAAGAGATCACACTCAATACTAACATGATGAACATCTACAGCAAAGCTACAGGGGAGGAAGAGATCACACTCAATACTAACATGATGAACATCTACAGCAAAGCTACAGGCGGCGAGAAAGAGATCACACTTAATAGTAACATATAAGGAACATCTACAGCAAAGCTACAGGCGGCGAGGAAGAGATCACACTCAATAGTAACATATAAGGAATATCTACAGCAGGGGTGGGGAACCTTTTCCATGTAGAGGGCCGGTCGGGCCTTAATAAAATCATTCGAGGGCCGCACTCAATGTTATACCGTGCGCTGCAGTTAGTAGCGGGGGTTTGCAGCACCCGAACAAGGCAAAGTATTGTTCCCCTAATGCCCCTGCTATTGTAGTTAACCCTCTGTGATGCCCCTTGTACCTGAATTGAATCCTTAGTGATGCCCCTGGTAGCCTAGTTAACCCCCCAGCCATGTCCCTGGTGGCCTAGTTAACCCCCCCAGTCATGTCCCTGGTAGCCTAGTTAACCCCCCAGCCATGTCCCTGGTGGCCTAGTTAACTCCTCAGTCATGTCCCTGGTAGCCTAGTTAACTCCTCAGTCATGTCCCTGGTGGCCTAGTTAACCCCTCAGTCATGTCCCTGGTGGCCTAGTTAACCCCTCAGTCATGTCCCTGGTAGCCTAGTTAACCCCTCAGTCATGTCCCTGGTAGCCTAGTTAACTCCTCAGTCATGTCCCTGGTAGCCTAGTTAACCCCCCCAGTCATGTCCCTGGTAGCCTAGTTAACTCCTCAGTCATGTCCCTGGTGGCCTAGTTAACTCCTCAGTCATGTCCCTGGTGGCCTAGTAAACCCCTCAGTCATGTCCCTGGTAGCCTAGTTTAACTCCTCAGTCATGTCCCTGGTGGCCTAGTTAACCCCTCAGTCATGTCCCTGGTAGCCTAGTTAACTCCTCAGTCATGTCCCTCGTGGCCTAGTTAACCCCCCCAGTCATGTCCCTGGTAGCCTAGTTAACTCCTCAGTCATGTCCCTCGTGGCCTAGTTAACCCCCCCAGTCATGTCCCTGGTAGCCTAGTTAACCCCCCCAGTCATGTCCCTGGTGGCCTAGTTAACTCCTCAGTCATGTCCCTGGTGGCCTAGTTAACTCCTCAGTCATGTCCCTGGTAGCCTAGTTAACTCCTCAGTCATGTCCCTGGTGGCCTAGTTAACCCCTTAGTCATGTCCCTGGTGGCCTAGTTAACCCCTCAATCATGTCCCTGGTAGCCTAGTTAACCCCCCCAGTCATGTCCCTGGTAGCCTAGTTAACCCCCCAGTCATGTCCCTGGTAGCCTAGTTAACCCCCCAGTCATGTCCCTTGTGGCCTAGTTAACCCCCCAGTCATGTCCCTGGTAGCCTGGTTAACCCCCCGCCCCAGTCATGTCCCTGGTGGCCTAGTTAACCCCCAGTGTCTGCCCCAAATGAAAAAAATAAACATCCCACTCACCTTTCCTCCGCTCCCACGCTGTCCAGGTCCTCTTCTCCCTCCTCTCTTCTGTGCCGGTCTTCTCCTGCAGGCGGCGCGCGATGAAATGACTCCCGCAGGAGTCAGAAGACGTGCGCCGCGCTGGTGAGGCAGGAGCCGGCATACAACACATCTTCCTGTGTCTGTGCCAGCTCCTGCCTCACCAGCGCGGCGCACGTCACAGGAGGGCAGGAGACAGAAGATGTACACCGCTCTGAGGGGAAGGAGCCGGCACTCACAGCATCCTCCTGGCAGCTGTCACAGACACAGGAGGATGCCGTGTGTGTCGGCTCCTTCTCCTCCAGAGCGGCGCATGTCACAGGGGAGCCGCGGGCCACATCCGGAGGTGTCAGGGGCCGGATGCGGCCCGCGGGCCGGAGGTTCCCCACCCCTGATCTACAGCAAAGCTACAGGCGGCGAGGAAGAGATGACACTTAATAGTAACATATAAGGAACATCTACAGCAAAGCTACAGGCGGCGAGGAAGAGATCACACTTAATAGTAACATATAAGGAACATCTACAGCAAAGCTACAGGCGGCGAGGAAGAGATCACACTCAATAGTAACACATAAGGAATATCTACAGCAAAGCTACAGGCGGCGAGGAAGAGATCACACTCAATAGTAACATATAAGGAATATCTACAGCAAAGCTACAGGCGGCGAGGAAGAGATCACACTCAATAGTAACATATAAGGAATATCTACAGCAAAGCTACAGGCGGCGAGGAAGAGATCACACTCAATAGTAACATATAAGGAACATCTACAGCAAAGCTACAGGCGGCGAGGAAGAGATCACACTTAATAGTAACATATAAGGAACATCTACAGCAAAGCTACAGGCGGCGAGGAAGAGATCACGCTAGGGCTGGGTTCAAACTCCATTTTTTTTGTATTTGTGCGCATCCGTTTTGATCCGTTTTTCCATCAACTTCCATTATGAAAACGGATCCTTTTGTTTCATAATGGAAGTCAATGGAAGACAAATGCATCCGTTTTTTATAAACGGATTGTAAAAAAGGAAGTGTGAACCGGACCTACCACATGATACACTACAGCAAAGCTACAGATGGCAATAATAAATCGCATTTTATTAAAAACCTCAATGCCATCATGTGTGATACCGTTGGCTGAGCTGCAGTATCTAATCCTATCATGTGGGATACTGTCTACTGAGCTGCTGTATCTAATCCTATAACGTGTGATACTGTAGACGTATCTATTCCTGTTATATGAAATACTATCCATTGGGTGAGTGCTGCTATATCTAACCCTGTCAAGGGTGATACAGTTTATTGAGATGGTGTATCTAATCCTTTCTGCTGAGCGGATATATCTAAGCCATTCATGTGTGATACTGTCTGCTGAGCTGCTGTATCTAAGCCACTCATGTGTGATACTGTCTGCTGGGTGGTGTATCTGGATCTGGTCTCTGCCCCCCACTGTGGCCCCCATGTCCTGGACACTTTGCTGGTCCCTGGTACACACTGTATTGGATGAGCTCTGAATAGTTAGTGTGTATGTCATGTATCTAATACACTGGATCAGGGAGGATGCTTGTAACAGAAGAACATGAGGATTTATCATGGGGGCAGATGCTTCCCTGGGCCGCCCCCTCCTCCTCCTCTATACGGGGACCGTCGCTGATACGTGTCTGCCAGCAGGGCCCCTAGAGCCGCTCTGTTTTGACTCCTTGCTGCAGTTTCTAAGGAGGGTCGGATACGGGACTGCAGCAGCTGCCTGACCTCACAGGTGCAGAGTCCCCACGTCACCCCCTGACACTCTCCTTTGTGCAATTTATTACAAGCTATGGGCCTAAGCTACATGGAGGCAATGCATCCTGAGAATTCACTGCTCTGCCGCTCCAACTGATGTCTCAAAATCATCCTGGTCCCAAAACTACAACTCCCAGCATGCCCTGAAAGTCTAGAACAGCAACTGCAGCAATGAGAACAATGTCCCCCAGATCTGTGTCTCTGCAGCTTGTGTAGAACTAAAACTACCAGCATGCCCTGACATCCTACAGTAAGAACTGCATCATCCAGAGCACTGCTACCCAACCTGTAAGTCTCCAGTTGTAGCAAAACTACAACTCCCAGCATGCCCCAACAGCCTGCAGCTATTGTGTCTTGCACAGCGTTTCCCAACTTGTGGCTTTGCAGCGGTTGCAGGACTACAACTTTCTGCATGAGCCACAGACTGAGAAAAAGTTTGGGCAGAGATTATAAAACAAATTGTTCTTTATTGCAATCCAAATTTAAAAAAAAAGCCATTTAAAAAAAAAATAATTGTATAATATTGTTTTTAGTTTTTGACAAATTTCTACGAGAACAGAGAAAATATTACAGTTATAGGAAAGTGGTAACTGGACTGAGTGGTGGATAGTGATCTCATGGCTTCCTATAGCGTTAGGTACATGTGCAGGACACGCGTGTCACATGTCTGCCCGGCACACGCAGCAGACATGGGGGATCGTGCGGATCCGGCCGTCTCTCTCACCTCCTTTATGACACCTTGATGAGTGAGAACAGGTTCTCATTAAAGAGAAAGCGTCGCCCTAGATGGGAACGAGATGCTAAATGCGCCCAGATGTAGATGCGATGGATTCGGAGAACATGTGTGTGAGCGTTAACCCTTCCTCACTACAAGACTTGCCTGGTAGAAGGAACATTTCCTGACATGGGATCAGAGCTTCTTTTTTTGGTTTTAGATACAGAATTGTCCCCAGTAACTGAAACAGGGGCTACATTCATAGGGCTACATGGCGGCTTCAGCCATGACTCTGGTTGTGTGACCAAGGAGTATCACATGTCATTTGGCTGGGTTCACACTGCGTTTTTGCAATTCATTTAACATAAATCTTTTATGGAAAAAAAAGGATGAAAAAACGGATGCAAAAATGGATGCAACTGTGTGCAATCCGCTTGGATCCATTTTTTCATTGACTTCCGTTATAAAAAAAAAAAAAAAACGATCAAGACGAATGCGTTTTTTTTTTTCCTTTTTTTTTAGCAAGCACAAAATTGTGGTTGACCTTGACCAGGTTTTTGTGTACGTTAAAAAAAAACAGGACTGGGGCCACACGGAGCTTACAAATCACTTCTAACATTTGTAAACATGATGTGCAGCAGATCACAAGCAGGCCGCCATCGCACTTTACTCACAATGATGCCAGTGACTGTGTGCAACGTGTGGCCTAAGTCGATCTTGTTTGGATTATCCGTGATTGTTGCAGAGGGTTAACGCAATCAAACTGACACTGATAAATAGATGCAATGTCACAATGCGACATTGCAATCTTTGTGTTGCGCAAGTAAAGTCACTGTGTAGCCCTAGCCTAAAGGTGCAACCTGAAAGTTTCTGCAACCACAACCAGAACTGGACTCGACAACTTCCACCAGAATCAGGGTTATGTTTGCAGCAGCGTTCAAGTCACAAAGCAGGCCCATTCACTTTCATCAGCCGCGAGGCAGGGGGCGATGCAGCAAGGTTTGGACGGGCAACTTGGGCACTTTCACTGACCTGCCACTAGATGGCGCTATAGTAGGCATCACAGACAGACTTACTGTTCGTCTTTGGTCCATTCCACGTGTGGTATTGGCAGCCCTGACGTCCTACAGTGAAGCTCAACCTCTGCTCCTTCCTTTGCTGTCAGTTCTTGAAGAGATCCCGCACCGTAAATTGTTGGAGGGACTGAAAATTAAAAGATGCACAATAACAGGCATACTGGATTATTAGCTACTCTATTATTGTGGATATCAACCTCCATACTGAACACACACTGATGTCTGATTACACTGCCCCCTGCAGCTCAGGAGGATATATTACAGATCAGATTTATCTAGGACTTCTGGGGGGTGAGGAGAGTTCACAGATCAGCGACTCCATACTCACCAAACACCAAGACATTGTAGGTGCGTCGTGCTTCTCCAGCCCGGTTTACTGCCCTGCAAGTGTATGATCCGGAATCTTCCTTACGTATCCGGTGAAATCGGAGGGATTGACCGGCAGACTGGAAGCTGATTCCTGGCCCTTCAGTAAGCTAGAGAAATGGTAAAACAGGAGGGTTATAATAAGAAGGCCTAGTCATCTAGAGACTGGTGACCGAATCTATGTAACTGCATTTACTTCTATTCATCAAACACAACTGATCTGAACCTTAGTAGGAATGAAATACAACTTTACAATACTTAGTAAGTATCAAATGATGTCATATTCTATTACGTACCCATAGAATCTATATGGAAAGGTCTCTATATTACATTAGCAGCGGACTGAAGATCATTTGGCCTTCGGAACCGCAGCAATCCATCCTGGCATAGATCCCACCGGAGGATAAAATGTTCTGCAGGAATATCGGCCCATGCGGACAGGATCATCTATCACAGTTGTCTGCACATTAGACAGCGGTCCTGACAGGTTCTGTACAGCCCGTTCTACCTCACCCAGTGATGTCTATAGGATTAGGATCTGGGGACTGTGAGGCCAAGGAAGGGAGAGAACTCTCTGTCCTGTTCCTAGAGCCAATCCATGACTATATGCCCCTTTTGGGTGATGCCAGAGGGGAAAGAGACGCCAAGGAGGGAGGAACTTGGTCCCCACATTGCTAAGATAATCCCTACTGTCCACACAGCCATCCACAGGTATGAGAGGAGCCAGGGTGCACCAAGAGAACAGTCCCCCTCCACTCCACCTGCCGGAACTGATCACACCTGACAGGAAGGACTCTGCTAAATCCTGAACCCCATCAGTGTGGTGCCAAAGAGATCTTGATCCATCTGACCGGCCATGTTTCTCACCAGAGATCTGGATCCATCTGACCGGCCATGTTTGTCTTTAGAGATCTGGATCTATCTGACCGGCCATGTTTCTCTATAGAGATCTGGATCCATCTGACCAGCCATGTTTCTCTACAGAGATCTGGATCCATCTGACCGGCCATGTTTCTCACCAGAGATCTGGATCCATCTAACCGGCCATGTTTCTCTATAGAGATCTGGATCCATCTGACCGGCCATGTTTCTTTATAGAGATCTGGATCCATCTGACCGGCCATGTTTTTCTATAGAGATATGGATCCATCTGACCGGCCATGTTTCTCTATAGAGATCTGGATCCATCTGACCGGCCATGTTTCTCTATAGAGATCTGGATCTATCTGACCGGCCATGTTTGTCTTTAGAGATCTGCATCCATCTGACCGGCCATGTTTCTCTATAGAGATCTGAATCCATCTGACCGGCCATGTTTCTCTATAGAGATCTGGATCCATCTGACCGGCCATGTTTCTCTTTAGAGATCTGGATCCATCTGACCGGCCATGTTTCTTTATAGAGATAATGAAGAAAGAAGAAAACGCAGGGCACTCACCGTTGGTTGCTATTCAGACCGTCCAATTTATTTTGGTATGCAGGGATAGCGGGGGAGACAGGAATGGGTGACCGCAGTTTCGCGGCGTGTGCCGCTTTGACGAACCCTTACGTGACTTGTGACGTCACTTCCTTTTATGTGCTCAAACAAAGGAAACTTTAAGTGCAATGAAGTGAACAATGAACATTCCATATACATATATTAAAAACACATACTATATACACTGGATAAACACAAGGGCTACGTTTTCTATTTAGCTACATAATATTTATATCGGTACGGGTATTAAGTCCCAGACTACCTAACGCTTCATATTTTATTATATATTCAGTTTCTTTTTTCAGGAGCATTAACCTCCTATCTCCTCCGCCCCTAGGAGCCGGTACCAAACACAATCCTACAAACTGTAATTGTGACGGGTCCCCATTATGTGCTTGTTGCATATGTTTAATCATGCGTGGACTGCCCTTGCCTGTGCGTAATGATCTGATGTGTTCGGAAAATCTCTTCCACATCGGGCGGATGGTCTTGCCTATGTAGTATCTCCCACAACTACAGATCAGGGCATAAACCACAAATTGGCTCTTACACGTAACGAAGTCAGTTACTCTGTGTGTATGACCCCCCAATTTTATATGTTTGCCATTCTGCAGCGACCTGCAATAATTGCAGTGTCCACACTTGAAGTTACCATGGGCTGAGCTAGAGGTAAGCCAAGATCCTTCTCTGTGAGTGTTATCCTTTCCTAATCTACCATGGACTAATAGGTCCCTGATGTTTTGTGTCCTTCTGAATGTCACTATAGGACGATCTGCGATATGGTCCCTAAGGAGCTCATCTTGTTCCACAATGTGCCAATGTTTGTGGATGGAATTCTTAATTACTTGTTCTAACGGGGAATAATCAAAGGTAAACACAATCCGTTTTTTGTTCTTATCATTAGGTTTTTTATTTCTGATGCTCTCACTGTGTCGTGCCTTAGTTTTATGTGGGGATATATCCATACTCCGTGCTCTGTTCAGACTCTCTTCTATCAACTGCTGGGGATATCCTCTCTTGCTCAAACGTGTACTTAATTCTTCTGCCTGTATGCAAAATAAGGAATCATCATTGTTTATCCGTCTTAGTCTTACAAATTGACTATAGGGTAAGGCTTTTTTAGTGTGGTATGGATGAAAACTATTATAATTCAATAGAGAGTTAACTGCTGTTGATTTGCGATGGCAGGACGTGATAAGATGTCCATCCCTTAGATTTAGATGTACATCCAAAAAGTCCAGTTCATGACCCCCATATACTGATGTGTATTGCATGTTTAGATCATTGCTGTTCATGTATGATACAAATTCTGCGAATCTTTCTCTGCCCCCCGACCACACCATGACGATGTCATCTATATATCTCAAATATATATGTATGTACCTAGAAAATTCATTGCTCATGGAGAACACTTTAATACTCTCCATGTATGCAAGAAAAATATTAGCCAGGGTGGGTGCCACTGGAGTCCCCATGCCCACTCCTGACTTCTGCACATACCACTGGTTGTTGAACTCAAAGGCATTACATGACATTACAAGCTGTACCAGATCACATATATATTGTACAAAGTTGGCCTCATATCCACCCACTGTTTGCAAACACCACTTGATTGCCTGTACACATTGGTCCTGCGGGATCCTAGTGTACAGGCTTTCTACATCAATACTCACTAATTCGTGATCCTCCTGCCAACAAAATGGTTTTAGTGTGTCCAGGAGATCACCCGTGTCCCTGACATAGGAGGGGATATTTTTCAAAATCGGTCTCAATAACCAATCCAGGTATTTGGATATGGGTTCCATGACTGAACCTCTACCCGCTACTATTGGGCGTCCTGGTGGACGTTCCAAATTCTTATGTACTTTGGGCACCCAATACCAATATGGTTTTTTAGGCATTTGGACATACAATTTTTCCGCAAAACTATTGGTGAGGTACTGCTGTTCCACTCCTCTCCGCAAGATGTCCCTGACCTTATTTTGATAAGTGAATGTTGGATCTGTGGGTATTTTGCTATAGGTGGTGTTGTCTGACAGTTGTCTCTGTGCCTCTTCCAAGTAATATTGCCTAGATAGTATCACAATATTCCCACCCTTGTCGGCAGGGCGTATCACAATCTCACGTTGGGACTTTAGCCATGCTAGCGCCCTGCGCTCACCTTCAGATATGTTAGAACGGGAGGCAGGATAAATTAATGCTTTTACTTCTTGCATGATCTTATCCATGAAAAGAGAAATGTGAGAACCTGCCGCCAAGGGTGGATTGAAGGTAGATGGTACACCGCCGGTGAATGTCGTGGTGGGGGAGGAGGATGGGGGAGAAGGAACACTAGGTGTCTCTGATGAAGAGTCATCGAGTCCCATCAGAAGGGACATGACTGCTACATCTACTGGGGATGGATTGCCTCCTACCATAAATCCCAAAGGTCCTACTTGGGCTTGTGTCTGACCCATAAATGTGTGATCGTCTCTATGAGTCGGTTTCTGTAGAAAGAATTTTTGTATATTAAGTTTTCTAATAGCTTTCCTCAAATCTACTTCGAAAGCAACATAATCAAAATCCTTATTTATACAAAAATTCAGGCCTTTAGAGAGAATAGCCACACAGTCTTCATCTAAACTGATATCTGATAAATTAATTATACGTATATCTTCTGATTCAGATGTTACTCCCGTACATATCCCACCTGTGGAGTGAATAGCAGCATAATCACCTACCTCCGCCAGGTGACCTGCTTTCGCTTCACTCCTCCTTGCGGATATTTTGGATTTTGAGCGCCCTCTGCCGCGGCGGGTCCTCCGCCTAAAGGGGGAACCCCACCTCTGACCACCTGGCCGGATGGGTTACAGTCCATGGTCTCACTGGAGTCCGACCCAGTATCCGTGGTCCAGAAGTCTGATTGTTTTTTTCTATAGTTTCGTACCCGTCTATTCCTTCTCTTATTGGCATAGTTCATGTTCCAGGAAAAGATTTTATTTTGTTCGTAATCTTGCTTGTCCCTTACAAATTTGTCCTTTTTTCTCTCTTTAGTGTCCGCCTGGATAACCACAATCTTTTTCTCCAATTTGTTGTTGAAAGCTGCATACTGTGCTTCTGTGAAGCGTGTCTTTAACTCCGTTTTACTTTTAAGGAGTTCCACCGTAATATCTGAATATTCTTGTTCGGTACGTTGGAGAACCAATTTGGTAAGGTTTAAGGCATGTATCTTATGTAATTGTTCCCATTTCTCAACAAACACTTGGTCATCCATGAACTGCGACACTTCTTTGAATGTCCGCAAGCCCCTCGGTGCTCGTTCATGGTCACAATAAGATTGTAGTGATTTTACTGTCCAAAACAGTTTAGTTTCCTTTTCGGCTAGGGTGAGTACTCTGGATTCCAGTGCTCTCGTGCTGAGTGTTTGTAGCCAGTCCTTGTGTTCACACAGTGTAAAGAACTCCCCCGCATCCTCTCTGCCCATAGTGCTGGTCTCTGGTCCAGTGGTCGATTGTGTGCACATATTCACACTTGCATTACTTCCCGTGTCCATGTCAAGGGCCTCAATTATAGGTGTGCTCAATCTAAAAGTCATATGGATAAACTATAACTGAGAAGCAAAGTAGATGGCACTACCTAGGCTCCACTTGCACCGGACACCTATCGGGTGACTTAGGACCATATGCCGGCGGTGCTCCTGCCAGAATTCACACGTGAGTAACAGATAATGAAGAAAGAAGAAAACGCAGGGCACTCACCGTTGGTTGCTATTCAGACCGTCCGGCCAGGTGGTCAGAGGTGGGGTTCCCCCTTTAGGCGGAGGACCCGCCGCGGCAGAGGGCGCTCAAAATCCAAAATATCCGCAAGGAGGAGTGAAGCGAAAGCAGGTCACCTGGCGGAGGTAGGTGATTATGCTGCTATTCACTCCACAGGTGGGATATGTACGGGAGTAACATCTGAATCAGAAGATATACGTATAATTAATTTATCAGATATCAGTTTAGATGAAGACTGTGTGGCTATTCTCTCTAAAGGCCTGAATTTTTGTATAAATAAGGATTTTGATTATGTTGCTTTCGAAGTAGATTTGAGGAAAGCTATTAGAAAACTTAATATACAAAAATTCTTTCTACAGAAACCGACTCATAGAGACGATCACACATTTATGGGTCAGACACAAGCCCAAGTAGGACCTTTGGGATTTATGGTAGGAGGCAATCCATCCCCAGTAGATGTAGCAGTCATGTCCCTTCTGATGGGACTCGATGACTCTTCATCAGAGACACCTAGTGTTCCTTCTCCCCCATCCTCCTCCCCCACCACGACATTCACCGGCGGTGTACCATCTACCTTCAATCCACCCTTGGCGGCAGGTTCTCACATTTCTCTTTTCATGGATAAGATCATGCAAGAAGTAAAAGCATTAATTTATCCTGCCTCCCGTTCTAACATATCTGAAGGTGAGCGCAGGGCGCTAGCATGGCTAAAGTCCCAACGTGAGATTGTGATACGCCCTGCCGACAAGGGTGGGAATATTGTGATACTATCTAGGCAATATTACTTGGAAGAGGCACAGAGACAACTGTCAGACAACACCACCTATAGCAAAATACCCACAGATCCAACATTCACTTATCAAAATAAGGTCAGGGACATCTTGCGGAGAGGAGTGGAACAGCAGTACCTCACCAATAGTTTTGCGGAAAAATTGTATGTCCAAATGCCTAAAAAACCATATTGGTATTGGGTGCCCAAAGTACATAAGAATTTGGAACGTCCACCAGGACGCCCAATAGTAGCGGGTAGAGGTTCAGTCATGGAACCCATATCCAAATACCTGGATTGGTTATTGAGACCGATTTTGAAAAATATCCCCTCCTATGTCAGGGACACGGGTGATCTCCTGGACACACTAAAACCATTTTGTTGGCAGGAGGATCACGAATTAGTGAGTATTGATGTAGAAAGCCTGTACACTAGGATCCCGCAGGACCAATGTGTACAGGCAATCAAGTGGTGTTTGCAAACAGTGGGTGGATATGAGGCCAACTTTGTACAATATATATGTGATCTGGTACAGCTTGTAATGTCATGTAATGCCTTTGAGTTCAACAACCAGTGGTATGTGCAGAAGTCAGGAGTGGGCATGGGGACTCCAGTGGCACCCACCCTGGCTAATATTTTTCTTGCATACATGGAGAGTATTAAAGTGTTCTCCATGAGCAATGAATTTTCTAGGTACATACATATATATTTGAGATATATAGATGACATCGTCATGGTGTGGTCGGGGGGCAGAGAAAGATTCGCAGAATTTGTATCATACATGAACAGCAATGATCTAAACATGCAATACACATCAGTATATGGGGGTCATGAACTGGACTTTTTGGATGTACATCTAAATCTAAGGGATGGACATCTTATCACGTCCTGCCATCGCAAATCAACAGCAGTTAACTCTCTATTGAATTATAATAGTTTTCATCCATACCACACTAAAAAAGCCTTACCCTATAGTCAATTTGTAAGACTAAGACGGATAAACAATGATGATTCCTTATTTTGCATACAGGCAGAAGAATTAAGTACACGTTTGAGCAAGAGAGGATATCCCCAGCAGTTGATAGAAGAGAGTCTGAACAGAGCACGGAGTATGGATATATCCCCACATAAAACTAAGGCACGACACAGTGAGAGCATCAGAAATAAAAAACCTAATGATAAGAACAAAAAACGGATTGTGTTTACCTTTGATTATTCCCCGTTAGAACAAGTAATTAAGAATTCCATCCACAAACATTGGCACATTGTGGAACAAGATGAGCTCCTTAGGGACCATATCGCAGATCGTCCTATAGTGACATTCAGAAGGACACAAAACATCAGGGACCTATTAGTCCATGGTAGATTAGGAAAGGATAACACTCACAGAGAAGGATCTTGGCTTACCTCTAGCTCAGCCCATGGTAACTTCAAGTGTGGACACTGCAATTATTGCAGGTCGCTGCAGAATGGCAAACATATAAAATTGGGGGGTCATACACACAGAGTAACTGACTTCGTTACGTGTAAGAGCCAATTTGTGGTTTATGCCCTGATCTGTAGTTGTGGGAGATACTACATAGGCAAGACCATCCGCCCGATGTGGAAGAGATTTTCCGAACACATCAGATCATTACGCACAGGCAAGGGCAGTCCACGCATGATTAAACATATGCAACAAGCACATAATGGGGACCCGTCACAATTACAGTTTGTAGGATTGTGTTTGGTACCGGCTCCTAGGGGCGGAGGAGATAGGAGGTTAATGCTCCTGAAAAAAGAAACTGAATATATAATAAAATATGAAGCGTTAGGTAGTCTGGGACTTAATACCCGTACCGATATAAATATTATGTAGCTAAATAGAAAACGTAGCCCTTGTGTTTATCCAGTGTATATAGTATGTGTTTTTAATATATGTATATGGAATGTTCATTGTTCACTTCATTGCACTTAAAGTTTCCTTTGTTTGAGCACATAAAAGGAAGTGACGTCACAAGTCACGTAAGGGTTCGTCAAAGCGGCACACGCCGCGAAACTGCGGTCACCCATTCCTGTCTCCCCCGCTATCCCTGCATACCAAAATAAATTGGACGGTCTGAATAGCAACCAACGGTGAGTGCCCTGCGTTTTCTTCTTTCTTCATTATCTGTTACTCACGTGTGAATTCTGGCAGGAGCACCGCCGGCATATGGTCCTAAGTCACCCGATAGGTGTCCGGTGCAAGTGGAGCCTAGGTAGTGCCATCTACTTTGCTTCTCAGTTATAGTTTCTTTATAGAGATCTGGATCCATCTGACCGGCCATGTTTCTCTATAGAGATCTGGATCCATCTGACCGGCCATGTTTCTCTATAGAGATCTGGATCCATCTGATCGGCCATGTTTCTCTATAGAGATCTGGATCCATCTGATCGGCCATGTTTCTCTATAGAGATCTGGATCCATCTGACCGGCCATGTTTCTCTATAGAGATCTGGATCCATCTAACCGGCCATGTTTCTCTATAGAAATCTGGATCCTTCTAACTGGATATGTTTCTCTATAGAGATCTGGATCCATCTGAGCGGCCATGTTTCTCTATAGAGATCTGGATCCATCTGACCGGCCATGTTTCTCTATAGAGATCTGGATCCATCTGACTGGCCATGTTTCTCTATAGAGATCTGGATCCATCTGACCGGCCATGTTTGTCTTTAGAGATCTGGATCCATCTGACCGGCCATGTTTCTCTAGAGAGATCTGGATCCATCTGACCGGCCATGTTTCTCTATAGAGATCTGGATCCATCTGACTGGCCATGTTTCTCTATAGAGATATGGATCCATCTGACCGGCCATGTTTCTCTATAGAGATCTGGATCTATCTGACCGGCCATGTTTGTCTTTAGAGATCTGCATCCATCTGACCGGCCATGTTTCTCTATAGAGATCTGAATCCATCTGACCGGCCATGTTTCTCTATAGAGATCTGGATCCATCTGACCGGCCATGTTTCTCTTTAGAGATCTGGATCCATCTGACCGGCCATGTTTCTTTATAGAGATCTGGATCCATCTGACCGGCCATGTTTCTCTATAGAGATCTGGATCCATCTGACCGGCCATGTTTCTCTATAGAGATCTGGATCCATCTGATCGGCCATGTTTCTCTATAGAGATCTGGATCCATCTGATCGGCCATGTTTCTCTATAGAGATCTGGATCCATCTGACCGGCCATGTTTCTCTATAGAGATCTGGATCCATCTAACCGGCCATGTTTCTCTATAGAAATCTGGATCCTTCTAACTGGATATGTTTCTCTATAGAGATCTGGATCCATCTGAGCGGCCATGTTTCTCTATAGAGATCTGGATCCATCTGACCGGCCATGTTTCTCTATAGAGATCTGGATCCATCTGACAGGCCATGTTTCTCTATAGAGATCTGGATCCATCTGACCGGCCATGTTTGTCTTTAGAGATCTGGATCCATCTGACCGGCCATGTTTCTCTAGAGAGATCTGGATCCATCTGACCGGCCATGTTTCTCTATAGAGATCTGGATCCATCTGACTGGCCATGTTTCTCTATAGAGATCTGGATCCATCTGACCGGCCATGTTTGTCTTTAGAGATCTGGATCCATCTGACCGGCCATGTTTCTCTATAGAGATCTGGATCCATCTGACCGGCCATGTTTCTCTATAGAGATCTGGATCCATCTGACCGGCTATGTTTCTTCTCCTATAATGTGCTAAGTTGACACATTGCCCTGTGTACCCTGTGTACGTTTATTGGACTATATTCGTGTTATTACAGAACAGTGTATGTAACCTGACGTTGTTTGGTCTCTCTTACCGTCCTGTCATCTTTGTGCCAGGTTACAGTGGGAAAGGGAACACCATTCACTTCACAACCCAATATCAGGGGCTGGTTGGCCATTAGCGAGATATTCTGGGCCTGTCCGTTTTCCAGGATCCTTGGTGGGGCTGAAAAGTAAATTATATGAAGATTATTATTGGATTCTATAGCAAACATCATAGAGATCTAAGCACAACTAAGGAGGTGGGTCCTCACCATACACCACCAGCTTGGTCTTCCTCCTTGCTGAGCCGGCTTCATTTGTTGCCAGGCAGATGTAGTCGCCGCTGTTGTTAGGGACGGGCATCTCGATCAGTAAAGAACCATTGGCAAGGTGAGTGACCCCAAGTAAGTTACTGCTGAGGACTACTCCATTTTTTAACCAGCGAATCATTGGAGTTGGAGTCCCTGAAAGGTTCAGAATAAGCAGAGTTGTGATGCATAATTTTTTTCAATTTACACAACGGACGTTCTTTTCTTAATAAAATGGTTTGCACTGAAGTCAATGCAAACAACAACCGTTGTATAGAACAATGCTACGGCCTTCAAAATAATGGCTGTTGTTTATACAGCATGTGAACATAGCCTAATAGCGAATCCGCAGTCTTGGTGTAATACTGATGTGTGTCTGCATCCATAGTCCCAGCCCAACCGTGACCCTTGACACCTGAACTGTTAGCATCATGGTGGTTTGCTGGGATCTATAGTGTGATCTATGATGTTGAGGTTTCAGGTCTCCAGACCTGCAGTTGGATTGTACAAACACATGTCAGTGTGAAGGTTGCCTTATCCAATCCTGAATGTCATATGTTCCTACTAGAAACAAGAAAGAGATAGGAGCGTGGACCTTACCTTGTACAGGACATGTCACAATCACCGGCTCATGGGTCGTATGTTCTAACAGGATGTCAGAGTTCTCACTAAAATGTGGCGGTTCTAAAGAGAAAAAGGAGAAAACAGTGTCATGTGACCACCAGCTCCACATTGTGTGCGTCCATAGTGCTGGATACTAGAGAATACTTACCTAAAACCTCCAGGCGGAACTCCAGTGAATCTTCTCCAGCGCTGCTGAATGCCACACAGCGGTACTGACCCGAGTCCGAGATCTGCACCTCCAGAACACTGATAGTGCCATCCGGGCCGGGCAACGAGTCCTGGTCCCCGACTCTTAAGGCTACGCCATCCTTATACCAGCTGAGCCTGGGCGTGGGGTCTCCATGTGCCACACAGGGAAGAGCCAGTGAGCGTCCTAGAAGGGTCTTCAGCAGTTTCGGTCCAGGATGGACGCGTGGGGGAACTGCAAGTGAAAGAATGGAAGCTTGGGTTGTGCCTCAGTAGTGAGAAACATTAGACCAGGATCTGCTTCAATTCACTGACAGCAAGCAGAAATGTAACAAATGTCATTACGTGAAAACACAGATTGTATTTAATTACAATGATTCCACCTTATTTACATGAAGCTGGAGCTACCCTTTAATTACTCAGGCGATGGATACAAGTGGGCAGGATGAGAAGGTGCGGTGCTGCTGCGGTCAGGCGTCTGTACATTGTGAGTCCAGTCAGGACTAGCACCTCTGCAGCACCTGCTTGGACTGTCTGGGCCTGTAAGCTCCTGTACAGAAGATGGATGTGAAGGAATCCCAGAGGAGATCGCTTCTCGTATGCTGCCATTCATCTTCGGTCGGCCTTCCCCTCAGTAACTCTATTAACACCTTATTATCTGGCTAACCTATGTTATGGCTACAGTCTGCACGACATTTAGGCTAGGAACCACTATGTCACATATTCACGAGTATGGGGTCGTGTTGTGACTCTTACAGTATTTATCAGTACTGGACATGTCGGTTCCTGACATGGACAGAGGTGGCAGCAGAGAGCAATGTGTCACACTGGAGAGAATACACCACTTCCGGCAGGACATACAGTAGTTGATAAGTACTAGAAGACTGTAGATTTTTATATAGATGTAAATTAGAAATCTATATAACTTGCCACCAGTTGATTTGAAAGAATTTTTTTTTTTGCTGGAGTGCCCCTTTAAGTGGTGCCCAGGTGGCTGTATCAGTGGATAGCCATTAGGATTTAGGCTGCACCTTAAAACAATGGCCCCATCTGACTCCAAGAAACAGATAAAACTACAAATCAGGATAATACAACGTTTCTTCTTAAAGGGACAGGCTGCATGTGTCTGATATTTCATGTTTCTTTTCCGCTCTGCTATTTCCTGAATACTGACATAACCTGAGCCGCTGTCCTTATTACCTAGTGATAGGATGGAAGAATGGCTGCAGAGATAATTGTGACTGTCAGGGACAGATAGGTGCACGGTCACTACGGTCAATGCTCCTGTCCCAGTCAGTTCCTCTCTTTGTCTATGAGCAGATCTGGAGTATGTCTGGCCGGGTGTCTGGCCGTGTGTCAGACCTTCAGACTTGGGGTCCAGTCTACAATAATACTAGATATCAGTAACGGGGAGATGTAACCCTTGCACGCCCAGCACAGATGGCCAGAGAATGCGGGTGGTTTCATGCCCAGCCCCTAGGCCTTGGCAATGAATGGGTAAACGTCTGATGGCAGCATCTGTAGGAAGCGGAGTCTGTCGCTGATACTTGGGAGTAGGAAGAGAGGGTGGAGGGGACGGGGGCCAGATGTTTAATAGTTCTGCTTTCTCCTTGGCACTTTTATCCTTTGTGAAAACATCCTATTCCCCGAGCAGTAACGTGATAATTGCAGATCCTCAGCGCCGGCTTCTGTGTGACCCTGAGGAATAAGAGGCGCTTCCTATGGGGTCCGGACAGCTTCTCAGCCCTGCAGTGCTGACAGACTGAGGGGCTCAGAACCTCTCTGTATGCAACAGGCAGGCACTGGCAGTGAATGCAGCCTGCAGTGTAAAGAACAGAGGGTTCTGTCTCCTTTTCATGCATATAATCCATGTATATACAGCATTAAAGGGGTTCTCCAGCGCTACAAAAACATGACCACAAACATGAGACAGCACCGCTCTTGTCTCCAGTTTGGGTGCAGGTTTTGCAAATTAGTTTCATTGAAGTGAATGGAGCTTAACTGCAAACCACACCTGAACTGGAGACAAGAGCGGTGCTGTCTCTGGAAGAAAGCTGCCATGTTTTTGTAGCAGTGGAGAACCCCTTTAACAACTCTGCTGGATACTGAACGTTTCTGTCACCTTACTTGGCACTGTATATGACTCCCTGTATCTAACCAGCCCCTGGGTTCTGCCGATGGGGCCTGCTGGGGAGCGCTGTGACACAATGCCTATACTACTGCACGTCCTACCTTGTACTTCCAGGCTGTAGGTGAGCGATGTGTTTCCTGCGATGTTGGATGCCAGGCAGGTGTAATATCCGCTATCCATCACCCGCAGCTCAGACAGCTTGAGGGCCCAGGATGGCAGCAAGTGATGTCTGTAAGTAGAGAACATGACATAGTCTCATCATCCAGTACACGGACCTGCAGAGCTTACAATCTATAGAAACAAGAGACTTCTCCTCCTATTGTATCACTAAATACCTATGCATAGTCCATTAAGCTCCATAGACTCCATAGGCGTTGTACGTGAAAGGGGGTGATCTAAGAACAACACCCCATGTCAGGAATATTAATGTGTTATATAATAGTACATGGCAGCTCAGTGATGGTGCAGGCCTGGGTGCAGACTGGGTGCAGTACTGGACCTGTTCTCCCAGACAGAAGATTTATAGGGCCCTGCTGAGGTGGGGGTGACTGATCCACATTCCCTGCACAGTGTGAGATTATCCAGGAATATCCGTGAAGACATTCATCAGGCAGATAACACAGATATTACACAAAACTGCGCACGCCAGCCTGAATTGTGCAATGGCTGCAGTGTATGCACATTTTTATTCCATTAAAGGGGTTGTTCACAAAACAAAATCTTTCAAATCAACTGGCCCCAGCAGGTGCCAGAGATTTGTAATTTACTTCTATTAAAAAATCTCCAGTCTTTCAGTACTTATCAGCTGCTGTATGTCCTGCAGGAAGTGGTGTATTCTTTCCAGTCTGACACAGTGCTCTCTGCTGCCACCACTCTCCATGTCAGGAACTGTCCAGAGCAGCAGCAAATCCCCACAGAAAAGCTCTCCTGCTTTCCAGACTAGAGAGAATACACCACTTCCTGCAGGACATGCAGCAGCTGATAAGTACTGGACGACTGGAGATTTTTTAATAGCAGTAAATTACAAATCTCTGGCACTTTCTGGCACTAGTTGATTTGAAAGAATTTTTTTGGGGGGTGAACAACCCCTTTAAGCATGTCAAGTTACAATGCAGAGGCCAGAGAGGTACCTGCTTGCTATAAGGAGGTAGCAGAGTATTGTAGTATTAGTCATAGTTACTATATGTATAATGCTCTGTAAACATACTACATCATCAGTGTGCATGCATTCAGTTCTGCTACATCAGAGTGGCGCTTCGGCATACCACTACATCTGGATGGGTGAGGAGGGGGCAATGGACTATTAGGTCTAGAGCACTGCTGTGGATGTGTGATCTCAGGGTATGGCCACACAAAGCCTAAATGCTGCAATATCCTCAGCACTGAAGCTACATGTGGCCGTAGCCTTATGGTGCTTTTACAATGGTCCAAATACAACGCGTCATCTCTGCCAGTAACTCTGCAACAGCAAATGATAGATAGTGGATGGTGAGGAGCGCGGAAATCTAAAATATCAATGCCGTCTGCAACAAAGTCAGTGAGGCAGCAAAGGAAAGCCATCAGAAGGTTAGAAGTATCTGACCTGCTGATATGTCCCTATAGCGTACAGCGGGCTGAGGATGAAGGCAAGTTACTTATGCAAATAGGTTGTTTTGTGCACTGGGAGTGGGACTACAGCCCCCATCCCCGAACACCTACACCCCCAGCCGGCCCACTCTGCACCAAAATAACCTATCTGCATGAGGATTAAACCCGGAATATCTTGGAAGGATGACGGTAAGAAACTTCCCTTCATCCTCAGCGCCCCCGCCCCCATGCTCTATAGGGAGAGATCAGCTGGTCAGATACTTCTAACCTGCTAATAGTTTACCTTTTATCAATGGGGAAAATGGGTGTGGCTTTGCAGCTCAGTTTCATTACAGGGACTCTGTCAGTAGGGTTATGCCGTCCTATCTCAGTGTAGCATAAACTAGTGACAGAGAAGCTCAACAGAATGATGTATCACTTACATTGTTCTGTGCAGCTGATCCAGAGATATCCTCCTGAATAACATGGACAATAAGTAGTCCTCTCCATTATGTGCATGAGCCCAGTAGTCCTGGATATTCATGAGAAGCAGAAAACTCCGCCCACCAGCTGCTGATTGGCAGTTATCTATCTATACTGTGTATAGGCAGTCACCGGTCAATCAGTAGATGGAGGGCGGGGGGAGGGGTGTGGCAAGAATCCTATTCTCCTGCATATTAGGAGAACGGCTGAACAGAATGATGTAAGTAATACACCGATCTGTTCAGCATTTCTGTCACTTATTTAAGGCCACATAAACCTAGTAACAGGGTGGGTTCACATGTACCGGAATCTGCCATTGCCAGTACTGTCAGTTTGTATGGGTGTACATAGTCACAGCAGATTTTTCATGCTGCTGTATGTAAGTCCAATCGTCACTCCCGACTGCTTCTGTGGCTCCCGGCTCCCTGACATCTCACAGTGGGATGGGGCGGGACAGTGCACTGATTGGCTGAGCGGGAAGTCAGGGAGCCGGGAGACACAGATGCAGGCAAGAGTGCGGATGGGGGAAGTATTCACTGGTCAGTGGTGGGATAAGGGGGACAGGGTTTACATACAGCAGAATGAAAACAGCGAATATGTAAACCTATACAAACTGACACTACTGCGAATATGCAGCGGATTATAATATGTGTGAACCAACCCTTAAGGTGACTGGAGCCAAGTTGTAACTCTTGGATAACTTCTTTAAGAAATCTCTTTTCCACGGCACAGAAATAGTAAAAAAAAATTGCCTACACATCTGCAGAATGTCAATTTCCATAGCAGATACATTTGTGGATTCTACCCATTAACTTCAATGGGGAGGCCAGAATCTGCGACATTCCTGGATTTGCTGATTTCATATGTATTGATTTTTTGTATGTGTATTTTTGCATATGGATTGATTTGACACCTCCTTACGCATTCTGCATCCTCAGACTCTGTGCCCAGGCATGCGGGGGTTAACCCTGCCGGTGATTTGCTGCATTAATAAATTATTCCTGTCAGATCAAAGCATCCGGCGTGATCCAGATGTCTGACTGAAAGTCGTGACCACTTCTGGCACCTGCGCCAAAGCCTCATTAATACAAGCGCAGGAAATGAAGGCTCTTCAGGCACCGAGCGCACACAATATCCTGCAGTTTTGGATCCAATTTCAAAGAGAAGAGATAATGTTATACATGGAGGTGGACGGGAGCGGGCACGGGGGTGGGGAGATACAGAATATATAGCAGTAAGTCCGGATGATCATTCTCTTATTCTGGATTACTGGATGGATATATATCAACCGGATGACAAAAGCATAGTTGTTTTTTGTTCTCCTGTTGTTGATACATCCAGTTTAGCGACAACAACCTGCTGTGCATGTGAAACTCCCTGTGAGCTTTCCAGCCATTGATGGACCAGAGTTTATAATAACTTTTGGTGAAATGTCACCATGAATGTAGAGCCTGGCATACCTGGCAGAGACTATAGGCAGGGGTAAAGAGTCCTTCCTCCAGGAGGCAGTGGGTAGGGGCACACCCTGCACATCGCACTGTAAAGTGATCTCTGCTCCCAGGGCTGCAACCACAGGAATAGGGGTGCTCAGGTCATGTGATCCATTCACATTTATTCTGGGCTTGGCTGAATAAAAGATGAAGAAAACATTTGCATTAGGATGACATAATAGAAAGAATCTACTTTCTGCTACTTGCAATCCCCCTCATCACCACTGCTGGGGGCGAATATATTCCATAGACATCAATGCAACAGCGCCACCCCCATAGTGAGCGGGAAATTAAAGGTCTTCACAATGCAATAACCTAAAAAGAATGTTTGCTGTGATGTCTTACTGTAAGTAATGTGTCATTATAATTCACATACACAGCTTGACATGGTGAACAAAGTGAGATATTCCATATTTAAATGCAACATAACGCTATAAGTCTGTGTTTCCCGACTCTATGGATCTACAAAACTACAAAATCCATCATGATGGGCACAGCTGGAGTAACGCAGGTTGGGAAATACTGCTGTAAAGTGTACGAGGGGTGTGTACGGAAATGATGAGAGTTGCAGTTTGGTAACTGCTAGGGAGACACAGGTTGAGGACCAATAGACAATAATTATGCCCTTAGAGACAGAGGAAGGGGCCACTTACTGTGTACTATAAGTTGGGACATGCGGCTTGTGGCCCCCACTCGATTAGTGGCTGTGCAGGTGTAATGCCCAGAGTCGCCACCAGATGGCAGTGTAATTGATAGGCTTCCATCCTCACTTATTTGGTAATTTCTGTTCTCTGCAGACAGGATCTCATCCCCCTAATAATAAAGAGAGCACAGAGGATTTCAGATGACACAGGTGATGACACAGGTGTAACATGCAAGGTGAGGACAACTACCCTCTATACTAGAATATATTCTGCATATTCCCATCACGGCTGTGATTTGTTTGTTCGATGTCAGCCAATGCCAGGCATGAAGGGGTAAATCAGAGTCATCAGCCTGGTCAGCTCCATTTACCTTCATCCACGTCACCACAGGCTGGGGGTGCCCTTTGGCGTTACATGATAATGTGATGGCCCTTCCCTCTCGGGTGGTATATTCCGCAGGTCCAGGCAGGATGGTCGGAGCCACTGGGGGATACAGGAGTCACAAATATGATAAACTATTGTGCATTACTTATAGATGGATGGAATAAAGAATATTGAACAATGTCATCTGGGAATCCAGCAGCGGGGAAGATATAACACTAGAGCTTTTCACAGTCTCCCCCCACTGACTGGAGGACATTTTATAGCAGTGCTGAGCAGTGTAAACTGTGAATCCATCACTGGAGGAAGACATAACACTAGAAGCAGGTGTAGCCTGATCCTTTAGTGATTTAGTGGACGGTGATCTATTCTTAGCAGTGAATTAGTTTAGGAGAAAAAGAAAAAGGAGCTTAGTAAGAGGAAAAAGGGGCATCCCCCCCCATAGTATGCTGCTTACTTTGGACCTGTAGATGGATGCTGTGATTGGTCGATCCTGCAGCGTTGGAGAGTTCGCAGACATAGCTCCCAGAATCCTCTCTCAGGGTCGGTTCTATACGCAGTCCACCGGCTTCATCAATAGAGTGACGCCAGAAGAACTGCAGCTGGAAGGAGAGAGGCGAGAACAGTGAACATGTGCAAACGCTTAAGCCGCAGCCGCAGGCCTCCTGCTTGTATTTATCCTTCAAAGACGGACGCAGATGAGATGCGGAGATACTAAACGCTTTGTAGATACCTGAAGCAGATGAGCAATTTGGAAGCAGGTTTACATCAGAGCTCTGTGACATTTCATTCACTGGGACAAGAACATGATAGGAATCCGGCCCCAAACAATGTAACCCCTTCCCTGCTGAATGCTTCCCGCACTCATACATCGCTGCGTGATGATATGGGGTAACATGGCCTAGAGAAGCTGTGTATATGGGGACAAGGTATCTTGTTGGCTTAGGCTGGGTTCATACTAAAATGCATCAATTTTTTCATCTGTTTTGGCAACAAAACGGATGAAAAAATGTAGTGTTAAGCCGGCCTTACATGGCATACATGGTCTGTTACTAGGCAGCTCCCCTTGGAGGGTACATTCGCACATAACATATCTGTTGCGGATTTGGACCATTTACATTGATTTACCAGCATCTGTATGTGTGAATGTGTCCTGATTGTGAAGCGTGTGACATATCCGGCCTGGCAGACACTAGTGATCATTGTGGTACGAGAACACTTACAGGTCGAGAATCCTTCAGCCATCGCTGCACAGGAAGCGGGTTACCGGCAGTGGCCGTACAGGGCAGGGACACAGAGTCTCCTTCGAGAACCATAATCTCGGATGGGGCCACAGCTATCTGCGGGGCTACTGGGGAATACAAAATGAGGAATATTAAGAAAAGACGTCTGCATTCACTCATGCTATTTGGTTATGATCCTAAGATTTCACTTACCAAGTCCGGTGACGGTGAGCAGGATCTCAGCCTGGACCCAACCAAAGGGGTTCCTGGCCTCGCACACGTACACGCCGGTGTCCTCGGGCCTGGCAACTTAGAACAAAAACAGGAAATTATTACTGACTTGGAAGAATCATAAGTATGCCCCTCAGCAATCCCATCGACACCATCTCAGGGGGTCAGGGATGCCATCACTACATTTTTTTTATTATTCCACCACCCATCAGAATGGCCTTACTTTTCATGTGGACTGTGTTTGAGCCGAGACCATCGATGATTTCTGTGGTTCCAGAGGGCAACACCGGGCCTTCATCTTGCCGGAACCAGGATACATTGGGAGGGGGATTGCCTTCGGCGCTGCACATTAGCTGCACACTCTCTCCCACATCTACTTCCACATCCAGGGGGAAATCCACAAACTGTGGAGGTGCTGCAAGAGATAAAGGATAAGCTTGATATGTCGTCATCATCAATAAATATAGTTCATTACTTAACTATCCCTTAATAATCATCAAAGGTTTATACAGCACGTGATGACACTGAAGACTGCAGTACTGGCATAGTACCACATGGGGGCAGCAGAGCTCACCACACCTCCTATGACCGCTCGCTGCAGCTTCTGCCAAAATACACATTCAGATCTCTTTTCTCCTTTATAAACCCTTTGGGCTTATTAAATATAATAGCACATGTGGAACGCAGGAGGCGGCCCTTAGCAACCAATCAGAGGGCAGCTTTCTTTAGCCCTGATGATAAATCCTGACCTGTGATTGGTTGCTATTGGAAACGACACATAAGTGATCTTCGAAATATTCTAATAAGTAAATCACCTCTTAAAGTCCCTTTTTATTACATCATATTTTAGTATATCGCTGCCAGCCGCTACATTATAGGAAATATAGGTTACAGCGCACTCGCCTGGTGATTGGTCAGAGCTCTGCGGCAACACAACCGTATAAATCTCATCCAGAGCCCCGGGGAGGGGGCAGGAAAACCACCGAAAGCCTCCGACAAATGCCCCTCAGCACACAGGCAACACGTCAAGTCACTTAATACGCAGCAATGATTACAGCTCTGAAGCCTCACTGCCCCCATGACAACACTGCCTGTCCTGTTCCCAGGACCATCACATGGATACTGTGCGGCTCCTAATATCCATCCACATCAGGGGCCACATCATGGCTGGCTTATATGGTAGTAATGGGGATATGTGCCTATGACAATGCTGCCCGCAAGGGTTCAGGACAAGAAGTATTTTCATGTGCTGTAAGACACAAAGACACAAAATGGCCTGCGGGTGCTCCACCCCTTAAAGGGGCACGCCCAATAAAATATTTTTGTTTCAAATTAACTGGTTTCAGAAAGTTATAAAGATTTGTAATTAACTTTAAAAATCTCCAGTCTACCAGTGCTTATCAGCTGCTGTATGTCCTGCAGGAAGTGGTGTATTCTTTCCAGTGTGACACTCTCTGCAGGAGAGGTTGTCTATGGGGATTTGCTGCTACTCTGGACAGTTCCTGACATGGACAGAGGTGGCAGCAGAGAGCACTGTGTCAGACTGGAGAGAATATACCACTTCCTGCATGACATACAGCAGCTGATAAGTACTAGAAGACTGGAGATTTTTTAATAGCCAGTTGATTTGAAAGAAAAATACCCCTTTATTTATTGGGGACACTTTCATACATTATATGCATATATGGTATAGATTTTACATTTCTGTCATGACATTGTCAGCTTCCTCTTCCTAGACTTCCTATAGGTTCTTGTTTCTGGGGGTCTCATGGCGTCCAGGCAGACGTGACTCATCCCACTACGTAGCCTTTGGGTTTTCCCTGTCTTGGTGCTGCTGGCATTGTGATACTGTGATGTCACTTCTTGGCGGTGATGTCATCGTGTAGTGTGTGTGGCATTGTGGGTATGCGGGGGATGGCAGCAGGTGCTAATCCCCCCCCATGTGGTAGACCCCATCACTATACCCCTACCTGCCACGGCTCAGTCGTGATATCCTCCGCCATCAGGCTGCATACATTTGTGCTGACACAGCACGTTCACTCAATATAAAATGGCCGCTTTAGACTGAAACCACTTTGATCCGCGTGATCTGTAACATATCTGAAAATCATTTCTTTTACCAAAATACGGTCTAAAGTCTCGGCCACTAGGTGTCTCCCTCCCTGCAAACTGCTGTCCACTGCCCGCTGTGAAGGGAATTCTGTCTCTAGCAGCAGGGAGACCAAGAGGTGATACAGGAAGTGGTGGTGGTGCTTAGATACAGCAGAGACGGAACACAGGAATGGGAGGCAGGGCTTAGATACAGCAGAGATGGAACATGGGAAGTGGTGGTGGTGCTTAGATACAGCAAAGACAGAACATGGGAAGTGGTGGTGGTGTTTAGATACAGCAGAGACGGAACATGGGAAGTGGGGTGGTGCTTATATACAGCAGAGATGGAACATGGGAAGTGGTGGTGGTGCTTATATACAGCAGAGACGGAACATGGGAAGTGGTGGTGGTGCTTAGATACAGCAGAGACGTAACATGGGAAGTGGGGTGGTGCTTAGATACAGCAGAGATGGAACATGGGAAGTGGGGTGGTGCTTAGATACAGCAGAGATGGAACACAGGAAAGAGGCAGTGCTTAGATACAGCAGAGACGGAACACAGGAATGGGGCAGTGCTTAGATACAGTAGAGACGGAACACAGGAAAGAGGCAGTGCTTAGATACAGCAGAGACGGAACACAGGAAAGAGGCAGTGCTTAGATACAGTAGAGACGGAACACAGGAAAGAGGCAGTGCTTAGATACAGCAGAGACGGAACACAGGAATGAGGCAGTGCTTAGATACAGTAGAGACGGAACACAGGAAAGAGGCAGTGCTTAGATACAGCAGAGACGGAACACAGGAATGGGGCAGTGCTTAGATACAGCAGAGACAGAACATGGGAAGTGGTGGTGGTGCTTAGATACAGCAGAGACAGAACACAGGAATGGGAGGCAGGCAGTCTGGAGATACATGCCCCCCCCCAATCCTATTCTCCTGCTTGATGAAAATGTGAAGCAGATGGCAGCTCGGCTATATGGTACTTGTACAACGCATGACGTACATACAGGCATCTGCCCGACAGCGACGCTTCCCATAAAACTGATTGCAGATGCTAAGAAGTAAGACCTGGTATCGCTGCCCCTCATAATGTAACACTGAGCAGAAGGATACATGTATACACTACAAATAGCAAACAGACAGGAGGGGGGACGTCAGGGTGGGACGGAGGAGATACAACCCTGACAGCTGATCTCCTGTACCGACACAATATGTTCAATAAAGCCATTGCCTATTACTGATAGAAAGCCTTTAGAAGGAGGAGCCTACGGGTGCACCCCAAGATATGGCTCTAAGTATGAGAGTCCTGATAGAAGGAACCTCAGTGCTTTAAAGGGGAACTCTGGCGGTTTCTGGTGTCAGAAAGTTATATAGATTTGTAATTTACTTCTATTAAAAAATCTCCAGTTTTCCAGTACTTATCAGCTGCTGTATGTCCTGCAGGAAGTGGTGTATTCTCTCCAGTCTGACACAGTGCTCTCTGCTGCCACCTCTGTCCATGTCAGGAACTGTCCAGAGCAGGAGAGATTTTCTATGGGGATTTGCTGCTGCTCTGGACAGTTCCTGACATGGACAGAGGTGGCAGCAGAGAGCACTGTGTCAGAATGGAAAGAATACACCACTTCCTACAGGACATACAGCAGCTGATAAGTACTACATTTTTAAATAGAAGTAAATTACAAATCTATATAACTTTCTGAAACCAAATGATTTGAATGAAAAAGGTTTTCCCCAGAGTACCCCTTTAACCCCATGTGCCCCGAAAGGCGGGTACAGGTCATGCACTGCGATTTTGACCACAATTATCCTTTAATCTTTGTTAGGCTCTTTGATATTATATCACAGATAAAAGCAGTGTGGGAAAACTGAGGCTGCCCCGGGACATGGCGGCCCTGCTCTTTACTGATCCTAATGATGCTGTTAAAATACTTGAGTTTGTGTAATGAGTGAGGAGGGTAATGACTATGAAGGGTCTTTTCCTCCCATCTGGCTTCAAAGCTTATCCCCCCTCCTTAAGTGCTTGAGAAATTCACAGCTGAGTGTTACATGGCAATCCAGCGCCCATCATCACTCCAGCTTCCTGACCACAAGAAGTCAGCTGGAGTCTCTAGAGCCGAGGCGTCCAGCCTGAAAATCTCCTTCTCTTGTGAAACTACAACTCCCAGCATGCCAGGAATTGTAGATCCTCAACAGGTGGGCAGCCGCAGGTCGGGAGACCCCTGAGGTTCACCAATGGAGCAGGACAGGCCTCTCCTACATTTTGCTCCACTTTTGGTTCTGTATTGCCCATTTGTAGTAATACCCATATATACTTTGTCGAATTTCTCTGTATCTCAGCCGGTGGGCTGACCACCTGTATGTGGCATTCAGCATGGCAGCCATTCTGCCACCTTATGTAGCGCTGTCACCTGGAGGCAGTATTCAGCATGGCAGCCATTCTGCCGCCGTATGTAGCGCTGTCACCTGGAGGCGGCATTCAGCATGGCAGCCATTATGCCGCCGTATGTAGCGCTGTCACCTGGAGGCGGCATTCAGCATGGCAGCCATTATGCCGCCGTATGTAGCGCTGTCACCTGGAGGCGGCATTCAGCATGGCAGCCATTCTGCCGCCGTATGTAGCGCTGTCACCTGGAGGCGGCATTCAGCATGGCAGCCATTATGCCGCCGTATGTAGCGCTGTCACCTGGAGGCGGCATTCAGCATGGCAGCCATTATGCCGCCGTATGTAGCGCTGTCACCTGGAGGCGGCATTCAGCATGGCAGCCATTCTGCCGCCGTATGTAGTGCTGTCACCTGTATGTGGCATTCAGCATGGCAGCCATTCTGCCGCCTTATGTAGCGCTGTCACCTGGATGCGGCATTCAGCATGGCAGCCATTCTGCCGTCTTATGTAGTGCTGTCACCTGGAGGCGGCATTCAGCATGGCAGCCATTCTGCCGTCTTATGTAGCGCTGTCACCTGGAGGCGGCATTCAGCATGGCAGCCATTCTGCCGCCGTATGTAGCGCTGTCACCTGGAGGCGGCATTCAGCATGGCAGCCATTATGCCGCCGTATGTAGCGCTGTCACCTGGAGGCGGCATTCAGCATGGCAGCCATTATGCCGCCGTATGTAGCGCTGTCACCTGGAGGCGGCATTCAGCATGGCAGCCATTCTGCCGCCGTATGTAGTGCTGTCACCTGTATGTGGCATTCAGCATGGCAGCCATTCTGCTGCCTTATGTAGCGCTGTCACCTGGATGCGGCATTCAGCATGGCAGCCATTCTGCCGTCTTATGTAGTGCTGTCACCTGGAGGCGGCATTCAGCATGGCAGCCATTCTGCCGCCATATGTAGCGCTGTCACCTGGAGGCAGGATTCAGCATGGCAGCCATTCTGCCGCCGTATGTAGCGCTGTCACCTGGAGGCGGCATTCAGCATGGCAGCCATTCTGCCGCCTTATGTAGCGCTGTCACCTGGAGGCAGGATTCAGCATGGCAGCCATTCTGCCGCTGTATGTAGCGCTGTCACCTGTATGCGGCATTCAGCATGGCAGCCATTCTGCCGCCTTATGTAGCGCTGTCACCTGGAGGCGGCATTCAGCATGGCAGCCATTCTGCCGCCTTATGTAGCGCTGTCACCTGGAGGCAGTATTCAGCATGGCAGCCATTCTGCCGCCGTATGTAGTGCTGTCACCTGTATGTGGCATTCAGCATGGCAGCCATTCTGCCGCCTTATGTAGCGCTGTCACCTGGAGGCAGTATTCAGCATGGCAGCCATTCTGCCGCCTTATGTAGCGCTGTCACCTGGAGGCAGTATTCAGCATGGCAGCCATTCTGCCGCCTTATGTAGCGCTGTCACCTGGAGGCGGCATTCAGCATGGCAGCCATTCTGCCGCCTTATGTAGCGCTGTCACCTGGATGCAGCATTCAGCATGGCAGCCATTATGCCGCCGTATGTAGCGATGTCACCTGGATGCGGCATTCAGCATGGCAGCCATTCTGCAGTCTTATGTAGTGCTGTCACCTGGAGGCGGCATTCAGCATGGCAGCCATTCTGCCGCCGTATGTAGCGCTGCCACCTGGAGGCAGGATTCAGCATGGCAGCCATTATGCCGCCGTATGTAGCGCTGTCACCTGGAGGCGGCATTCAGCATGGCAGCTATTCTGCCGCTGTATGTAGCGCTGTCACCTGTATGCGGCATTCAGCATGGCAGCCATTCTGCCGCCTTATGTAGCGCTGTCACCTGAAGGAGGCATTCAGCATGGCAGCCATTCTGCCGCCTTATGTAGCGCTGTCACCTGGAGGCAGTATTCAGAATGGCAGCCATTCTGCCGCCGTATGTAGTGCTGTCACCTGTATGTGGCATTCAGCATGGCAGCCATTCTGCCGCCTTATGTAGCGCTGTCACCTGGAGGCAGCATTCAGCATGGCAGCCATTATGCCGCCGTATGTAGCGCTGTCACCTGGATGCGGCATTCAGCATGGCAGCCATTCTGCCGTCTTATGTAGTGCTGTCACCTGGAGGCGGCATTCAGCATGGCAGCCATTCTGCCGCCGTATGTAGCGCTGTCACCTGGAGGCAGGATTCAGCATGGCAGCCATTATGCCGCCGTATGTAGCGCTGTCACCTGGAGGCGGCATTCAGCATGGCAGCTATTCTGCCGCTGTATGTAGCGCTGTCACCTGTATGCGGCATTCAGCATGGCAGCCATTCTGCCGCCTTATGTAGCGCTGTCACCTGGAGGCGGCATTCAGCATGGCAGCCATTCTGCCGCCTTATGTAGCGCTGTCACCTGGATGCAGCATTCAGCATGGCAGCCATTATGCCGCCGTATGTAGCGATGTCACCTGGATGCGGCATTCAGCATGGCAGCCATTCTGCCGCCGTATGTAGCGCTGTCACCTGGAGGCGGCATTCAGCATGGCAGCTATTCTGCCGCTGTATGTAGCGCTGTCACCTGTATGCGGCATTCAGCATGGCAGCCATTCTGCCGCCTTATGTAGCGCTGTCACCTGGAGGCGGCATTCAGCATGGCAGCCATTCTGCCGTCTTATGTAGCGCTGTCACCTGGAGGCGGCATTCAGCATGGCAGCTATTCTGCCGCTGTATGTAGCGCTGTCACCTGTATGCGGCATTCAGCATGGCAGCCATTCTGCCGCCTTATGTAGCGCTGTCACCTGGAGGCGGCATTCAGCATGGCAGCCATTCTGCCGCCTTATGTAGCGCTGTCACCTGGATGCAGCATTCAGCATGGCAGCCATTATGCCGCCGTATGTAGCGATGTCACCTGGAGGCGGCATTCAGCATGGCAGCTATTCTGCCGCCGTATGTAGAGCTGTCACCTGTATGCAGCATTCAGCATGGCAGCCATTCTGCCGCCCTATGTAGCGCTGTCACCTGGAGGCAGTATTCAGCATGGCAGCCATTCTGCCGTCTTATGTAGTGCTGTCACCTGGAGGCGGCATTCAGCATGGCAGCCATTCTGCCGCCGTATGTAGCGCTGTCACCTGGAGGCAGGATTCAGCATGGCAGCCATTCTGCCGCCGTACGTAGCGCTGTCACCTGGAGGCGGCATTCAGCATGGCAGCTATTCTGCCGCTGTATGTAGCGCTGTCACCTGTATGCGGCATTCAGCATGGCAGCCATTCTGCCGCCTTATGTAGCGCTGTCACCTGGAGGCAGGATTCAGCATGGCAGCCATTCTGCCGCATTATGTAGCGCTGTCACCTGGAGGCAGTATTCAGCATGGCAGCCATTCTGCCGTCTTATGTAGCGCTGTCACCTGGAGGCGGCATTCAGCATGGCAGCCATTATGCCGCCGTATGTAGCGCTGTCACCTGGAGGCGACATTCAGCATGGCAGCCATTCTGCCGTCTTATGTAGCGCTGTCACCTGGAGGCGGCATTCAGCATGGCAGCCATTCTGCCGCCTTATGTAGCGCTGTCACCTGGAGGCAGTATTCAGCATGGCAGCCATTCTGCCGACGTATGTAGTGCTGTCACCTGTATGTGGCATTCAGCATGGCAGCCATTCTGCCGCCTTATGTAGCGCTGTCACCTGGATGCAGCATTCAGCATGGCAGCCATTCTGCCGTCTTTATGTAGTGCTGTCACCTGGAGGCGGCATTCAGCATGGCAGCCATTCTGCCGCCGTATGTAGCGCTGTCACCTGGAGGCAGGATTCAGCATGGCAGCCATTCTGCCGCCGTATGTAGCGCTGTCACCTGGATGGGAACACTGGCAGCCGATCTGGTTGCTCATCACTCAGCCCCGAAACACATGATACATAGACAAGGACATTTATCCCTGAAGGAAGAGCACAGAACCACACGAGGAGCCACACTCCTGTATTTCTAGAGGAGAACACGGCCTTCTCTTCTTGCACGGATTGCAGCTATTTAAGGAGAAGAGTAAATCAAATATTTACACTCCAGCCAGACCACTGCTTTTAGAGTAGAGTGGTGGTCGATAACCTAGACAATAAGCTATCAACAATGGGAGGGAATGAGAAGAATATCAGGAGAAAGAAGCAAGATAGCTAAATGATTCCATTATAAATTATTATGTTAAAAATATTTACCTTAACGTCTCCTACAAGTATATTAGGCGAGATGGACATACTGCTTTAAAGGGATTGTTCACCAAAAAACATTCTTTCAAATCTGCAGTGTCACAAATTTCCAATTTATTCTATTCAAAAATGTCCAGTCTTCCAGTACTTATCAGCTGCTGTGTGTCCTGCAGGAAGTGGTGTATTCTCTCCAGTCTGACACAATGCTCTCTGCTGCCACCTCTATCCATGTCAGGAACTGTCCAGAGCAGGAGAGGTTTTCTATGGGGATTTGCTGCTGCTCTGGACAGTTCCTGACATGGACAGAGGTGGCAGCAGAGAGCACTGTCACACTGGAGAGAATACACCACTTCCTGCAGGACAAACAGTAGCTGATAAGTACTGGAAGACTGGACATTTTTTTTAATAGACGTAAATTACAAATCTTTGGCCCTTTCTGGCATCAGTTAATTTGAAAGAAAATAAAATCATGGTGAACAACCCCTTTAATATATGATTTTCTGACTTAACAAGAGTTTATAGACACTTTAATGATTTCTGTAACTTCCTGCGTGGAGAAGTAAATGACACATCAGCGTCTAAGATCCAAAGGTGTAAATAGTTCTTCCGCCATTAAGACGCGTAAAGGGTCGGGGTCCCGGAGGGGCCACATACGGCGCCATCAGCATTATAAATGGTGCATGGCTGGGGCTGGGCCAGGAGCCTCGGGTTACACCTCCGGCCCACGCACACTCTTCCAGGTTGGCGGTTCTACTAACTTCCCATGAAAAGCTCCTTCCGGTCCCTGCGCACAGGAGCGGTGATTGAACAGGGGTGAAAGTGACGTTGTCCAGCTTTATCTGTCTAAGAACATAGGAGTGCGGCAGCTGGATCATGACACAGCGAGCGTGGAATTTCTGGAAGAAAGAACAGGAGGAGGAAGAAAAGGAAACAGGAAAGTGCAAGGATGAAGTGTGTGGAAGAGATTAGAGAGAACAAGACATGGAGGACGAGTGAGACTGCGCCGCCATGAGAACACAGCCCCCCAGGGAGTAAGGAACGGACGGCGAGAAGTCACAAAGAAGTGGCAGCAGCAGCGGCGGAGGACGGAGGGAAGGAGCCTCCACAGTATAAGCACTGATTCTATGGAAGAAACGGCAGCCAAACAATCTAACATTGTGCAGAATTTATTTTTCATTGTTGGTATCCATGGTATTGTATCATGAGCGCAGGGGAGCGAGCCAACATAGCCGGGCAAATCAAATCACCGGGGAAGGGGTCACATCAGGTATAAGAACAGAGCTGAGGAGCTCCGAAAATACAGGACTAATCATGTACTATACTCCAGAGCTGCACTCACTATTCTGCTGTGTATATACATTACTGATCCTGAGTTACATCCTATACTATACCTCAGAGCTGCACTCACTATTCTGCTGTGTATATACATTACTGATCCTGAGTTCCATCCTGTATTATACCTCAGAGCTGCACTCACTATTGTGCTGTGTATATACATTACTGATCCTGAGTTACATCCTGTATTATACCTCAGAGCTGCACTCACTATTCTGCTGTGTATATACATTACTGATCCTGAGTTCCATCCTGTATTATACTCCAGAGCTGCACTCACTATTCTGCTGTGTATATACATTACTGATCCTGAGTTACATCCTGTATTATACTCCAGAGCTGCACTCACTATTCTGCTGTGTATATACATTACTGATCCTGAGTTACATCCTGTATTATACCTCAGAGCTGCACTCACTATTGTGCTGTGTATATACATTACTGATCCTGAGTTACATCCTGTATTATACCTCAGAGCTGCACTCACTATTCTGCTGTGTATATACATTACTGATCCTGAGTTACATTCTGTATTATACCTCAGAGCTGCACTCACTATTCTGCTGGTGGGGTCACTGTGTACATTACATTACTGATCCCGAGTTCCATCCTGTATTATACTCCAGAGCTGCACTCACTATTCTGCTGGTGGGGTCACTGTGTACATACATTACATTACTGATCCCGAGTTCCATCCTGTATTATACTCCAGAGCTGCACTCACTATTCTGCTGGCAATAACTAGTAATCAGAGACTGAACCAGCAGGGATATGTGAGATTGAGGAGACAGGAATGTAGTGGTATCTATACTGCCACCACCTGGTGATGGCCACACAGTGCAGCCCCCTCCCAGGTAGTAGCTGTACCCTATGACTGTGTCCGCGCTCCTGGCTCCCCCGGGCGGTGTTCTTCCTCATGCTGTTACACGTCCACCATTCCAGGCTGTGAAGCATTTTCCAGCTGTTTCTCGTGGACCAGACACAGTAAGTAGAGGAGAAGACGTGTGATATTGTCAGGGGGTATGAGGACATGACACATGGAGGCATGGACGGTGACATCACAACCCCACATCCCTATTGTTGATTTACTGGAATACGATCCCACATGACAGCCCACCAGCAGGACGCAATATAACACCGCTCACGTGGAAGAAGAGGAGCCAACATCTGACATCCAACTCTCAGGGGCTAAATGGATCAAAACGCATCTAACAGAAGATTCCAGAAGAGGGCCGCTCCACCCTTATATAAGCAGGGATTAATCATTCGCTCATGTTCTGGAACCTTCCATTAGGCCTTGTGTTTCCATTACAAACATCTTCAAGATCTCCGCTTGCTGTCAGTAGACTGAACCTTAAAGGGTTTTTTTTTCATTTAGAATCAACTGGTGTCAGGAAGTTATTTAGATCTGTAAATTACTTCTATATAATATTCTCCAGTCTTCCATTACTTATCATCTGCTGTTTGTCCTGCAGGAAGTGGTGTATTCTCTCCAGTCTGACACAGTGCTCTCTGCTGCCACCTCTGTCCATGTCAGGAACTGTCCAGAGCAGCAGCAAATCCCACTAGAAATTCTGCCTGTCCCATTGCTTCAATGGGATTTCTCCTCCCCTCTCCGCTCAAAGAATTGTTGTGCACGAGAAATACCATGGAATCAATGGGACAAGCAGAATTCCAAGCGGAATCTGCGGTGTGGACTCCGCTTGGAATTTGCACCTCTTTTGCTCTGTGTGCGTAGGCCCTGTGGCCAGGAAAGCGATAACAGTGAGGTGGATGGCTCAGGCCCCCTACCCATGAATGCCATCACTCCATATGAAACCACTGTGACCTTCATAGGAATTGTGCACATAAGCACTGTAATATGTGGGCTCAGTCCCCGCTAACTGCCCGGCCTGCATCCGCTACTCCTTCCGTACAGTAGGGTCTAGTACTGTGGAAGCCTGTGGAGACATGTTTTGTATGTCTTTCAGCTCCTGGATACTGAGTGTACTATGTGCGGTCCGAGTTGTTGCTGCTTAGCGCAGTCCATTCAGTTTCTAGGTGAACCGCCTGGGTTACGGGGTCACCAGCGAACCTTGTCATTATCTACAGACAAATAATTCCACAAGGCAAATGAGAAGCCTCATGTATGAGAGCAGCCTAATTGTAAGGCAGGGTCTCGGCCCCGGACACGCTCCAAGCCCCCGAGGCTGAGAGAGAGGCGGCACGGCCAGGAAACAAGCTGCAGAGTACAGGCTGCAGACGGGAATTACAAATTATTCTCCATTCAGGGATGAGGAGCTTTCTACTTCATACCCCATCATGCACTGACCAGAAGTGAGCCTTAATGTGAATAGCTGCTGATCCCTCTCTCCTTGGCCTGTACTGTACGACCATATAACAGAGACGAGAGGGGGCAATAGCTGCTGATCCCTCTCTCCTCAGCCTGCACTGTCAGATGATATAACAGAGACGAGAGGCGGCAATAGCTGCTGATCCCTCTCTCCTCAGCCTGTACTGTACAACCATATAACAGAGACGAGAGGCGGCAATAGCTGCTGATCCCTCTCTCCTCAGCCTATAACATCAGACGATATAACAGAGACGAGAGGCGGCAATAGCTGCTGATCCCTCTCTCCTCGGCCGGTACTGTCAGATGATATAACAGAGACGAGAGGCGGCAATAGCTGCTGATCCCTCTCTCCTCGGCCTATAACATCAGACGATATAACAGAGACGAGAGGCGGCAATAGCTGCTGATCCCTCTCTCCTCAGCCTGCACTGTCAGATGATATAACAGAGACGAGAGGTGGCAATAGCTGCTGATCCCTCTCTCCTCAGCCTGTACTGTCAGACGATATAACAGAGACGAGAGGCGGCAATAGCTGTTGATCCCTCTCTCCTCAGCCTGCACTGTACGTCAATATAACAGAGACGAGAGGCGGCAATAGCTGCTGATCCCTCTCTCCTCAGCCTGTACTGTCAGACGATATAACAGAGACGAGAGGCGGCAATAGCTGCTGATCCCTCTCTCCTCGGCCTATAACATCAGACGATATAACAGAGACGAGAGGCGGCAATAGCTGCTGATCCCTCTCTCCTCAGCCTATAACATCAGACGATATAACAGAGACGAGAGGCGGCAATAGCTGCTGATCCCTCTCTCCTCAGCCTGCACTGTACGTCAATATAACAGAGACGAGAGGTGGCAATAGCTGCTGATCCCTCTCTCCTCAGCCTGTACTGTCAGACGATATAACAGAGACGAGAGGCGGCAATAGCTGCTGATCCCTCTCTCCTCAGCCTGTACTGTCAGACGATATAACAGAGACGAGAGGCGGCAATAGCTACTGATCCCTCTCTCCTCAGCCTATAACATCAGACGATATAACAGAGACGAGAGGCGGCAATAGCTACTGATCCCTCTCTCCTCAGCCTATAACATCAGACGATATAACAGAGACAAGAGGCGGCAATAGCTGCTGATCCCTCTCTCCTCAGCCTGTACTGTCAGACGATATAACAGAGACGAGAGGCGGCAATAGCTACTGATCCCTCTCTCCTCAGCCTGCACTGTACGTCAATATAACAGAGACGAGAGGCGGCAATAGCTGCTGATCCCTCTCTCCTCAGCCTGTACTGTCAGATGATATAACAGAGACGAGAGGCGGCAATAGCTGCTGATCCCTCTCTCCTCAGCCTGCACTGTACGTCAATATAACAGAGACGAGAGGTGGCAATAGCTGCTGATCCCTCTCTCCTCAGCCTATAACATCAGACGATATAACAGAGACAAGAGGCGGCAATAGCTGCTGATCCCTCTCTCCTCAGCCTGTACTGTCAGACGATATAACAGAGACGAGAGGCGGCAATAGCTGCTGATCCCTCTCTCCTCAGCCTGCACTGTACGTCAATATAACAGAGACGAGAGGCGGCAATAGCTGCTGATCCCTCTCTCCTCAGCCTGTACTGTCAGATTATATAACAGAGACGAGAGGCGGCAATAGCTGCTGATCCCTCTCTCCTCAGCCTGTACTGTCAGATGATATAACAGAGACGAGAGGCGGCAATAGCTGCTGATCCCTCTCTCCTCAGCCTATAACATCAGACGATATAACAGAGACGAGAGGCGGCAATAGCTGCTGATCCCTCTCTCCTCAGCCTATAACATCAGACGATATAACAGAGACGAGAGGCGGCAATAGCTGCTGATCCCTCTCTCCTCAGCCTGCACTGTACGACCATATAACAGAGACGAGAGGCGGCAATAGCTGCTGATCCCTCTCTCCTCAGCCGGTACTGTCAGATGATATAACAGAGACGAGAGGCGGCAATAGCTGCTGATCCCTGTCTCCTCAGCCTGTACTGTCAGACGATATAACAGAGACGAGAGGCAGCAATAGCTGCTGATCCCTTTCTCCTCAGCCTGTACTGTCAGACGATATAACAGAGACGAGAGGCGGCAATAGCTGCAGATTAAGACGATAATAAACTCTTCAGCAATTCCCAGCTTCTGGAGGTCCATAGGTTCCCCATCCCTGGTATAGAGAAACGTTCAGCAACGTCTAATGTACTTTTAAGGAAATGTCCATGTACATCAGTATTCTGGGGCAGTAGCTGAGAACTTTAGCCATATTTTGCACTGATAGGCTATGTTCACACGTCAAAAATAGAGATGGCAATGCATTGAAGTCAATGAAAAGACGGATGTCCAATGCACACAATGTATTGAATAACGGACGTTTTTACCGCGGACGTCAAAATAATGAACATGATCATTATTATCAGATGTCTTTTGCAAACAGCGGAGGTTTTTATTAGTATAAGGGGAGGCCAGGCTGCTAAATGACGTCCGTTATTTTAGACTCAAAATCAGACGTAAAAACAGACGTAATTTTAAACGGAGCTGAAAAAAAGTGTTGTAATAACATAGCCTTATTTAGTAATATTTTCCAGGATTGCACCATTGCCAGTGATTTTAACGATACTGCCCAGTCCTGCTCACACTGCTGAGGGTTTGTTACAATGCATCAGGATAACTCTTACATTGTAACAACCCCTCAGCTGTGTGAGCAGGACTTTGATGGAGTGTAGCAGAACTTGTTATGTGGTGAATGTACATAGCACTGGGCAATAACCATATAGGAATGGTTGTCACTTACTTCCCACTTCCACTTGTATGACGTCTGATGCTGATCCCGCCTCATTGGAAGCAACACATGTGTAGTCCCCTGCATCCTCGGCTGTCACCTCCTGAAGGGTCAGCGCCCCGCCATATTGGCCACTGGCAGGGCCTTTAACTTCCTTGTCACCTGAGGGTGCACCACATTATATTATTACAGATATCCCAGCCATAGCTGCCAGTAACATGATGTCAGGGACAATGAGCGCTCACCCTTGTACCATGCCACCAGTGGCTGGGGCAGACCCTCAGTCCTACACTCCAGCACCGCTTCCTCTCCAATGGCTACTTGTACTGCAGATTTCACAGCAGTTGCTATAGGGCGTTCTGCAAAGCAAGCGAAAAGAAGTCAATGATGCCGCTCTCATGATGCCTGCACAGTACCAGGGGCAGGACATGGGACACCCACCAGTGTACATTAGGGTTAGGGACTGCTCATCTGTTCCTAAGCCATTAGATGCTGTGCAGCTGTAATTCCCAGAATCCTCCTGGCTCGGGTCCTTGATCAGCAGGATGTTGCCGTCAATAATGGTGTGCCTGTTAGAGATAAAGATGCTGAATTCTGGGTGGAGTTTAGAATTCATGGCCTGCCTATAAGCTGCCCCCATACACATTACAACAGTGTTTTCCAACCTGTGGATTTCCAGCTATTATAAAGTTACAACTCCCACTCTGTCTAGACAGGCGAAGGCATGCTGGGAGTTGTAGTGTTACAGCAGCTGGAAAACATTGCACTAGGCAGTTGACCGATCCAGCATAGTATGATGGAAATGGTGCTAACTGTAATGTATCAGTAGGGGTCCAACTCTCGGTGATCTGGATAGAACCATTTCTCTTCCTTGCTAAGACAGTGCCGTCACATTCATAGTGGCTGTGCACAGTATTACAGCTTCTTCACATTTACTTTAAATAGTTATTCCACTTAAACATGACTTTTGATATGTTGCTGCCCATGGTGAGACTAACAATTCCTTCCCTACTTGTTATTATGTATTCAGTCTCCCTCCCCAAGTTCTCAGCTGCTGCTTTCTGCTGAAGACACAAAAATCTGTGTGTGAGCTTTTCTCTTTGTCCCCCCCACTCCTCCCACCTCCCTTCTGAGACAGATGATGCAAAAAAGTCCCTGGTAGGCTGTATCTGCAAGATTGTAGCTTCTTTGTAATGCTTGGGGATTAATCTGAGATTAAGTTGCTTACTGTGATTATCCCACCGGCATTACAAAGTTGCAGATAGGGACTTGTTTACATCCGCTGTCTCAGAAGGGAGGGGGAGAAGAGGGGAGACAGAGAAAAGCTCACACACAGATTTTTGTGTCTTAAGCAGAAAGCAGTAGCTGAGAACTGGGGGAAGGGGACATAATAGATAATAACAAGTATGGAAGGAATTGTTAGTCTCACCATGGGCAGCAACATATGGGAAGATATGTTTGAGTGGAGTACCCCTTTAATGGCAGACTGTTATACAATACACAGCTTACATGAAGACACAGTATTTGCTAAAGCAGCTGATAAGTGAGGGGTACGGAGAGACGGCCTCCCCCATCTGACATTGACGTCCTATCCTAAGGACAAGGTGAAATGAGACTGCTGCTGCAGCGCTATATGGAGACAATCTGCGGCTAGAAGCTTTCAGTGTATTATGAGACGTCTCGGCAGACATCCACCAACACCCAGCACTGCTCTGTGACACATACTTGCTGTCATTGTTCAGGAAGGTGTCCCCGTGTTTCCAAGATATTTGGGGTTCAGGGTAGCCAGAAACATCACAGCGAATCCTCACTTCTCCTCCATGAGACAACTGAGTGGAACTTGATTCAATCTGTATCCGGGGCGGCTCTACAGAACAAGGGAGACAAACGTACTATGTACCAACCGGAAGTGATCCATTGTCTATGGCGACCGAGAATGATTAAATACTGTACATCCTCCAAACACTGGGGGAGATATAGTATAATGGGGGAAGGACTCATTTCTGCATCTTCTCTCCACTTTTTGACAATATCAAATACAGAAAATCTGAGGTTGTGTGATGTCTGATGAGTTTGGTTTGTTCCAGTGCATCTTTTTATACAACAAAGCGTGCAAGCATTTATTAGCACTAAATATTAGAGTAGATATAGTAAGGCCGGGTTCACACTCCCTTTTTGCAGTCTATTTTTTTCATCCATTTTATGCAAAACGGATGCATTTGTTTTAATCGGTTTTGATTGGTTTTTACATTGACTTCCATTATAGAAACGGATCAGCCGCATTTTTTTTTAAACGTACACAAAAACGTGGTCAACGTTCCAATGGAAGTCAATGGAAAAGTAGTCAATGGAAAATCAAAATGGATGCACACAAACGCATTATTTTTTTATCTGCATTTGCATTAAAAAAAGGGACTGTAAAAGCGCAGTGTGAGCCCAGCCTTAGGGCCCTATTCCACTGGACGATTATCGTTTGCATATCATTAACGATTAACGATCGCAAACGACCACTATTGCGAAAGACCTGAAAACGTTCACTCATTTCCATTGAACGATAATCGTTACTTATGATCATAATTGCGATCGTTTTTTCTTCGCTATTTATTCGCTATTGCATTCGTATCTATTGCGAACGACCGAACGATGTCTTATTCAACGCGAACGATTTGCGAACGAGCAACGATAAAAATAGGTCCAGGTCTTATAAAGCGATCAACGATTTCTCGTTCGGTCGTTAATCGTTAACTGCATTTCAACCGAACGATTATCGTTTAGATTCGAACGATTTAACGATAATCTGAACGATAATCGTCCAGTGGAATAGGGCCCTTAGGGTTTCTTTCCACAGGCAGCAAGCAGAGATCTTAATAAGAATGAAAAATGTGAACACAAAGTCTATTGGGACTGTAGACAATTTTTCAGTACACAGTGATTATTATTCTGACAGATGATTACCCTGCACGGCGAGCCAGACGCTGGCGGAGGTGGAGCCGTGGCTGTTCCTGGCAGTGCACTGGTAATGTCCGGCATCACTGGGCTGCACGTTCTGAATCTGCAGGGATGAGTTTGGCAGGATCCACAGCCGTCCCTCTTTCAGTGCTTTTCCATCATGCCGCCAAGTCAGGTTGTAGCGAACATCTCCAAGAACATAGCAAGAGAGGACCGCCAGGTCACCCATGGACACTGTGACATTGGGGTGCAAGGAGATGGTGGGAGGGGGATCTGCAGATAAACACATTGAAGAAGAAGAGTTGTGTAAAAGCCACATAACAACCTATAGGTGTCTGATGTCTTTATATATAAAAATGCTGAAAAAGAACAATAAACACAGAAAGTAAAAAATCTGCGCGTTTCAGCCTCCGAGGCATCTTACATTATAGTCTATTCTGTGCTTTTTTTATACACAGGCAACAGGCAATCCTAATTGACGTTACTAGCGCCCCATAAGGGTTGTCCCTTGTTATAGAGTAATAATAACTCCACAAAGAATCAACTTATCAACATAAACAGGATATGAAGACCGGAGGGAACCGAAAGTAATGAGACCCTGAGAGATTCTGCGGCTCTTACCTGCGATAGATACTTGGGTTTGAGCAAATCCTGCGCCAGCATTACTGATAGCCGTGCACTGATAGATGCCTTCATGGCGAGCGGATGCAGACGGGATCTCATAGGTGGCGTTACTGGATTCCCTATTGGTTACAAAGCGCGTCAGTGTCACGGCAAAGCACCATCACTTATCCAGCTGCGTCATGTGTTATGGCTATGGACACCTTTGCACTGAAATTCATCTTTATAGCTCATATTTTCCTGAATCCAAATTAAGCAACTTTCTAAATAGCCTTTTCTGGCAGTTTGAGTAAAAATTATGTCTGTTGTTTCAGAATAATATCTGTGATTTGTACAATAACGGCCACTATTTGGACTCAAACGGCCAATAAAAGACGCTGTGGGAACATAGCCTTAGGCTTAGCCTTAGCCAGTTTTTTCACAAAACAACTGCTGTTGTTGAAAGATCCAACAGTGGTCATTGTTTTATATAGTGTGAACATAGCCTTAGGACCCTATTCCACGGGAAGATTATCGTTCACATAATCGTTAACGATAAACGATCCAAACGACCGCTTTTGCGAAAGACCTGAAATCATTCACCCATTTACAAGGAACGATAACCATGATCGTTCTTGCGGTTGTCTTGTCGTCGCTATTGCATTCATCACTACTGCAAACGACGTCTTATTCAATGCGAATGATTTGCGAACGAGCAACAATAAAAATAGGTCCAGGTCTTATTAAACGATTCCTCGGTCGGTCGTTAATCGTTAACTGCTATTCAACCGAACGATTATCACTTAGAGTCAAACGACTTAACGATAATCTGAACGATGATCGTCCCGTGGAATAGGGCCCTTAAAGTGTCACTGTCGTTATAACTTTCAAAATCTAAATTATCAGTAGATGTGATATAAAGCAAGTTTGCAATTTACATTCATTATTTATTTTTTAGTTATCATGGAAAACACGGCACTTCCGGTTTTCTGACTCTTTTTTTCTCAAAAAACAGGAAATGGGTCTTATGAGCGCTCACAAAGAGAAAGCAGCCTTCAGGAAACTGGACCTGGATACAGTAAGTATAGCTGTTATATAGCAGCCTTCAGGAGACTGGACCTGGATACAGTAAGTATAGCTGTTATATAGCTGCCTTCAGGAGACTGGACCTGGATATACAGTAAGTATAGCTGTTATATAGCTGCCTTCAGGAGACTGGACCTGGATACAGTAAGTATAGCTGTTATATAGCTGCCTTCAGGAAACTGGACCTGGATACAGTAAGTATAGCTGTTATATAGCAGCCTTCAGGAGATTGCACCAGCATACAGTAAGTATAGCTGCCATATAACTGCCTTCAGGAGACTGGACCTGGATACAGTAAGTATAGCTGTTATATAGCTGCCTTCAGGAAACTGGACCTGGATACAGTAAATATAGCTGTTATATAGCAGCCTTCAGGAGATTGCACCAGGATACAGTAAGTATAGCTGCCATATAACTGCCTTCAGGAGACTGGACCTGGATACAGTAAGTATAGCTGTTATATAGAAGCCTTCAGGAGACTGGACCTGGATACAGTAAGTATAGCTGTTATATAGAAGCCTTCAGGAGACTGGACCTGGATACAGTAAGTATAGCTGTTATATAGCTGCCTTCAGGAGACTGGACCTGGATACAGTAAGTATAGTTGTTATATAGCTGCCTTCAGGAGACTGGTCCTGGATACAATAAGTAACGCTGTTATATAGCAGCCTTCAGGAGACTGGACCTGGATACAGTAAGTATAGCTGTTATATAGCAGCCTTCAGGAGACTGGACCTGGATACAGTAAGTATAGCTGTTATATAGCTTTCTTCAGAAGACTGGACCTGGATACAGTAAGTATAGCTGTTATATAGCAGCTGTCAGGAGACTGGACCTGGATACAGTAAGTATAGCTGTTATATAGCAGCCGTCAGGAGACTGGACCTGGATTTCTGGTAAGTTCAGCTTTGTTTTACAGCATGATGGCAACAAAATAAATAATGAATGTATATTGCAAACTTGCTTTATTTCACATTCACTGTTGATTTAGATTTTGAAAGTTATAACGACAGGGACACTTTAATGAGGAAATGACCAAAGCATCAGTCTCACCTACAATGTTACAAAGAGGGGAGAAGAGTGGCATTTGATTTTTAGACACTTTTCACACTACATATTTTTAATGAAAAGAAAGGCTGTTCTTTTCATATTGAAATTTGTTGCATTGAAGTCTATGCAAGCAATGGCCATTGTTCACACATTGACCAACGGCCGTTGACATATGAATTATTTGTGGCTGTTCTGCATTGATTTCAATGCTATTTTAGATGCAACAACAGATGTTGTTTTTTGAGTGCCAAACAACGTCCGTACCATGCATGAATATAGCTTATATGTCAAATCAGCTGATATTTCAGGGAAAGCTCATTTGCAGGACATGAATAAATAAAAGCAGTGTTTTGTAATCTCCCCCCCAACGTCCACAGTAATTGGTAATTGTATTTACGTGAACAGCAGCTCTTCACCGAGTCTCGCCCCATCCCTGGAGAACCGCACTCGGAATGGAATATCACTAAGAACTAAGCAAGTTACTGCTAGAGACCGCTGGTGGTATCCCTGGATAAGTGGCGCCATTGTCACTGCAGGAACATCTGCAAAAAAGAGACGCATTCCCATGGTATAATTATAATACAAGAACAAAGAAAGAACAATGACCCCATGACACTGTCATTGAACAAAGCTGGCCGTAAATATTCTGCCACTGGGATCCAAGGACAATATGACGCTTGTGTGAACGTTTGTGTGACGCTAAAGCTTTGGCTGTCCAGCCATGGTGGGAATCGTAGTTTTGTGACCGCTGGAGGGCCGAAGGAGCACAAGAGTCATCCTAAAGATATAGGTAATATAAAGCAGTGACGTCCTCGGTTTGTGGTGCTCACCTGGTATGATGCTGGTATACGCCACATTGGAGAGTCGCTGGAATTTATACCCATTGTGGTCAGTTCCATTGATTTTCACAAAGAAACTTCCCTTAGGCGCCTGGAACAGCGGCACCGTCCACAGCTGCTTGGTGCGCTTGTACGGTAAACGTTCTGCTGGCAGAGAAAAGTAGGATTCCCCGGACACCCGCAGCAGATCCAGATGATTGACCTGTCCCGGAGGAGTGAGGCCCGTACAGTTAACCAGTGCCGAGATGGGAATTCCTGAAAAATTACATAAAATAGGAAATATTATATTAATATACTCCAGAGCTGCACTCACTAAGCTGCTTGTTGGTATTGGAAACAGTCAGTAACTTTGGTGATAGACAAACTCTCCTAACATAAGTGTATATATATAAATATATATACACTTACACACATACATATGTAATCCAGGTTTCCCCTCTCTCTTTTGTGTTGTACTATATTACATTGTACACTGTTATTTTTCTCTATACTCTCGCTCTATATATATGGTTATTGTTACATTATTTATAATGTACAATATGAACCATTAAAGGGGTTGTTCACAAAAAAAAAATTTTCTTCCAAATCAACTGATGCCAGAAATTTTACTTTTATTAAAAAATCTCCAGTCTTCCAGTACGTATCAGCTGCTGTATGTCCTGCAGGAAGCGGTGTATTCTCTCTGACACAGTGCTCTCTGCTGTCACCTCTGTCCAGGAATAGAGATGAGCAAATATCGTGCATGCCTGAGTTCGTCCGAACCCGAGCGTTCGACATTTGATTAGCGGTAGCTGCTCAAGTTGGATAAAGCCCTAAGGTTGTCTGGAACACATGGATACAGCCAATGACTATGTTGATGTTTTTCAGATAGCCTTAGGGCTTTACCTAACTTTAGCAGCCACCACGAATCAAATGCCGAACGCTCGGGTTCGGACGAACTCAAGCATGCTCGATATGCGCTCATCTCTATTCAGGAACTGTCCAGTTCAGCAGCAAATCCCCTTAAGAAAACCTCTCCTGCTCTGGACAGTTCCTGACATGGACAGAGGTGGCAGCAGAGAGCACTGTGTCAGACTGGAGAGAATACACCACTTACTGCAGGACATACAGCAGCTGATAAGTACTGGAAGACTGGAGATATTTTAATAGAAGTAAATTACAAATCTCTGGCACTTTCTGGCACCAGTTGATTTGGAAGAATTTTTTTGGTGATCAATCCGTTCAATAATAAAACTCTCCATCTCCTGCTCAGCCTACACGTCTATACTTACCTACTATACACATACGGCTGTGGTTTTGGATGTATTTCTGTAACTCACTGGTTTTACCGATTCTTACCTTTTATTGGCCGCTCGATGACCTTCAGGGGATCTACAATGGCTGTAGTGGAGAAAGCGGCACGGAAGTCCAGAGTACTGACCCCAGTGACTCTGACCGTGTGACGTCCGCTGCTGCCAATCTGAAAAGCATAATAGTCCCCATTAAAATGAATGGCGTTACTTTTTGGCTAGGACTACACAGTGACGTTGGCCGTGACACGGGCCGTGTGATACAAGATGGCTGCTGTTGGAAGTGAACTGGCTAACACTGTAACCACATGGACGGATTTGGGTGAATGTCGGGTCATGGCACAATGCCAGGGATGGAAAAGAGGAGAAATCTCAGTCTTTCCTTTATGGCCTGATCTCTATTTATAGTCTGCCCCTGGCTTTGGCTTCATTATTCTGTCAGATCAATCTGTCTGTGTAAAGGCCCCATTAGAGATGTCTCCACGCGCTCCTCCTCATGGGAATGTACTTGTATGAGTGTGCATGTGTAGGAGCAGAGAGGACACGCCTGCAGTCTGCGGCCTGGAATATTATACAGATGGAAGGAGTGACACCAGGTAGCCGCACATAAATATACATGTTCCAGATCAATGTTATACCCACGAGCAGGCCTCACATCCCTCCCAGCTGCTGCCTTTTCACCAGGAAACCTCACACATCAATGGCACAAAACTATTCCTTATATCAGTGATGGGAGTTGTAGTTCTGCAACAGCTGGTGAGCCGCAGGTTTGGGAACAGGGAGGAATGAAAAGAGGGGTAAATGAGGGGAGGGCCGGCCACCCCTGTGTGAGGCCAGGAGGCTGACGTGCCGCTGTCTGTCAGCGCCTTCATTAGGGTAACAAGGGGGAACGGACAGAGAGAGATGGAACAAAACCAAGGAACAATAAACATAGTCACAAGCTGAGCCTCCCCCAGACATCAAAGGAGCCGCCCGGATGGGGGGGGGGATCCTCAGAAAGGGGGGGGGGGGGATCTCGCACCTTCCACCGCACACATTAAAGACGGGGGGGATACTGGATTTACTACCCACCAAACACTACGGCCTATGTTATGGATATAAAAGCAGCACGCACATCCGCAAGCACATTCACATCACTTCCTATCATACACCCGGCTTTCAGGCTGCAGACTGACACGCTGAGCATTACCCGTAGCTTATAAGTTATTAGTATACATGATTATTACTATTCCCGCTGTTCTCTACCTTTATTATTCTTATGTATACTGTCACTAAGGCTATGTTCACACACAGGATTTTGGTCAGTATTTTCCTCAGTATTTTGCAACCAAAACCAGGAGTGGATTGGAAACACAGAAAGGCTATGGACTCACACTGCCGAAATTGAGTGGATGGCCGTCATTTAATGAGAAATAATTGATCTTATTTTAAAACAATGGCCGTTATTTGCCATTAAATGACGGCCATCCACTCAATTTCAAAAGTGTGAGAACACAGTCTTTACATGTTTTATAGGCTTTTCTTTTTACTTAATCAGCATGTTTCATGCCTATTAGAAGTGTATATTTTATATAAAAAAAGGTCAGCACTTTTTTTGTTTGTGATATGTATGTGTACATTATGCATATGTGTACATGTGGTGTATGTGTATTTGTATGTGTATGATGTATATTTGTATGTGTACATGATGTGTATTTGTATGTGTATTATGTATATTTGTATGTGTACATGTGGTGTATGTGTATATGATGTGTATTTGTGATGTGTATTATGTATATTTGTATGTGTACATGTGGTGTATGTGTACATGATGTATATTTGTATGTGTACATGATGTGTATTTGTATGTGTATGGTGTATATTTGTATGTGTACATGATGTGTATTTGTATGTGTACATGTGGTGTATGTGTACATGATGTGTATTTGTATGTGTATGGTGTATATTTGTATGTGTAAATGATGTGTATTTGTGATGTGTATGATGTGTATTTGTATGTGTATATGTGGTGTATGTGTATGATGTATATTTGTATGAGTACATGATGTGTATTTGTGATGTGTATTATGTATATTTTTATGTGTATATGTGGTGTATGTGTATGATGTATATTTGTATGTGTACATGATGTGTATTTGTGATGTGTATGATGTGTATTTGTATGTGTACATGTGGTGTATGTGTGGTGTGTATTATGTATATTTGTATGTGTACATGTGGTGTATGTGTACATGATGTGTATTTGTGATGTGTATGATGTGTATTTGTGATGTGTATGTAGTGTATTTGTATGTGTACATGAGGTGTATGTGTACATGATGTGTATTTGTATGTGTATGGTGTATATTTGTATGTGTACATGATGTGTATTTGTATGTGTATGATGTGTATTTGTATGTGTACATGATGTGTATTTGTGATGTGTATTATGTATATTTTTATGTGTATATGTGGTGTATGTGTATGATGTATATTTGTATGTGTACATGATGTGTATTTGTGATGTGTATGATGTGTATTTGTATGTGTACATGTGGTGTATGTGCATGATGTGTATGATGTATATTTGTATGTGTACATGATGTGTATTTGTGGTGTGTATTATGTATATTTGTATGTGTACATGTGGTGTATGTGTACATGATGTGTATTTGTGATGTGTATGATGTGTATTTGTATGTGTACATGTGGTGTATGTGTACATGATGTGTATTTGTATGTGTATGAAGTATATTTGTATGTGTACATGATGTGTATTTGTGATGTGTATGATGTGTATTTGTATGTGTATGATGTGTATTTGTGATGTGTAAACCTCTCCTGCTCTCCAGACTGGAACAACAACATCACTTCCTGCAGACAAAAACCAGCTGATAAGTACTGGAAGAATTAAGATTTTTTAATAGAAGTAAATACAAAATCTCTGGCACCAGTTGATTTGAAAGAAAAACATTTTTAGAGAACAATCCACTACGAGATTATAGCGGGAAAAGGCATCCATCTCATAATATTGATGGCCGCAAATTTTGACCATGATCATTGTTTGCGGCCGTCAACATTACAAGATGGCCACCTTTCCCCGCTATGATCCTGTAGTGGGCGCACAGCCTGACATGGTGCTTTCAGCATGTGAGAATAGAAGCAATGTGTCCAGTGTTGGAGCTGGAGTGTCTGTTGCTTCCATAGGTGCCTGTACGCTATATGTTATCTGAATAGCATCTGGCATCGCCTCCTGTCCATGTGATTGATCTGCTGTCCTGGACACAGCAGTAAAGCCGACCATACACATATGGCCATCACCATCAGCTCTGATCTCTCCATTACCAGGCCCGGTGGGGTCAGCTCAACATGCTGTAAATCTGAGCGGGCATGGATACAATTATGTTGTCTGGGATCTCTAGACTCCCTGGAATCTACAGAGTGATACATGTTACCTGCACTGATACATTGTAACAAACTATCAGGACAGGAGAGAGAGATCTATTTATTCACATGACAGAGGATTGTCCAGTCTGGATACAAGTGTAACAGATGCAATATTGTAGCAATAGGGAGTGTGATGGTGGCCATTGTGACCAGACCCCCTTACCCCATGCTGTCACTGTGCAGCTCTCCTGAAGCAGCTTTCTCCCTATTCATGATACAAGTGAATAGCTGGAGTGGCAAGAGGAGGGCAGCCTGTGTAATGCCGGCAGAGCAGTGTGATTCGCTCCACCCACATTACACAGGATGCAGACCTGAGCAAAAGAAGCCAGAACATCGGAGGACAGAAGGAGCCAGGAGAGGTAAGTATTACCAGGGCAGCTGTGTTTCCCAACCTGTGACTTTCCAGGCTGTAGAACTACAACCCTGTCCTGCATAGGGGACAGATCATAGCGGCATGTCAGAGGTTTGTATTGGTGGGGGTCTGGGTGTTGAGACCCCCACCATTCGCTAGAACAAAGGGGCAGAAGCACTTTTCAGCATGCACTGTGCCCCTTCATCTCCGCTCTTATTGGTAAAGTAGCAGTGGACCGAATTATAATGAAGTCTATGGAACTTCCAGAAATCACGTCTACCAGGAGTTCCTTAGGCTCCATTATCATTTCTGTCTACGGCTACTTTACCAGTTAGAGCGAAGACGAAGAGGCAAAGCGCACCACTGAGCATGTATCACCCTTCGTTTTAGCAAAGACACGTCCCAAGTTTGTTTAAATGATAGGTACTTTCTTTAGATTGTCTAGATGGCCCATAGAAGAGAGCAGTGGTCTGCTGCAGTAACGTAGCTACCATGAAGGCAGGGAAGGCAGTTGCTATGGGGCCCCACACTGCAGGGGGCCCGCCTGGCCCGTCTCCCCTGTCTTCAAGGTAGCTACGCTACTGATAGTAAAGCACCCTGTCAGAGACGCAGAAGGGAGCGTCTGCAATCCCCTCTTAAACACCTCCGTACCCCCCCCCCCTGACACAGGCTGAGAGCGTCCTGCACCAGTGTCCCCCTCTCCACAAGTGGATCAGTCCCGGGACGTTCTGCTAAGCCCCGCCCCCAGCGCCCACCACGGGTGGGATATTTGCTCATGGCAGAGTGCACAGGGCCTGAGGAGGAGACACACAGCAGGAGGATGGTAACTATCACTGCCAGCTGGAAGTCACCAGCCTCCCTGGCATCCTGTATAATGGGGTCACTCAGCTTCCCTGCATCCTGTATAATGGGGGTCACTCAGCTTCCCTGGCATCCTGTATAATGGGGTCACTCAGCCTCCCTGGCATCCTGTATAATGGGGGTCACTCAGCTTCCCTGGCATCCTGTATAATGGGGTCACTCAGCCTCCCTAGCATCCTGTATAATGGGGTTACTCAGCTTCCCTGGCATCCTGTATAATGGGGGTCACTCAGCTTCCCAGCATCCTGTATAATGGGGGTCACTCAGCCTCTCTGGCATCCTGTATAATGGGGTCACTCAGCCTCCCTAGCATTCTGTATAATGGGGTTACTCAGCTTCCCTGGCATCCTGTATAATGGGGTCACTCAGCCTCCCTAGCATCCTGTATAATGGGGTTACTCAGCTTCCCTGGCATCCTGTTTAATGGGGGTCACTCAGCTTCCCAGCATCCTGTATAATGGGGGTCACTCAGCCTCCCTGGCATCCTGTATAATGGGGTCAGTCAGCTTCCCTGGCATCCTGTATAATGGGGTCAGTCAGCTTCCCTGGCATCCTGTATAATGGGGTCACTCAGCTTCCCAGGCATCCTGTATAATGGGGTCACTTAGCCTCCCTGCATCCTGTATAATGGTGTCACTCAGCTTCCCTGGCATCTTGTATAATGGTGTCACTCAGCTTCCCTGGCATCCTGTATAATGGGGTCACTCAGCCTCACTAGCATCCTGTATAATGGGGTTACTCAGCTTCCCTGGCATCCTGTTTAATGGGGTCACCAGCCTCCCTGGCATCCTGTATAATGGGGGTCACTCAGCTTCCCTGCATCCTGTATAATGGGGTCACTCAGCCTCCCTGGCATCCTGTATAATGGGGTCACTCAGCTTCCCTGGCATCCTGTATAATGGGGTCACTCAGCCTCCCTAGCATCCTGTATAATGGGGTCACTCAGCTTCCCTGGCATCCTGTATAATGGGGTCACTTAGCCTCCCTGCATCCTGTATAATGGGGTCACTCAGCCTCCCTGGCATCCTGTATAATGGGGTCACTCAGCTTCCCTGGCATCCTGTATAATGGGGTCACTCAGCCTCCCTAGCATCCTGTATAATGGGGTCACTCAGCTTCCCTGCATCCTGTATAATGGGGTCACTCAGCTTCCCTGGCATCCTGTATAATGGGGTCAGTCAGCTTCCCTGGCATCCTGTATAATGGGGGTCACCACCTTCCCTGGCATCCTGTATAATGGGGTCACTCAGCTTCCCTGGCATCCTGTATAATGGGGGTCACCAGCTTCCCTGGAATCCTGTAAAATGGGGTCACTCAGCTTCCCTGGCATCCTGTGTAATGGGGTCACTCAGCTTCCCTGGCATCCTGTATAATGGGGTCACACAGCTTCCCTGCATCCTGTATAATGGGGTCACTCAGCCTCCCTGGCATCCTGTATAATGGGGTCACTCAGCTTCCCTGCATCCTGTATAATGGGGTCACCAGCTTCCCTGGCATCCTGTATAATGGGGTCACTCAGCCTCCCTGGCATCCTGTATAATGGGGTCACACAGCTTCCCTGCATCCTGTATAATGGGGTCACTCAGCTTCCCTGGCATCCTGTATAATGGGATCTCTCAGCTTCCCTGGCATCCTGTATAATGGGGTCACTCAGCTTTCCTTGCATCCTGTATAATGGGGGTCACTCAGCTTCCCTGGCATCCTGTATAAAGGGATCTCTCAGCTTCCCTGGCATCCTGTATAATGGGGGTCACTCATACTCCCTGGCATCCTGTATAATGGGGGTCACTCATACTCCCTGGCATCCTGTATAATGGGGTCACTCAGCTTCCCAGCATCCTGTATAATGGGGGTCACTCAGCCTCCCTGGCATCCTGTATAATGGGGTCAGTCAGCTTCCCTGGCATCCTGTATAATGGGGTCACTCAGCTTCCCTGGCATCTTGTATAATGGGGTCACTCAGCTTTCCTTGCATCCTGTATAATGGGGGTCACTCAGCTTCCCTGGTATCCTGTATAATGGGATCTCTCAGCTTCCCTAGCATCCTGTATAATGGGGGTCACTCCGCTTCCCTGGCATCCTGTATAATGGGGGTCACTCATACTCCCTGGCATCCTGTATAATGGGGTCACTCAGCTTCCCTGGCATCCTGTATAATGGGGTTACTCAGCTTTCCTAGCATCCTGTATAATGGGGGTCACTCAGCTTTCCTGGAATCCTGTATAATGGGGTCACCAGCTTCCCTAGCATCCTGTATAATGGGGTCACTCAGCTTCCCTGGCATCCTGTATAATGGGGTCACTCAGCCTCCCTGGCATCCTGTATAATGGGGTCACTCAGCCTCCCTGGCATCCTGTATAATGGGGTCACACAGCTTCCCTGCGTCCTGTATAATGGGGTCACTCATCTTCCCTGCGTCCTGTATAATGGGGGTCACTCAGCCTCTCTGGCATCCTGTATAATGGGGTCACTCAGCTTTCCTGGCATCCTGTATAATGGGGTCACCAGCTTCCCTGGCATCCTGTATAATGGGGTCACTCAGCTTTCCTGGCATCCTGAATAATGGGGTCACTCAGCCTCCCTGGCATCCTGTATAATGGGGTCACTCAGCCTCCCTGGCATCCTGTATAATGGGGTCACCAGCTTCCCTGGCATCCTGTATAATGGGGTCACTCAGCTTTCCTGGCATCCTGAATAATGGGGTCACTCAGCCTCCCTGGCATCCTGTATAATGGGGTTACTCAGCTTTCCTAGCATCCTGTATAATGGGGGTCACTCAGCTTTCCTGGCATCCTGTATAATGGGGGTCACTCAGCTTCCCTGCATCCTGTATAATGAGGTCACTCAGCCTCCCTAGCATCCTGTATAATGGGGTCATCCAGCTTCCCTAGCATCTTGTATAGTAGTCAGTATAATGGAGGTCACCCCACTGGACTCAGAGCACCCCCCAGACCTGCAGGGACTCAGAGCAGCCCCTAAACCCTTCCCCCCCACACACACACACATTGTCTTAAAGCAGCCCGCACCCCGCAGGTGTCTCAGAGCTGCCCCAACCAGCAGGGACTCCGAGCGGCCTGCTACCACTCACTCAAGTTAGAAAAAAAACGATCAGGCGACATCGTGCATGTTGGCTGATCATTGCCCTTCAACATGAGCTGATGATATAAGTTGGACTGTTCTGTCTATCTGCGCCAAGGCGCCATCCTGTATAATTTGGTCACTCAGCTTCCCAGGCATCCTGTATAATGGGGTCACTTAGCCTCCCTGCATCCTGTATAATGGTGTCACTCAGCTTCCCTGGCATCTTGTATAATGGTGTCACTCAGCTTCCCTGGCATCCTGTATAATGGGGTCACTCAGCCTCACTAGCATCCTGTATAATGGGGTTACTCAGCTTCCCTGGCATCCTGTTTAATGGGGTCACCAGCCTCCCTGGCATCCTGTATAATGGGGGTCACTCAGCTTCCCTGCATCCTGTATAATGGGGTCACTCAGCCTCCCTGGCATCCTGTATAATGGGGTCACTCAGCTTCCCTGGCATCCTGTATAATGGGGTCACTCAGCCTCCCTAGCATCCTGTATAATGGGGTCACTCAGCTTCCCTGGCATCCTGTATAATGGGGTCACTCAGCTTCCCTGCATCCTGTATAATGGGGTCACTCAGCCTCCCTGGCATCCTGTATAATGGGGTCACTCAGCTTCCCTGGCATCCTGTATAATGGGGTCACTCAGCCTCCCTAGCATCCTGTATAATGGGGTCACTCAGCTTCCCTGCATCCTGTATAATGGGGTCACTCAGCTTCCCTGGCATCCTGTATAATGGGGTCAGTCAGCTTCCCTGGCATCCTGTATAATGGGGGTCACCACCTTCCCTGGCATCCTGTATAATGGGGTCACTCAGCTTCCCTGGCATCCTGTATAATGGGGGTCACCAGCTTCCCTGGAATCCTGTAAAATGGGGTCACTCAGCTTCCCTGGCATCCTGTGTAATGGGGTCACTCAGCTTCCCTGGCATCCTGTATAATGGGGTCACACAGCTTCCCTGCATCCTGTATAATGGGGTCACTCAGCCTCCCTGGCATCCTGTATAATGGGGTCACACAGCTTCCCTGCATCCTGTATAATGGGGTCACCAGCTTCCCTGGCATCCTGTATAATGGGGTCACTCAGCCTCCCTGGCATCCTGTATAATGGGGTCACACAGCTTCCCTGCATCCTGTATAATGGGGTCACTCAGCTTCCCTGGCATCCTGTATAATGGGATCTCTCAGCTTCCCTGGCATCCTGTATAATGGGGTCACTCAGCTTTCCTTGCATCCTGTATAATGGGGGTCACTCAGCTTCCCTGGCATCCTGTATAAAGGGATCTCTCAGCTTCCCTGGCATCCTGTATAATGGGGGTCACTCATACTCCCTGGCATCCTGTATAATGGGGGTCACTCATACTCCCTGGCATCCTGTATAATGGGGTCACTCAGCTTCCCAGCATCCTGTATAATGGGGGTCACTCAGCCTCCCTGGCATCCTGTATAATGGGGTCAGTCAGCTTCCCTGGCATCCTGTATAATGGGGTCACTCAGCTTCCCTGGCATCTTGTATAATGGGGTCACTCAGCTTTCCTTGCATCCTGTATAATGGGGGTCACTCAGCTTCCCTGGTATCCTGTATAATGGGATCTCTCAGCTTCCCTAGCATCCTGTATAATGGGGGTCACTCCGCTTCCCTGGCATCCTGTATAATGGGGGTCACTCATACTCCCTGGCATCCTGTATAATGGGGTCACTCAGCTTCCCTGGCATCCTGTATAATGGGGTTACTCAGCTTTCCTAGCATCCTGTATAATGGGGGTCACTCAGCTTTCCTGGAATCCTGTATAATGGGGTCACCAGCTTCCCTAGCATCCTGTATAATGGGGTCACTCAGCTTCCCTGGCATCCTGTATAATGGGGTCACTCAGCCTCCCTGGCATCCTGTATAATGGGGTCACTCAGCCTCCCTGGCATCCTGTATAATGGGGTCACACAGCTTCCCTGCGTCCTGTATAATGGGGTCACTCATCTTCCCTGCGTCCTGTATAATGGGGGTCACTCAGCCTCTCTGGCATCCTGTATAATGGGGTCACTCAGCTTTCCTGGCATCCTGTATAATGGGGTCACCAGCTTCCCTGGCATCCTGTATAATGGGGTCACTCAGCTTTCCTGGCATCCTGAATAATGGGGTCACTCAGCCTCCCTGGCATCCTGTATAATGGGGTCACTCAGCCTCCCTGGCATCCTGTATAATGGGGTCACCAGCTTCCCTGGCATCCTGTATAATGGGGTCACTCAGCTTTCCTGGCATCCTGAATAATGGGGTCACTCAGCCTCCCTGGCATCCTGTATAATGGGGTTACTCAGCTTTCCTAGCATCCTGTATAATGGGGGTCACTCAGCTTTCCTGGCATCCTGTATAATGGGGGTCACTCAGCTTCCCTGCATCCTGTATAATGAGGTCACTCAGCCTCCCTAGCATCCTGTATAATGGGGTCATCCAGCTTCCCTAGCATCTTGTATAGTAGTCAGTATAATGGAGGTCACCCCACTGGACTCAGAGCACCCCCCAGACCTGCAGGGACTCAGAGCAGCCCCTAAACCCTTCCCCCCCACACACACACACATTGTCTTAAAGCAGCCCGCACCCCGCAGGTGTCTCAGAGCTGCCCCAACCAGCAGGGACTCCGAGCGGCCTGCTACCACTCACTCAAGTTAGAAAAAAAACGATCAGGCGACATCGTGCATGTTGGCTGATCATTGCCCTTCAACATGAGCTGATGATATAAGTTGGACTGTTCTGTCTATCTGCGCCAAGGCCCGATCTGTGATCCGTCTGTGAGTCTGGAAAGTGCCGTGTTTGGGACATCACATCGTGACAGACACCGATTGTCGGGATCACCTGCCAGGCTGCCATTTGGTACATTTTCACCTCTCTCTTAGAGTTGTGCCTATATATTAGCAGGTTAGTTTGAACTTTTGCTTCTGCCACTTGCATTGCTCCATATACTACACTATATAGTAGTGTGTTGTGTGTGTGTTTGTCTTTTTAAAATGTTTTGGTCTGTTAAAGGCCCCACCCCTTTCCAATAAGCCACACCCATACCATTTGCAGCACCCCTTGCTATACAACAATAGAAGCATGGGACCAAGTAAGGATGAGTCCCTTCTCCCCATAGTATGTATACCCTTGTGTACTATATCTCTAGTAGAACAGATGAACAATGATGAGATTTCTATTACAGAAAGTTCTAAAAGCATCAAAACTATAATTGTTGATCACTTCCAGGATAAGAAAGTATTGGCCATGAGCAGATCAGTAAGAGCCTCAGCCCTGTGTCCAGGAGCCCCTGGACTGTGCACAGCTCCACACAATGAGACAATGGCCACTACGTTACCTTGATGACCCATATTCCAGACACAGTCGGCTTCAGTCCCAGCACAAGAGCTGAATTAGGGATCCGGAGCAGCTCCTCCAGCCCCTGGCTAACGGAGAGCACTTTCCCTGCCAGGAGAGAAATAAGGGGTCAGTACTGTCTCTGTGCGCTGATGGCCGCCAAGTACACAATGAAGATTTCAGCACAGCAGGCTGGCCCGGGGGGAAGGAAGATGCCTTCTATCAGGGAGGATTACTGGGAAACCTCCCGGTTCTGTCTCCTGGGTACCAGTCATAAGACAATAGAGGAAATCATTGTAATGCAGGAAAGGAATGGGGAGAGAAAGCCAGAAATTCCCATAGTTCAGCTCCTATTTCACAGGCAGAAGCCGAAAAGACAAAGGCTTAATACTATTGGGTAGGTTCCCATATGTCCTGAGATCCAGTAACCTCTGACATGGTTGTATCAGATGAAAAAACATATGCAGTATCACCAGTACAATCTGGTGAGATGACAAGTTGTCCATAGCTCCGGTGTCCTATTCCACCGCATGGAGCACCGGAGAGGACATCAGGTGCATCCGGCTTTCCCACCTGGGTAGACTCTAAATCCCCTAACATACATGAACCCACATAGAAACATAGAAGATTGGAGGCAGAAAAAGGCCCCTTGATGCATCTAGTCTGCCCTTCAGCATTAAGGCCTGTTCACACTGAGCAAAAGAGGCAGAATTTACAAGCAGAGCTGGTGCGGTGGATTCCTCTTGAAATTCTGTCTGTCCTATTGCTTTAATGGGATTTCTTGTGCGCTTTCGCTCTCCGCTGTAACAATGAGCATGTTGATTCTTTGAGCGGAGAGCAGAGGTGCAAGAGAAATCTCATTGAAGCAATAGGACAGGCAGAATTTCAAGGGGAATCCGCTGATGGGCTCCGCACGTAAATTCTGCCTCTTCTGCTCGGTGTGCACAGGCTCTTACCGTCTAGTCTTCCTGGAGGGAGGGGGTCTGTAATGTAGTCTGAAATGGATTCTCACTAATCCACAATACAGACCTTTATTGGTGCATATGCAAGCATGAGACTGCACAGCAACTATGCTACATACAGCAGATATCATAGAAAAGGTGAGATAAAAAGTGTGGGGGCACTCACCTGTGGGGTCAGTGACCTCAATAAGAGGCTCGGGCCCGCTCAGAGATATGGTCACTTCTTTAAGGCTTGGGTCAAATGGAATCTCCCATAGTCTCTGCCCTGGCGACTCGTGATCTGTAGACAACAAGTGAACCTTAGATGCCTGGATCGCTTCCTCCACCCACTTCAGCACCTGGGAAAGCAGAGACATTATAATTGTAACTATAGTCAGGCATAGATAGAAGGGCCGATCATAGTGACCACAGCTACAGGGGTACCACATCAGCAAGGTGATCGCAGCCATCAGAAGTGTGGCCGAGAAGCCAACAGTGGCCAACAGTGTGAGGTCACAGCCATCAGTACAGAGATCACAACCATCAGTACAGAGATCACAGCCATCAGCAGAGACAGTACAGAGATCACAGCCATCAGTACAGAGATCACAGCCATCAGCAGAGACAGTACAGAGATCACAGCCATCAGTACAGAAATCACAGCCATCAGTACAGAGATCACAGCCATCAGCAGAGACAGTACAGAGATCACAGCCATCAGTACAGAGATTACAACCATCAGCAGAGACAGTACAGAGATCACAGCCATCAGTACAGAGATCACAGCCATCAGTACAGAGGTCACAGCCATCAGTACAGAGATCACAACCATCAGTACAGAGATCACAGCCATCAGCAGAGACAGTACAGAGATCAGAGCCATCAGTACAGAGATCACAGCCATCAGCAGAGACAGTACAGAGATCACAGTCATCAGTACAGAGATCACAGCCATCAGTACAGAGATCACAGCCATCAGTACAGAGATCACAGCCATCAGTACAGAGATCACAGCCATCAGTACAGAGATCACAGCCATCAGTACAGAGATCACAGCCATCAGTACAGAGATCACAGCCTGGAATATACACACGCCGCCATGCAATGGTATGAAATGTATGATAATTCATACATCTCCTGCACAGCTGCTTCTGTTTTTTGGCTGGAGCCGAAATATATATTTGTTAGAGACCTTTATTCCAGCCCCAAATCTATCAATCGTCCTCTGGCTTTTATAAAATATATCTCCCGCTCCGAGCACTGACAGATATCTGCTCCTATTCCACAAGGAATGGGGGAGGGGGGGGGAGGATATCATCATCAGCTTATTATGAGGAGCAAATAAAATAAACAACATGGGCGCCATTACTTGTCTTCTGCATTTATATACATAAACCAGCGGAAAAAGCCCAAAGTCATGTAGTATCAGTGTGGAGGAGGGGGGGTGCGGATGTGATTATTCAGCACAATGCTGTGACCGTGTGATGGAATTAGGGCACCACCTATAATCACAGCCATATGGGGCACACTGCGCCAGGGGCCCGAGGAGACACACAGGCCTCCGCTTTCTTTTTGTCATAAAAAGCAAACAGATGTTAGCCGGGCTGGGAGGGGGCTGGGAGGTTCTGGGGGCACAAAGCACCTCTGTTTGTAGCATTTGGCCAAAGTAGATGCAGCGTAAAATAGTCCATGTGTAAAATAGCCGACACGTCGTGTGATTTAAAGGGGACGCAGTGACAGCACTGAAGCCTTGCGGGCATACAATGATAGCATTCAGACAGCAATGCTTCCTCCGTTATAACCTATGGGCTGACTATGGGAATGTTACCAAGATAACATGGGTGGGGGTCCGTAAGCCAGGACCCCCACCGATTTCCAGAAACTGAACGGACCACTTGGCATTGTGTGAAGATCCTGAATTCCTCCGGCACTAGTCAGAGAATTCAGTTACTTGGAAATATTCTGCGAGCAAATAATCCGAAACCTGCATCCAGCGACACACACAGATGCAATGTGCGGCTCAGATCTGTGGTAACAGAACGGTTTCTACATTGTGGCAGCTTGTAGTGAAGGCCTGAGGCGTACAGACATCCCCACTAACACAGGAATGAGGGGATATCCTCATGGGGTCAGGCTTCAGGTTAGTTAGGGTCAGAGCTACAGAGTCAAAAGATGGTATTAAAGGGGTTATCCGGCATTAAAAGAACATGGCCGCTTTCTTCCAGGGACAGCACCGCTCTTGTCTCCAGGTTGGGTGCACATTTTACAACTGATATCTATTGAACTGAATGAAGCTTAGTTGCAAACCGCACCCGACCTGAAGACAAGAGCGGCGCTGTCTCTGGAAGAAAAGTGGCCATGTTTTTCTACTGCTAGAGAACCCCTTTAAAGGGAAACTCTCAGCAGGTTAGAAGCATGTAACCTTCTGATATGTCCCTAAAGCGCTGAGGATGAAGGTGAGCTTCTTCCCTTCATTCTCTGAGCTGTTTTGACCCTATGCTAATAAGTCATTTTGGTGCACTGGGGGTAGGACTACTGTCCCCAGAGCACCAATCCGCCCCTTCTAAGAATATCAGCAGAGCAGGCAGGTTCAGGAAGGATCGGGGCACTGAGGGTGGAGTCCTACGCCCACTACACCAAAACAACAGCATAGGATTAGACTCCTAATATTACAGAAACAGCGCTGAGGATGAGAGGAAGAAACCTGTGGGTAGTTCCCTTTAACCACTGAAGCAAGGTCCGGGGTCCCATGCACAGGAGAGCTCTGTTACATCCAGAATTTCCAGCAGAAAAGCTCACAGAGGACATATTCATTCACACTGGAGGCCGGAGCTGTAATCTAATTTCCGAGGGTCATCCTCATACAAAGACCCGGGGTTACGTCTGATGAACCTACCAGTATGTATGTGGATTGTGAGAAGAGATGAAAGGGCCGTGTGAACAGAGCTAGAGACGTTTCTGTAGTCTACGTGCTAGGCGGTGCTGATTTCACATTTTATGCTCAGTGTATGAACCGTGAGGAGTCCGGAACATGCTCATAGTATATATGCATCCGCCATTGTACCCCTTTTATCTGTGTAGGAAAACCTCAGTAGACTGCACTACCCTATATATCCTGCTGACTTACGGTTCAGGTGTGATGTGAACAGAGCCCTTAGGAATAGATAATGTGTGGCCGATACCAATGTATATAACTGGCCGCACAAATAATGCAGTAATCATTCCTGGGGCTGGCCGCACAAATGATGCAGTAATCATTCCTGGGGCTGGCCACACAAACATTGCAGTGATCATTCCTGGGGCCAGCCGCACAAACATTGCAGTGATCATTCCTGGGGCCAGCCGCACAAACATTGCAGTGATCATTCCTGGGGCCAGCCGCACAAACATTGCAGTGATCATTCCTGGGGCCAGCCGCACAAACATTGCAGTGATCATTCCTGGGGCCAGCCGCACAAACATTGCAGTGATCATTCCTGGGGCCAGCCGCACAAACATTGCAGTGATCATTCCTGGGGCCAGCCGCACAAACATTGCAGTGATCATTCCTGGGGCTGGCCGCACAAATAATGCAGTGATCATTCCTGGGACCGGCCGCACAAACATTGCAGTGATCATTCCTGGGGCCAGCCGCATCATTAATCAATCTTATGTTATATTTAGCCCGGATGGTCTTTGTGGGGAAGTGCTATAGTATCTCTTTTTTTACATATGCATCATTAATCATGTCTTGTAAAGTCACTGCAAATCAGCAACCATCTTTTTGCAGTCACATTCAGTCAAATATCGGGTAATGTAAAGGATAAAACTGGTGCCATGGTTAGATGCCAGTGGTTTTTTTTTCTAATGTTGGTTCTAAAACCTGCCCTTAATAGCTTTCAGCAGAACACTATTGTGGCCAACAGCTATTACACCCATCTTCCTGAGTCTACACGCGTAAGTAATGAAGAGAGAAAAGTAAACTGCTGCTGCCTCCTCTGTCCCCTTCAGACACTTCAGTAATCCCCAGACTCTTCTGTCCTCTCTAGACTCCTCTGTCCCCTTCAGACGCTTAAGTCCTCCCCAGACTCTTCTGTCCTCTCTAGACTCCTCTGTCCCCTTCAGACACTTCTGTCCTCCCCAGACTCCTCTGTCCCCTTTAGACACTTCTGTCCTCCCCAGACTCCTCTGTCCCCTTCAGACACTTCTGTCCTCTCCAGACTCCTCTGTCCCCTTCAGACACTTCTGTCCTCCCCAGACTCCTCTGTCCCCTTCAGACACTTCTGTCCTCCCCAGACTCCTCTGTCCCCTTCAGACACTTCTGTCCTCCCCAGACTCCTCTGTCCCCTTCAGACACTTCTGTCCTCTCCAGACTCCTCTGTCCTCTCCAGAAACTTCTGTCCCCTCCAGACACTTCTGTCCTACCCAGACTTCTCTGTCCCCTCCAGATTACTCGGTCTCTCCTCAAGACCCTTCTGTCTTCTCCAGATTACACTATCCCTCCTCCAGACCCTTCTGTCTTCTCCAGATTACGCTATCCCTCCTCCAGACCCTTCTGTCTTCTCCAGATTACGCTATCCCTCCTCCAGACCCTTCTGTCTTCTCCAGATTCCTCTGTCACTCCAGCAGACCCTTCTGTTCTCTCCAGATTATGCTGTCCCTCCTCCAGGCCCTTCTGTCCCCTCCAGATTCCTCTGTTCCTCCTCCAGACCCTTCTGTTTTCTCCAGATTATGCTGTCCCTCCTCCAGGCCCTTCTGTCCTCTCCAGATTATGCTGTCCCTCCTCCAGACCCTTCTGTCCTCTCCAGATTAATCTGTCACTCCTCCAGACCCTTCTGTTGCCATCCAGACTATTCTGTCCCTCCTCCAGACCCTTCTGTCCTCTCCAGATTCCTCTGTCCCTCCTCCAGACCCTTCTGTCCTCTCCAGATTCCTCTGTCCCTCCTCCAGACTATTCTGTCCTCCTCCAGACCCTTCTGTCTTCTCCAGATTAATCTGTCCCTCCTCCAGACCCTTCTGTCCTCTCCAGATTAATCTGTCCCTCCTCCAGACCCTTCTGTCCTCTCCAGATTAATCTGTCCCTCCTCCAGACCCTTCTGTCCTCTCCAGATTACTCTGTCCCTCCTCCAGACCCTTCTGTCCTCTCCAGATTAATCTGTCCCTCCTCCAGACCCTTCTGTCCTCTCCAGATTAATCTGTCCCTCCTCCAGACCCTTCTGTCCTCTCCAGATTAATCTGTCCCTCCTCCAGACCCTTCTGTCCTCTCCAGATTAATCTGTCCCTCCTCCAGACCCTTCTGTCCTCTCCAGATTACTCTGTCCCTCCTCCAGACCCTTCTGTCTTCTCCAGACTATTCTGTCCTCCTCCAGACCCTTCTGTCTTCTCCAGACCCTTCTGTCCTCTTATCTCCCTTCAGAGAACAAGTATCAGGAGACACATAAGATTGTTGTCCGATGCCTTCCTAATCACCAGTTTAGCTGACTTTGCTCTTATATTTATGGGCACCACATCCTGAGAGGGTGATGATCCTGGTGTATTCTGGCCTCCTGTTGCCACCTCTGTAAGATGGCGGACCCGGTTACAATTGTAATCACTATTTGGAGTATCTCTGGATAGAACCATTATTTATCCTTTGGGAACACTATAGGGTTTTCCTGTGAGCCTTTGTTGTTGTGTTACATGTTTTAGTTTGCTGATCCCGGCCCATCCAGTCTGCGCCCCCTGCAGAGGAGTCACTGAGATAACTCAATCTCCATGTGTAAGGTATAATTACATTATTGTTGGATACAAGTCTTAACAAATGGCATCCATTAACACGGGCTCATTGTCTTATCGTCTCATTCCAGGAGACTTCATGTTCATTATAACAGGGTTTTACAGGGAATGTCAATAACGGCAAGTAAAAAGAATTACGATAACATTCTGACTAATAGCATTATTAAAGGGTAACTCTTTTTTTATTTCAAATCAACTGATGTCCGAAAATTATATAGGTTTGTAAACTATTTCTATTTAATAATCTCCAGTCTACCAGTACTTACCAGCTGCTGTATGTCCTGCAGGAAGTGGTGTATTCTCTCCAGTCTGACGCAGTGCTCCCTGCTGCCACCTCTGTCCATGTCAGGAATAGAGATGAGCAAATATCGTGCATGCCCGAACCCGAGCATTCAACATTTGATTAGTGGTGGCATTGCCCCCGGTAGCCAGAATCCTACTCCACACTGACGAGGGGCAAATACCCCGAAACTGCAGTCTGTGGATGGATGCCCGGCCTTGGTAACCCTTGTCTTATGTCATTATACTCGCCACAGAGTTAGACTTTGACTTACAGGGGCCACCCTGGTGTTTCCCTATTTACAGATGTAGCCAGGCTTAACAGTAGCCAGGGTTAACTTGATCACAATAACATGTTTAACTCAACTTTCTAATTGACTAAACATAGCTCCCTGACACAATTGCTGCGTCACGCATCAAGTTAACCCTGGCTACTACTCATGTTAAGCCTGGCTACATCTGTAGGTCCCAAAGCTTGCAACAGAGTGAGGACCTGAGGGACTACGTATCAGGGTGGTTTGGTGCTCTCCCCACTAGGAGGCACCCCATGGCAATGGGCTTCCTTCTCTGGAGAGAGGGATATCTGGCTATTCCTGTGTTTTGAGATTCGTAACTGAGGCTCCACGGACCCCTTCTTTGCATATTCAAATTTTGTAGGGGGCAATCAGTGGAGACTCGTAAATGAGTACTCCATTGGAATTTTTCGCTGTTCTCCCTGAGTTCAGTGATTGTTGTGTTTTGTTGCTCTCTGCTGCCGCCTCTGTCCATGTCAGGAACTGTCCAGAGCAGCAGCAAATCCCCATGGAAAACCTCTCCGACTCTGGACAGTTCCTGACATGGACAGAGGCGGCAGCAGAGAGCGCTGTGGCAGACTGGAGAGAATACACCACTTCCTGCAGGATATACAGCAGCTAATAAGTACTGAAAGACTGAATATTTTTAAATATAAGTAAATTACAGATCTATATAACTTTCTGACACTAGTTAATCAGAAAGAAATTTTTTTTTTGCCGGAGTACCCCTTTAGGATGGGTGGATCACTCTGGATTACAGCTCCAAGGTAAGGATAAAGGGTAGGATCCAATCATTCTTAGGACTGTCAAAGTGCAGGTTATTCTGAAATTCTGAACCACTGGGGGTAGATATGTACTTATACCCTTGGCAGTGGGCTGATTTGGTGTCAAGAACATCATCTTCCAATGGTCTGTATCCTTCTCAGGCTTCAGAATACCCCAATGCACTGATGCTGATGTTATAAAAATAGGGGCACTGTCCATCATAGAAGCACTGGCACAAAAAAACATCAGTAATGTGCACACTCCATCTTTAGTCCCATTGTAGTTTTAAGACCGTAGAGTCAGAATCTGGCTTGTTGGTTCATCAGAATCTCTGGTACATACACAATGCTGCACTCACCTCATTGACCTGCTGTTTGTCCAAATGGAAAATCTGTCCTGAGCTGGTAGCTGCTATCTCCTCATATACACGATAACCTGGGTGGCTCCGATCGCCGCAGTCTCCGGTCAGCACAAACACCACCTACAAGACAATGGTCATAGCTTCATAGATCAAGTGGTGGGACATCACACAGCTGTTCTGGTAAAAAGTGCAGATCTTATGCCAGTTCCAGTGACATAAGGATAAGGCTTTGTTCACACTGCGTTTTTAGCATACGCTTAACAGATCTGTTTTTTTTTTTTTAACGGCCCAAAAAAATAGTGTCAGCAACGTTTTTGTGTCTGTAAAAAAAAACGGATCCCTTTTTTTTATAATGGAAGTCAATGGAAAAACGGTTTAAAATGGATGCACACAAATGCATCCGTTTTTGCAATCTGTTTTTTTTAAAAAAAAAAAACGATTGCAAAAACAGATTGCAAAAACGCAGTGTGAACCCAGCCTAAAGGCCCTATTCCACGTAACGATTATCGTCCGTATTCGGCCAATATCGGCCGCTACGGACGATAATCGTCCCGTGGAATAGAGTGCAACGATCAGCCGACATCGTTCATGTCGGCTGATCGTTGCAGTCGCTTGTTTTTCAACATGTTGAAAAACAAGCGACTGATATAGCAGCGATCTGCTGCCGTCGCTCCGTTGAATAGTGGGACCCACACGCACCAACTATAAATTCACCAGAGCTGTGTTCCTAAACCTGTGGAGCTCCAGCTATTGCAAAACTACAATTCCCATCATGTCCTGGAAGCTGGAGACTGGAAAGCCACTGGTTGGGAACACTGCACTGGAACATACTGGCTTTGCTGTTTTAGGCTACTAACAGAAGTAGATATATCTTAACATGTGAATATGTATCCAAGAAAGGTCACCTACCTGAACAGGCTTCTAATGTTGGCCGCACATCAGAGAAGCCTGGGCACGTAAATGGTGTGTGTCCACCTCTATTTACCAACCTGAGACTGTTTGAGCTGGAGTAGCTGCAGAACTTCTTGCTTCTTCCTGAAATCTTTGGCACGAGCGTCAGTGAAGACGTAGATGAAGGAACCGGGCTGAGAGACCTCCACGGCTGTTTTGATGGCTCCCACGCTCATCTCGGGACAGTCCCCCCCACCCTGCAGAAATGGCAGAAAATCACTGATCACCTGTCCCATGCTGACAATGTGCTCCTCTAAGCAGGTAACACCGGTCTCTTACCTGCACGTACAGCTCCTCCAGTTCTCTCTTGAATGTTTCTGGGTCTGTTGTAGTAGTGACGGGTCCAATCTCTGCGGACGGCAAAGAAAGAAATGAGCCTATATGAGCAAATATTCTGGTACTGAGAGAACATGACACTATAGGACCCCTTGTGGATGCTAGGTCTTTACTTCACACACCTCCTTGTTGCTTGTTTGCCCCCTCTCTTTCCTATAATTTGTCCCTCACCTATTTCCTATACTTTGCTCCATGGTATGGAGCGTGTACATGTATGGATGGTATGGAGCGTGTACATGTATGGATGGTATGGAGCGTGTACATGTATGGATGGTATGGAGCGTGTACATGTATGGATGGTATGGAGCGTGTACGTGTATGGATGGTATGGAGCGTGTACATGTATGGATGGTATGGAGCGTGGACATGTATGGATGGTATGGAGCGTGTACATGTATGGATGGTATGGAGCGTGTACATGTATGGATGGTATGGAGCGTGTACATGTATGGATGGTATGGAGCGTGTACGTGTATGGATGGTATGGAGCGTGTACATGTATGGCTGGTATGGAGCGTGTACATGTAATGATGGTATGGAGCCTGTATATGTATGTATGGTAAGGGTATGGAGTGTGTACATGTATGGATGGTAAGGAGCGTGTACATGTATGGATGGTATGGAGCGTGTACGTGTATGGATGGTATGGAGCGTGTACATGTATGGATGGTATGGAGCGTGTACATGTATGGATGGTATGGAGCGTGTACATGTATGGATGGTATGGAGCGTGTACGTGTATGGATGGTATGGAGCGTGTACATGTATGGATGGTATGGAGCGTGTACATGTATGGATGGTATGGAGCGTGTAAATGTATGGATGGTATGGAGCTTGTACGTGTATGGATGGTATGGAGTGTGTACATGTATGGATGGTATGGAGCGTGTAAATGTATAGATGGTATGGAGCTTGTACATGTATGGATGGTATGGAGCGTGTACATGAAGGGATGGTATGGAGGGTGTAAGTGTATGGATGGTATGGAGCGTGTACGTGTATGGATGGTATGGAGCGTGTACATGTATGGATGGTATGGAGCGTGTACATGTATGGATGGTATGGAGCATGTACATGTATGGATGGTATGGAGCGTGTACGTGTATGGATGGTATGGAGCGTGTACATGTATGGATGGTATGGAGCGTGTACATGTATGGATGGTATGGAGCGTGTACGTGTATGGATGGTATGGAGCGTGTACGTGTATGGATGGTATGGAGCTTGTACGTGTACATATGATAGTTCTGTCTGGAGGGGGATACTGCTGCTCTTGCACGGCCATAACTCTTCCGTACTTTCACAGACCCCCCCCAGGGCATCTTCCCCCTGTAGATATCCGGCACAGCTGATTTCCTTTGAAGAGACCAGACATACCAGGGTGAGGTATGTGCATGTAAAAAGCTGCAGACTGGAAAAAGGGGTTTATATCGTTTTCCTTGAAGCCAAAACCTCTAGGGTTCAATTGGGGCACGCTAAGTATTAAGGGGTCCTGACCTAGAATCCCAGGGGCCAGAAACCCCCCACAGAATGGATACAGATACAGAGAGCTAGAATAGCGGAGCCGGAGCCTCCCAGCATGGGCTAATGCTATATACCTCCTCCTATGCTATATACCTCCTCCTATGCTATATACCTCCTCCTATGCTATATACTTCCTCCTATGCTATATACCTCCTCCTATGCTATATATCTCCTCCTATGCTATATACCTCCTCCTATGCTATATACCTCCTCCTATGCTATATACCTCCTCCTATGCTGTATACCTCCTCCTATGCTATATACCTCCTCCTATGCTGTATACCTCCTCCTATGCTATATACTTCCTCCTATGCTATATACCTCCTCCTATGCTATATATCTCCTCCTATGCTATATACCTCCTCCTATGCTGTACACCTCCCTCCCTCTGTGCTATATACCTCCCTGCCTCTGTGCTATATACCTCCCTCCCTCTGTGCTATATACCTCCCTGCCTCTGTGCTTTATACCTCCCTCTCTCTGTGCTATATACCTCCCTGCCTCTGTGCTATATACCTCCCTCCCTCTGTGCTATATACCTCCCTGCCTCTGTGCTTTATACCTCCCTCTCTCTGTGCTATATACCTCCCTCCCTCTGTGCTATATACCTCCCTGCCTCTGTGCTATATACCTCCCTGCCTCTGTGCTATATACCTCCCTCTCTCTGTGCTATATACCTCCCTGTCTCTGTGCTATATATCTCCCTGCCTCTGTGCTATATACCTCCCTGCCTCTGTGCTATATACCTCCCTCCCTCTGTGCTATATACCTCCCTTCATCTGTGCTATATACCTCCCTCTCTCTGTGCTATATACCTCCCTGCCTCTGTGCTATATACCTCCCTCCCTCTGTGCTATATACCTCCCTGCCTCTGTGCTATATACCTGCCTTCTTCCTCGGTGAATGTGCCAACCTATTATACATGAATATACTTATTAATAGCTTAGTACTAAAAACATTACAACAGTATACGTCATCTGTCATTCATGCAAACTGAGTCATGGCTGGACTGTGTTACGCAGCTCGGCAACGTCCGGGCGCACAGCTGTGCCAGCCGTGTCCCCCCACACCGCCATGAGATCAGGATAATCTGCACTAAGTGTCTGATCCTTAATGGGTTTTCATGCGTCAGTGCGGATGTGAGTCATATAATGTCCCTGTATTCTGCCTGTATTGTCTGCCCTGCTAGGTGGAGTGCTAGTTACAGGTATACCTACTGTGCAGGTCCAGAGCGGTGGCTGCGGCTGCACCCCAGTGATACACCCCCTGTCAGAGTGTATCGCAGGCACCCTGGCAGTCACTCACTGTCACCTCTGTACACATCTGTTCTGGGAGGAAACCCGCTGACCGCAACGCACAGCAGCCACAACCTCCGCCATTGTTCTCATCAACACGCTTTGTTACTTAGGAATTAACCCCTTCAGGCCTTTTGGACTGCAGGGGTTTTTTTTTTGTTTGTTTTACTTTTTGGCGGTTTATAACCTAGTGCTCTAGAGAAGTACTTCTATTAAAAATCTTCAGTCTTCCAGTACTTATCAGCTGCTGTATGTCCTGCAAGAAGTGGTGTATTCTCTCCAGTGTGACACAGTGCTCTCTGCTGCCACCTCTGTCCATGTCAGGAACTCTCCAGAGCAGCAGCAAATCCCTATAGAAAACCTCTGCTTTTCTGGACAGTTCCTGACATGGACAGAGGTGGCAGCAGAGAGCACTGTGTCAGACTGGAGAGAATACACCACTTCCTGCAGGACATACAGTAGCTGATAAGTACTGGAAGACTGGCGATTTTTTAATAGAAGTAATTTACAAATTTTCCTCTGGAGTACCCCTTAAACTCCGTGTGCCAATGAGGGGGGGGGGGGGGGGAGTCTGTCCATGGTGACACATCTAATAGGTTATAGGACTGGGATGATAGTTATCTCCAATCTCGGCCATTGCAGTGGGATATCAGCTGCTGCCGATGGACTAGACACAGCTCCTGTGCCCGGGCCATCCACTGGATGTCACTATACCACATTTTTGGGGAATGCACTGATAACATAGACATAAGGTTATGACCATTTGAAGGGTATTTACAGCTGCTTTTTTACCAAAACACTGCCACACCTATTAAGTGGTTGTGTACGGTATTACAGCTTAGTCCTATTCATGCCAACAAATCCAAGTCCCAACTCATGAAGAGCAGCCATGTTTTCCCTCATCCCTGGTCCAGCTCTGCGAGGCCCCCAGCTGACGGAGCCCATGTGGGGCCCCTGACATATAAAAGCAGTGATAACACTGCCCTAAGTAAATGCTCATAATGCGACTCCCTAATGGAATATTTCCACTGGATTTTCACTTGAGGATCTGCGGGAGAACATGCCGCCTTAATCCCCTTTTCCTAAAAGGCTTTCTCTGTTCTTCCCCTTCGCCCTGCTTCATGTATTAAGCATATGGCTCAGTTACAGCCAATGCTGAGAATGTAATGAGGTTCCCAGCTGGAGGTAGAGCCGTATGGCCGCCATCAGCTTGTTTCACGGTTATGGCACAGGATTCCGAGTGGCTGCCCAGGAGGGCCGAGCACAGACCCCATTACAGACACAAGGCAGAGACCCCCTGATATCTGCCCACATCCAGCATTATAATCCTTATTACAGCGGGGAGAACAGCTGCAGGCTCCTGGCTCTCTTCTTATGACAGCAGCAACATCAGGGGAAATAGACGGAAGTTCAGTATTACAGCAAAGGGTGGTTGATTCATGGAAAGGCCTCTCAGTGTGGGAGGTAAAGGCTGAACAGAGGAATAAGAGAAAAACATCCTATTCATTCTATGTCCACACAACCAAAATAACATACTATAACATACTATAATATACTATATACAGTGTGCAAGTAACAGCAATACCACCACACACAGTGCCCTAACAGCATTACTAAATAGTAATATCATAGAGTGCCCATATCTATAACACAGTGCCTATATGTATATACTGCACCAGATCTATAACACAGTGCCTATATGTATATACAGCACCAGATCTATAACACAGTACCTATATGTATATACAGCACCAGATCTATAACACAGTGCCTATATGTATATACAGCACCAGATCTATAACACAGTGCCTATATGTATATACAGCACCAGATCTATAACACAGTGCCTATATGTATATACAGCACCAGATCTATAACACAGTGCCTATATGTATATACAGCACCAGATCTATAACACAGTACCTGTATGTATATACTGCACCAGATCTATAACACAGTGCCTATATGTATATACAGCACCAGATCTATAACACAGTACCTGTATGTATATACTGCACCAGATCTATAACACAGTGCCTGTATGTATATACTGCACCAGATCTATAACACAGTGCCTATATGTATATACAGCACCAGATCTATAACACAGTGCCTATATGTATATACAGCACCAGATCTATAACACAGTGCCTATATGTATATACTGCACCAGATCAATAACACAGTGCCTATATGTATATACAGCACCAGATCTATAACACAGTGCCTATATGTATATACAGCACCAGATCAATAACACAGTGCCTATATGTATATACTGCACCAGATCTATAACACAGTGCCTATATGTATATACTGCACCAGATCTATAACACAGTGCCTATATGTATATACTGCACCAGATCTATAACACAGTGCCTATATGTATATACTGCACCAGATCTATAACA